>NC_084480.1:234645613-234955113 GCF_030035675.1 Rhineura floridana
CATCTGTATTGGCTGCCCATATATATATTTAACCACTGAATATTAAAAAATTAAAATCTAAGAGATAATGCATAACTAAATGCTTGTGTCCAATTGAGAAACTCCATCATTATACTTATAATGAAGTTAATGTCAAATGCCAGGTATTGATACTCTCAGACACTATGAACCTCTTGTAGACAGCAGAGAAAATGGCATATCTTTAAACGCTGACCCTCCCTCCCCAAAATCTATTATGTATGAGGTGTATAAACTCTTCTGGGATGGATTTAAAAATGGTTTGGCATCAGAAGTAGAATGAGCCCTTGATTTAGCAAGGCACTTGTGGTTTGCAGAACTTAAAGCACATCACTGTTCAAAAATGTACTGAAATATGTTCATGACTGGGTTTTTTTACTGCCTGTGGGTCATTGAAAGGAGAAAGTGATTTATTTATTTATTTTATTTATTTATTAAATTTATTAGTCGCCCATCTGGCTGGTTGTCCAGCCACTCTGGGCGACGTACAAGATAAAAAACAATACATTAAAACGTTAAAATTTAAAACCATAACAGTAAAAACCTAACCCACCCCAAAAGCCTGCCTGATTTAGGCTGTATTCAGACAGCAGTTTGTTCCATTTCCCCCGACATTTTCTTACCTGCTAATTCCTGCATTTAATTTGATCTTCCACATGATGTAAAAAACACTTCTGGAAATTTAATGGAATCTAGTAAAAGTTAGTGCTCATTTCAGTGTTAATTGCTTCCAGAAAAAAATCTGTTTGCAGCCCTGTTAATCCAGAAAATCAGAGAAGTAAAGTGATGAGATTTGGGTCAGTATACCAACATATAGTTCTTTCCTGCCGTTTTCATGGGTGAATCATGAGGGAACAGAAGTGTGCATGTACGGAAAGGGTGGGTGAGTAGCGACATGCCCAATGACGTTCATTGTTGCATCACATCACGTCCATTGGTGTGAATGACATTTAGTGCGACATGGTGGTGTATCTGTCAAAAAGCCACAATTCCATGAGGCAACAGGTACTTTGCAAGTGGGACAGAGTGCTGCCTTTATAATCAGTAAAACTAATGCAATAAACCCTATGTCTGCATACAGTCTTAAAGTGCAATCTTATGCATGTCTACTCAGAAAGGGTTCCATAGAACTCAGTTAGATTTACTCCCTGGTAAGTATTATAATATTGCTGTTTTAGATACAGAACAGTGGTCTCAATCTGAACGCCTCCCTAGATATAGGCTTATAGAATTACTGTTGAATGGTATAGCAAACTCTTTTGAATATTTTATTTCTATGTATAAAAGAACACTGGAGGACACTGACTGCTGTTTGTCTTTGCCAATAAGGAGCACAGAGATGGGAGATGCCAGCAAATCCACATGCACACCCCTCCCTAGTAGCCCTTCTAACCTTGAGGCCTATGAGTCTTGGTAGAAGTGGGAGAAGAAGTAGAGAAATACCAGGGACTCACCAGCTGACTTTTCAGCCCAGAGATAACTATGAAATTGCACTGCCACAGCACAGTGGGGCATCCGGGGGGGGGACGACTCCAAAGGGGAGTCTTTCCTTTCGAGTCAGCACTTCAGAGTCTCTGTGAGGGCACTACCCTCTTTCTATTTTGTTTGTTTTTTGTTCTATTGCCATTATGGGAAAAGGGGGTGGAGTGTTTTTGCTGTAGATGTTTGTGGGCAATGATTCGTGCCATTCAGGGGTGAAAGCCTGGGCAAGTTGGACAGTGGAGGTGGAAGGTGTTAAGTTACTTGTCAGCTACAGAGTGAGAGTCTTTTGACATTAAGTGGGGCTCTCTTTGGGTGAGAGACGAAGGGGGAGTGAGTAGGTTGCCCTAGGTGAGCAATGGGGTGGGAACTGTTGCTATGGCCATGAGGGTGTCAGGAATTTGATGCACTGGAAATGTGTTGTACTCACTGCTGTTCAGTTTTGTATGCTTTTGTGATGGAGTTGTTAATCTGTATGTTATGTATCAAACTTGTTTTACAAATTCTGTAATTTTTGTATATTCTTACCTATTATCTGTATATTATTATTGTTTTTTATTTCATTGTTCCCTGCTCTGGGATTGAAATATTCAGTGAATGTGGATTATAACTACTACTACTACTACCACTACTGCTACTACTGTATTTCTGCCTTTCCCTATGTTATTCCTCACAGTGTGTTTTTCACAATGCAAATCTGAAACATTGTTGCTCATTGGATGTGTGTTATTATCCCCAATTATCACTGGACTTCATAAGGTTTACTTCTAATCTATAGGATACATTGCATACCCCTCTTTCCCTTGAAAAGCATTGACATTATATATAATAAAGTAAATCGCAAATTTGGATGCTTTTGCATTGAATTGTAATTGACAAGTGGGTTGATTCTGAATCATCTTGGGCATTCAGCCACGGTACCTATCCCCAAATCGAATGTCAATATTCTCAGTCAATCCTATTAGCTATTTGGGACTCACCTCTAAACAGTGGGTATGGTATGTATTTTTGGCATCAGAAGTGGAAAACTGTTGATATTTGTGGCATCACAAATTATATAATGCATTGCATATTTGATTGTAATTGGTGGTATCATGTGCTCTCTCCTTTTTGTAACCATAAATTCATGAGATTTGCCTTGATAGTTTCAAGGCAATACAGACCATGAGCCACGTTGAAAGAATAATTGCTGTCTGCAGGTAGTAAGTTATGATGCCTTTCCCACTTCTTTAAGCTACTTGCACCCTGAGGAAAGTTAATTGTGACACAAATGAGTCAATCAACAGTTTGATTTATGTTCAGCACTCAGGTGATTTCAGCTTCATATGGAGGCATGTACATTATCATTCCCAACTTTCATTCCCTCCTCCCCAAATTTTATTAAAAGGTATTGAACTGTAGCCTCCTTTACAAGTCTCTGAAAGAGACATCTCCTGAATGGCAATAACATTCACTTAATGTTGCCAGTGGAATAAGAAGTAATGTAAGTACTAGATCAGCACTCCAATGATAGAGTGCTATTTCTGCCATTTACAAAATGAAGCACTTTACAAAATGTGTTAAATCTTTCTATAGCTAAGCATGCTGTGAGAGCACTGAAATATTTTGTATTATAAAAAAGAAATCCTCAGTTGAAATCTCGCAAAATACACATCTATAAATGATAGTAATCTACTGCTTGAATTCTAGGCTTTAAAATACTCAATTTTCAGATTCTCCACATGCATTTTAAAAAAAGGAGAGATAATATGAAAGAGAGGAATATCCAAGCAAAATAAAAATAAACTACCACCCCAACATGTAAAATCTTCCATTTTCTACTTTTAGAGTCAAAACACTATAAAATATCCTTAATCTAGCCTTTGAAACTGATAGAGCATTTTTAGCAGCAATACTAAAAATGTCTCTTGGTCTAGAATATGTCACTTGCTAATGTGGGACACAAAGCATGACAGCCATTTTTAAATTGAGTGTACACTGCATCCAATGGAGGTAACGTTTTTTAAGCTTCAGGCATGGGAAATGCAAGATCTGATGTAAGAATCACCTGTGCAAAGTAGCCTTCTTTCTTATCTAAACCTGAGACCCAGTCATTTTCCTTAGCTGCTGTGCTGTGTGGTAAAATTTAACCTTAATCCATTTTAGGAGATTTAGACTAACATTAATGAGATGACCTTGATTAAATAAAAGCTATTATATCCTGGGTTATGCATGTGCACATTCTCAGATGCTCTGTGAAGAAAATGA
The DNA here is from genome assembly GCF_030035675.1 of Rhineura floridana. NCBI lineage: Eukaryota > Metazoa > Chordata > Lepidosauria > Squamata > Rhineuridae > Rhineura > Rhineura floridana. The sequence goes on from NC_084480.1 coordinate 234,649,358, forward strand.
CAAGAGCTGAACTGACTCCAGTTAAGAACTAGCTATGCTATGTGCATGGGACATTCTGAATCCCATTAATGTGAAACTTTTGCTCAGGATAATGGCTCATGACTGCACCCTGGATCAAGTAATTGTAGCATCCAAAGTGTCATAGTTTAATGGTTCTACTGTCCTTGCTCTCGGAATCAGATAATCAGATCCATCTCTCCTACATTTCTAATTTACACCAGTCTATACCTTGTCAAACAGTTTTAATTTCAAATGCCCTGCATATTTTTTAAAAAAGATTGTATCCCAAAAGATTTATAAGCGCTTTTAAGTACTGAAAATTGTAATAGAAAATATAACAATCTTTACATTTATAAATAACAGCATATTAGCATGCATGTCTCTTCAGTAAGTCATAGTGAGTTCAGTAAAGTTTACACCCAAGTAAATGCATACAGCATTGCAGTCTAACTGTACAAAGGGGGCAGAAATCCTTATATGTGAATTGTATAGGGTGTTTTTTTAAAAAAAAATACTGAGTAGAAATAAGCTATTCAGATGTAACACTAAGGGCTGATTCACACGGGAGCTAACTTTGTATTAAAGATGAAGCTTTACCCATCATGATAGATTTTAAACATTCACACATCTTCCAATCCACAGTTTTCCACTACCTTCCAATCTGCTGTTTTCCAGTCACATTTAGTATCACTGTTTCCTTGTGACCCTGGCCCCAAATTTACATGTTTGCTCCCTCCAGAGTATTGCTAATGGAGAAGGGAAGGGGGTTTGCTGAAGCCGGGATAGTGTGTGTGCGGGTGCAATTTACACAAAGACTTTATTTTGTCAGTTTCATTTCCTCCTGACATATTTATAGCAACCCCCCCTTTTTATTAAGTACTATAAAATACAATTTTTAGTGGAAGAGTGTGTGTGTGCGCATGTGCACACGCCTTCTGTCACATCAGTAATTGGGCATATTGAACTCAGAATTGAGAGGGGGTGCAACCCCCATGACTGTTAGGGCTTAAAGGCTGAAGCCGGGAGAGTGCTTCAGTGTGAAATTGACAAGACACTGACTAGACCCCCTCTCCTATTTCTAGTAAAACCCTTTTTTTCCTTTTTCTTTTTTAAAATCAGGTCATCAGAGAAAGGATTTGTGTGTGTGTGTGTGTGTGTGTGTGTGTGTGTGTGAGAGAGAGAGAGAGAGAGAGAGAGAGAGAGTGAGTGAGTGAGTGAAACGATGCTGCAATGAAAAGTAGTGACCACCGCCACCGCCTCCACTGTGCAGGAAAGTCATGGGAGTAGTTCAGCTTTGCTTTTGCAAAGCCCAAGGGACTTTGGGTGGAAAGAGTTTGAAAGAACAGGAGTGTAGGAAAGCAGTTTACTGGGTGAGGGGCAAAAGAAAGGAGGGCTGCAGCAGTTTGGGAGCAGCCAGGTGAAAGTTGCTTCTTGAGCGATGGGAAGTGAAATGGAATTCATGGAGCGTTTAGTGGGCGGAGAAAGGGGAGTATCTGAAGTGATGATCCACCCCGCCAGCAAAAAACTTCAGAGGAAAGAGCCTATATGGGAGGAACGCAGCAAAGTGGAGACAGTTTTTCCTTCACTTATTGCATTTTCAGCGGGTTGATTTGATTCGGATTTAAAGGTAAAAGCTGCGACACACCTTCCCTTTGTCTCCAACATCATGTAAACTGTGCAAATTAAACGGGGGTGCAGGTGGCACCCATCTCACATTAAATATCTATGTGAACTAGCCCCAAGTCATGGTTTGGCATTAAGATAAGTCTTGGGTTCATATGTGCCCCACTTCTCCTCCTCTTTCATACCAATACTGGAATCCTGCTCCGTGCCTGGTACTTACCGGGCCAAAGGGGCAAACTTTGTGGCCGCAGCCAAGGCTGGAGCTGCCATGTTGGGGGTTGCAGATGTGTCAGGTGCAGACATGCCGACACAGCAAGCATCCAGGGGAGCGGTGGTGGCGGTGGTACTTAAGCCTGCCCTGCAAGCTTCCCACCCTCTTTTGAATTTGGCGACAGCAGCAGTGGTGGCACAGCAGCAGCGGAGGCTGTGGAATTTGGCTGGTGGCGCGGCGGCACGGCAGCTGCAGGGTTTGGCCAGTGGTGCAGCAGCGGTGGTGGCACGGCGGCAGCAGCAGTGACGAGGCAGCAGCAGCGCGGCAGCGGCGGCATGACACCAGCAGCACCGATCCACAGCTAAGCGGCCTTTCTGGCCGGGATTTTGTGGGATTCTTGACGGGAGGCTAGCACATGGTGCCATCTTGCACAAGGGGGGCTCTACTGCCCTCACCACCAGGCCGTTGCATGGGAGGGCTTAGGGTGGAGTTGTTTCGGCCAGACGGGGTGTATCTGATGGACATGGGCAATGATATCCTCTTAATGGACCTGCAGAGGGGCCTACACAAGATTCTTATGGGGTGTGGGGTGAAGGGAGACTAAGCAGAGGCTTGTCCCCTTTCCATGGCAAAGAAGTGTGGGAAAAGTTTAAAAGGGAAGGGCAGCTAGGTGACACCTTTAGGCACCTTTGGGGGTGATAAGCAGTCCAGAGGCATGCAGCTCAGGGCTATACGACCTGGGGGCAGAATAGAGGCCACCTTTGGGGACAATGTGCCTCATCCGCTTGGGGTTACAGGGCCCCGAGGGGCGGTGATGTGGGTTGGACCCCCTACACATCTTCATGGTGTGGCCTGAGCTGGGGTCTGGCACAGAGCAGCCCCTGGCTCAGGCAGGGTTTGGTTGCCCTATAGCTGCGAGTAGGCTTTGCCTGGCTCATCAGGATGCCCCACACTAATTTCCCCTCTGCTGGTTCATTATGCTAATTGGATTCTGTTTAATAAAGTGGCCCATGATTCAACCCAACAAATGGAGTCTGTGCTTCATTTCGGCAGTAGGCTACAAATGTCTGATCTCTGCTTACAACAAACCATAGTTTTCCTATTCATCTGAAGCCAGCAAACTGTGGCCTGCCTAGTGCAAATCACAGTTTATAATTAGCTCAGGTTTGCAAACCAGGATCAAACTACAGTTTGCAATTCTGTTTCACAGTCAAAACTACTCATGCAAATTAAGGTTAAACAAAGCATCCAACTAGGTTTGCCATTGAACATTTGAAACTAGAAGCTTTTAATTTCAGTATGTGGCATGGGAAGAGAGCATTGGGAGGGAACGGTTATGCTCCTACTGCCAAACTAATACGTTAGATGTTGCGAGGATAGCATTTGGCACCTAGTATCTTCAGGCAAAGAAATATATTTATATATATCTCACCTTTCTTCAAGAAGCTCAAGTTGATGTACATGACTCTCCACTTCAGATACTGTCCTCACAACAGTCTGTGAGGTAGGTTAGGTTTAAACATAGTGACTCTCAGTGAGCTTCATGGATGAATGGGGATTAGGACACTGGTCTCCCAGGTCCTAGTCTGATACATTAACAACTAAGCCACACTGGCTCTGAAGCAAACTATTACTTATTTATTTCCTTAAATTTCTATCCTACCTTTCATCCTTCATGGAACCCAAGATGACATACATGTTCTTCCCAGGTGGTCTACCTTCATTCATTCATTGGCAATCACTCGTGGCTGAGTAAGATTGTCTTCCAAGATTAGGTCTTTAACAGTGGGTCCGTAAGTGATTGTGGAGGCCAATTCTGGATCCACATAGCCTCCCACAGTGAGGACATGGTTTCCAGATGGAAGATGGTCGTGATAAGGATTTATTTGATGTGCCTTCCACTTAGCTCATTTGTCCTGTCGCCATGTATTTGTGCTTCCTCAAGTCGATTCCAACTTATGGTGACCCTATGAATAGGGTTTTCATGGTAAATGGTATTCAGAGGTGGTTTACCATTGCCTTCCTCTGAGGCTGAGATGCAGTGACTGGCCCAAGATGACCCAGTGAGGGTCATGGCTGTGTGGGGATTCAAACCCTGGTCTCCCAGGTCGCAGTCCAGCACCTTAACCACTACACCACATAGCACCTTTAAAAATACCCAACCTCCATTTGGGACATTCATGGGCCAAGACTTCCCAGTTCTTGATGCTCATGTTACATTTTTTTAGATTCACTTTAAGACTATATTTAAACCTCTTTTGCTGTCCACCAATATTCCGTTTTCCATCCTTAAGCTGGGAGTAAAGCAGCTGCTTTGGAAGACTGTGATCAGGCATTAGAACAACATGGCCAGTCCAACGAAGTTGATGTCGAAGGATCATTGTTTCAACACTTGTAGTCTTTGCTCCTTCCAAAATGCTAACATTAGTCCATCTGTCTTCCCAAGTAATTTTCAGAATTTTCAGGAGGCAGCGTTGGTTCAAGAAGCTGAGAACAATGTTTATAAATGGTCCATTTATAAAGATGTTTATAAATGGTCCATGTTTCACAGGCATACAGTATGGTTGATAGTACAATGGCTTTGTAAATAAGTATTCTGGTCTCCCTTTGAATATCCCAATCCTTGAACACTCTACTCTTCATTCAGAAGAACGCGGCACTCACAGAGCTCAGACGATGTTGAATTTCAGCATTGATGTCAGCTTTTACAGAGAGATGGCTGCCAAGATAGGGGAAGTGATCAATGTTCTCCAGCATCACACCATTATGCTGGATTTACGGTGCTACAGAGGGACTAGTTTGCACCTGTTGATGAAGCACTTTGATTTTTTTTAATATTAAGTGAGAGTCCAAGCCTTCCATATGCTTCTGCAAAGACATTTAGGATAGTTTGAAGATCTTTCTGTGAATGTGCTGAGACTACATTATCATTGCATATTGATGTTCTATGACAGAGGTTGACATTACCTTACTTTTTGCTTTCAGCCTAAAAAATGTAAATGTACTGTCTTCAAGTCGATTCCGACTTATGGTGACCCTATGAATAGGGTTTTCATGAGGCTGAGAAGCAGTGACTGGCCCAAGGTCACCCAGTGAGCTTCATGTCTATGTGGGGATTTGAAACCTGGTCTCCCAGGTTGTAGTCCATCTGTTCGATATATGATTTCCGCACCAGTAGGAAGTTTCCCCTCAATAAGATGTAGAATCTTAGCAATGAAGATAGCAAATAAGATAGGAGCAATGATACATCCCTGTTTTATGCCTGATCCGATACTGAATGGATCGCTCTGAAAGCCATTGTTATCCAAAATTGTCACTGTCATGTTGTCATGAAGGAGTCACAAAATATTCACAAATTTATCAGGGCATCCAGTTTTCAGAAGAATGATCCAGAGAGAGGTTTGATTAACAGTATCAAAGGCCTTAGTCAGATCAATAAACACCATATATAAAGGTCAATTCTGCTCCTGACATTTTTCTTGAAGCTGTTGTGCAGTGAAGATCATGTCCACTGTCCCCCTGGAAGGGCAGAAACCATTTTGAGATTAGGGGAGGACAACCTCTGAGATTGGTAGAAGGTGATTTGTGAGGATCCATGCAAGGATTTTACCTGCTGTAGCAAGAGATACCTCAATAGTTTCCACAATCTGTTCTATCACTTTTCTTAAAAAGGGTGATAATTATGGCATCCCTAAAGTCTTCCGGGATCTCCTACCTCATCCAGATTTTTTTTATGAGCTGATGAAGTTGTTGTGTAAATTCAGGCCCACCTTCTTTAAATACTTCAGCAGGAATCTCAGTTTGTTGTTGTGGAATTTGCTAGAAGACCTCACCAGCCACAATAGAGTTACGATTAAGGAGGTCGTGGTAATGCTCGTTCCAGCGTAGTGCAATAGACTCTTTATCCTTAAGAAGTTTGGTACCATCCATTGAATGTAAGGGATTTATACTGTAATTTGTGGGTCCATAGATGGGCTTTGTGGCATTAAAAAAGCCCCGTGCATTGTGAGCAACTGCAAAGTGTTGGATTTCTTGAGCTTTCTTTATCCACCAGGCGTTCTTAAGTTCTCTAGTTCTTCTTTGGCCTCAGCCTTTGCACTGGCATAGATTTTTTTTCTTAGCAGCACAGTTTATGTCTTTCTGCCATATCTGGAAGGCTTTCCTTTTCTTGTCAATCTCACTATCATTCTCATCAAACCAATCCTGATGTTTCTTGGTTTGGTATCCAATAGTTCACATGCAGTTTAATCCAGTGTTCCTCAAAATTTTCAGGGAGTTCCGTAGGCAGATGTTTCTTGAGAGTTGTTTGAAAGCAAGCTCGCTTAATAGGATCTTGAAGAGCATGGATGTTCACTTTATACCTTGGTTTTCTTCCTTGGAGCCTATGTTGAAGAAGAATATTAATGGCCATACTGGATCAAATTAATTGGTGATCTGTCCAGCAGTCATCAGCACTCGTCATGGCCCCAGTGAGGAGTACATCATGACGATCTCTGGCACGGACAATTACGTAATCCAGGAGATGCCAGTGTTTTGACCAAGGGTGCTTCCATGATGTTTTAAATTTATTTTTCTGGTGAAAGATTGTGTTTGTAATAACAAGATTATGCTCTGCACATTTAGTCAGAAGTAGAATTCCATTCAGGTTGCTATTGCCAACTCCTTCTTTCCCAATGGTTTCTGGCCATAAATCAAAATCACGCTCAACTCTTGTATTGAAATCACCCAAGAGGATAATTTTGTCCTCCTTAGGTATCTCTGATAAGATGGTGTCCAGCTGGTTATAAAAATTTTCCTTGATGTCTTCATCAGCATCTAATGGTTGGTGCATAAGCACTTAGAATAGTTGCGTGCTGGTTTTTGGCAAGTTTTAACCGGAGATTTGAGAGTCGTTCATTAATGTCAATAGGAGATTTTGACAAGAGCTTCACAAGATTATTTATAATAGCAAAGCCTACTCCATGTATTGGTCATTCTTGTTCAGGCAGTCCTTTTCAGAAAAAGGTGTAACCTCCTTTTTCTTCCTTCAGTTGTCCTCCTGCTCTTCGTGTTTCTTGGAGTGCTGCTATGTCAACATTAAAATGTTTCAACACCCTTGCAATGATGGCAGTCCTGCATTCAGGACATTCACTACCTGGATTGTCCAGCCATTTCCCTATATTCCATGTTCCAAAGTTCAATTGTCTTTTGCAACTGCTAAGTGGTGACCCCACTGGGCGTAGTGATCCAGTCAGGGAGAGAGATGAGGCAGACTATGTTTAGGGCAACTTTTCTAGCCCCCTTCCCATACAGGGTAAGCAGAGTGGAGCCTGAATAGGACTGCTCAGTCGTGGATATAGCTGCCGAACTACTCAACTGCCTCGGTCCTTGAGCTAGGACAACTGAGTCTGTAGCCACCACCCATGTGCCAGTCCATGACTAGGGGCTTCTGGATTTCACAGTCCTGCCCCCATCGTCATTCATCCCATCACCTTGGGACTTTGGGTTTGGTTTGGTTGGAAGACTCCTGTGCGTGAATTTGTTTTATGTGGGGAAATCGGCGCACAACGATCAACACACAATCTTGACAGAAAAAGGCTTTGGTCCAATGGTATGGATACCACGATGATTGGAAGTATTTTATCTGCTGCAGTCTTCATCCACCTTCACAGCCATTGTAACACACACATTGTTATCCTCTGCCTGTTCTGCTGTTGAGGACATTCTTGGATCGTTCTTTGTCTGGTTCTTCTCCCTTGACCTTACCGCCATGGGTGACCCTACTGGGAGTACATGACTCCTGACGGCATTGCTCATAGGGTTCATTGGAACACACAAGCCCACTCATCACTACAAGGTGACAATCCAGCAAGGGGAGGTGGTTTACCATCCAGGCACTGACCAGACCCAGAGCTGCTTAGCTTCAGCAAGGTGGTGGCCTCATGCCCCTTCAGACCATATCCTGGAACTGATAATTTGTTTTTGGATGTTTTCAGGAAATCATGGTTCTAAGTCATACAGGGAGCCTCCATGAGTCGAACAGGTTCCCCAGTTCAGAAGTGGCATGAACAGCATGAAGATAAAGATGGGGCTAAAAGCATGGCTCCACAGCCCCTTTGTACTTGGTTTCCTGCTTCACACAAGCAATGACTGAAGAAGGCTCATCTTCATCCCAAAGTAAGAATGGGATATTCCTCCTGCTCAATCATGTGGGTACATTCCTTATGAAAATATAAATAAAATAATTCAAGCTCATTAGATTGCCTAATCATTGAATCTCCTCAATGGACTGTAACTGTTAAGTGGGGGAATTTAAGTGTGTACAGTGATATCTATCTCAGTACAATCCACTATCTCCTTCCCAAGTAATATAGTCTAACAAGTCCCTACAGCAAATTTGTAATGGAGCTTGTTTACCGAACTTCCACTGTTTTGATTAGTCCGTGTGATGAGCTAGGAATGGATGATGAGTGTGGGATGGTTGACAAGCTATTCAAAGCTGTTTTTATGACAAAAGGCGCATGTGTCAGACAACTAAAAACTTCCAGTAGCTTTTGGACAACTAAGCTGTTCTCCTCTGCCATTAAAGTGAACACTGTCAAACTGTGAATAGTATTTTGACAACAGTGTTATTTTCTGCCATCGTCTGAGATCACTTTGCTGGCCAGATGCATTTTTAACACTTTCTGTCTATTTGTAAAATGTATACTGTAATCTATGAAAAGTTTCCTAACTCAAAATTGCTCTGTTGTTATTGGCGAAAATGCATTCAGGCAGATGCTTAGTGATAGGGAAACAGCATTACATAGAGAACTTTTCCATTGCAAGCAGGTCTGTGAGTGTGTGCCTGTGTGTGTCTGTATGCATTAGAGACTGTACGCAATCAGTGAAAACATTCTGGCCTGGATCCAAAGTACTGTTTAACAAGTTCTATGAGCCCATGGGAGTTTTGGATTGCTGTTTTCTCAAAGACCAGTCCCCGATGCTGCACAGAAAGCTGTTTCTGAAACTACAGGGAATTTCAAAAGTGGTTTCTTAGACCTGCTGTTTAAAGAAAAACTGTGAAATTTCACTAGGCTTGCTTAAAGTAGCTGTTTGGACCCTAGCCTCTGTTTATAAGCACCGCATACACGATTAATTGCCAAGACTGCATAAATGATGTAAGACAATTCCTTTTGTTGGAGCTGCTTCAGACATTCTCAAGGCTTCTGCATGACTTAAGTTTTCATGGCATTTTCTCCATCATTCTCCTTAATATAGCCATGCATCAGTAGATATGATATATGAAGCAGTAAGGTGATTTTATTTGCAAGTGTGGGGATGGAGAAGGGTGAAATTCTCATTGATATAATGGGGGAGCTATGAAAAACAGAAAATTAATCCAAGAGAAGAATGCTCTGAATGAATGTTTATGTCAGAGGCACTCTCGCCTTGTGCTATTTCCTAGGTTTTCCTTCCTTCTACGTAAACAACATACAGGCTAACATTTGTAATTTTGATTGCTTTTATAAGCCTTATAGCCTTTTCTTTTTGAATCTGCATTTGGTTAAGGTAAGCTGGGGCAGTGCCAGGAATGAGGGCATTGGCTGTGGTATTTTTATGTGGTTTTACTATCAGCATCTTTTAAAATCATTATTTAATGAGTTAGATATTGTGTGGATTTTATTTATATATACAGTAATGTTATTTTATTGCATTAAGAACATAAGAAGAGCCCTGCTGGATCAGACCAAAGCCCCATCAAGTCTCACATTTTTTAAACTGCTTTGACTTTTATTGTAAGTTGCTTTGGGAGAATCTGGGATCCTGATAAGTGCCACAGAAATTTCTTAAATACATAAACATAATTAAAAGAATAGCACACTGAAAGTATATCCTAACACAATGAAAGTATCCTAAGGCCAATCTTCAATGATGTGTCAAGATCAAATGAGACAAGAATTGGCCAGAACTACCTAAGGGAAAATCAAAACCACCCATGGTGAAGGACACTGGAACTCAGTGTGTTCAGAGGATAACAATCACCAAACCCCACATTGTCTGGTGCAGTGATAACCTGGATTGACATTACAAATATTATGGGAAAGTCTAGGCATGTGTGAGACATTTGTAATGGATCTGTGGTCACGTTCGTCCTTCCCTGTATGTACACTCAGTGTGCAATCTTCTTCAAGAGCCCTGATATATCTGCAGGAGGGAGAGCAGAATCTGATAAGATGTTTTAGTTAATTTGGAAAGGCATGTGTATAAAGTTGTGTTACTAGAAGTGTCCAGAAAGCTTACAGTACAAATACATTTCTAAAGCATAGAAAGACTCAGAAGCTGGATTCTGATGAACTAAACTGCCAGTCTGCTAAATCTGTTGTACTGCTATCATATAAAATGCTATAAAAAGTACTGTTTCAACTCCAATAAATAAAAAAGGATTTCCAATCAATGTATTGATAGCATTTCTTAATATTTCCCACTTTTAATTGTCTGCTTGATTCACAAGACATGAAAGCCAGCTGTTTAGTGATTAGAGCAGTGCTAGCCAATCAGATGTTGCCAATCTACAACTTCTGCCATCCCTGACTATTGACCAATGTTGGCTGGAGCTGAGAGGAGCTATCTGGAAGGCACCATATTGGCTATCCCCCTGCTAGGGTGTTAAATTAGAACCCAGATGACCTGCAGTCAAATCCCTACTCAGCCATGATGCTTATGGGCAATCTAAGGCGTGTTGCTATCTCACAGCGTGACCTACCTTGAATTGTGGTAAAGATAAATGGGGTGGGGGATGTCATGTATCCCATGCTGATCTCCTTGAAGGAAGAAGAAGAAAAAATATCAACCCAACAACAATAACAACAATAACACACACCTATGCTACATTGATAGATGAGATCCTCATTTATATTTTAGTTTGTCTGGGGATTGTAGTCTCACAAGTGATTAAGAGGGGCTAGAAGGTAATTCACTGATTACATAAATGTGTGGTAAGTGACTTATTACCTCTACCAGGGTTTAACTGCCTTACCTTTATTATAATATGCAGACACACAGCAGACAACCCATGGTAAAACTCATTTGGCATGGAGATGATGTTGCAAAAACATGGTGGGTATACAAGGCCAGAAATCTTCACTTTCCCACAGTTCAGCATGAAATTAAAGATTTCCAAGGCGGCATACCTATTTACAAGGCTATACATATAAAACCTATTGGACTAATCCCTCTTCATAGAATGTACTAGGGATGATCTATAAGCATCTCACCACCTTTGCAGCCCTATTCTTGAGTGGTGAAGGTGTCATAATGTACACTCTGCACTGTGCACAAACTAAAAAAAATGCTTAGAACTTTCAGGAGTGGGACACAAGTGAGGAACAATTTTAGCAGTCTGAAAATCACTGGCAGTATCTTCTCTTTGTTTCATAACCTCCCTCCATTTTAATACAGATTTAGCTATTGCGGGAAATAACAGCAACAATCTCCTTCGATCGTGAGCCATTCTGAGAAAGTAAGCTATGCCACATCTGTGTCTTTTACAGTGTATTATAGTTGTGACTGCCCCACTGCCATAAAGTAGGGCAGGGAGAACAGCTATGCCCCCCACAGTACAATATAAATGATGCTTTAATAATATGTCCCTAGGACACTATTTGGTTCAGTTTGGGTGGGCCTCCCCTCATGCAGACAGCTGCATGTTTTTATTCAAGTTTGCTCAACCTCGTGCTGTCTTCATGGGAGTAAACCACCTCAGCCTCGGCTAGATCCCTTGCTTTGTCTCCTGTGCCTTGTTCCGTCCATGGTTGTAATTTTCTTTGGATTAGCTAAGAACCTTGAAAGAAAACAAACATGTTCTGCACTATGGATTGTTCTACATTTGAACAATCTTTGGAGGGTTCCAAAGAATCCAGGTTGCTTACTTGGACACCGCACAGCACAAGGTTCAAGGCTTACATACAAGGGATAGCATACCTTCAGTCCTCCCATCATGCTGAGTGCCCTGAATGATCCATGGTCTGCTGTTCAGTATTTTCAGACTGTGGCACACGTTCTCAAGCTTGGTCCTAGTCACTCTCAGAGCTCCATTATACAGCCACAAACCTAAACACCTGGGTCAGAGTTTAACTTTGGCAGAGCCTGGAAAAGTTACTTTTTTGAACTACAACTCCCATCAGCCCAATCCAGTGGCCATGCTGGCTGGGGCTGATGGGAGTTGTAGTTCAAAAAAGTAACTTTTCCAAGCTCTGTACTTTGGAAACCCACTCCTTTCATGCTCCTCACCTTGGAACAGATAATTATAAGTATTTTATCCCCTTCTCTTCTATCTACCTACTTCCTATCCGCCTGATTTCATGTGGTCCAAAGTGGTGGCATTTGCAGTTGAGCATCTTTCCCTGTCTTGCTGAATTTAGACCAGCAGTTCAGCAGTTGGATCTCTAGCACTACTCTCTGCTCCTTCCTTATACAGCAACCATAGGACTCCCTGCCTTCATTTATCTCTAAAGCAGAAGGAAGTTAAATGTAAGTTATTGGTCCAGGCAACATGGGTTTGGGTAGCCCATGTCACTCTCTACATACAGTATTTGAACTAACAATTCCACTCCTCTGTAAAAAGTGCAATTGGGGCTGCAAGCAACAAACCATTTTACACACTGACCACCATTTTGATTTTGCAAATAAATAAACATTTTTCTACTTATAGACCCAAAGTGGGACTCAGCAAGTAAAGGTACGGTGCAATATCACTAAGGGTATTCAACGAGCTCCAGATTAAATATGCCAACTATCACACCTCCATGATGGAATGTGAGAATCACAACATGAAATTCACAAGTTCATGGACGATGCGATTGCCGACACATTTAGGCTGGGTAACAGTTTCCTTCTCCAAATGCATTGTGGGTGATCAGGGGAGATTGTTGCTACTGCTGCTGCTTTTCTACAGTAGTAAAACTTCTTTTTAAAGAGAAAAAGAATTAAAAAAGCAAAAATAAAGAGACTTTTCTGCCAGTAACTGAAGGACTGCTAAAACTGAGCCACCCATCCTCAAAAGTGCCCTGAATACATTGAGAATTAGTTTTCACTACATCAGGATTTTTGCCCCTCTTTACTGTCCTCCCTATAATCGTAAGCATTTTTTGAAATTGTTCTCAAAAGAATGTATGGTACAGTCCTTGCATATATACAGTTACCACCTGTAAGAGATCTGTTCCTTTTGTCACCTTTTTTGGGAGCCTTCACAATGTATGTGTTTGATTTTATTTTTGTAAGCCTCCCTGAGTGCCCTATTACAGGGTAGAAGGGTGGGATAGAAATATTTTAAACAAATAAATAAACCTTCTGATGACATGACAATGGGCTCCTTCTGGGAAGAAGGGTGTGCTATGGGAGGAATGGTGTGATGTATAAATTCTGGAATGACATAAAGGATGTGTATGGAGATGGCTAAGGAAGTGTGAAGATGCTAGCTAAAGGCCCCGAAAAAGGACCACTGGAAATTTTGAAGATGCAGGATGAGTCCTACCATTAGGCAGAGTGAGGTGGCTCCCTCAGGTGGAAGATGAACGGAGGGGGGTGGAACAGTAACAAAGTGTTAAGAGGACATGGCTATGTGTGCCACATAGCATGGCCTGCACTCTCTGCTGCTCTCAGGCTCAGCAGAGAATGAGAACACTGTCCAGTGGCCAGTGTGGGTGTGAGAATCTGCTGTCACTTTTGTACATGAAATGTATGTCTGTGGGAGGGAGAGTTGTCCTTTGTCCCAGGAGCAAGATGTTTTGGGTTTACCTAGCTCTGCCGCTATCCACAGAACCACTTTCTCTTTGTTGCTTTTGGAAGACTGGTAAACAAAATGGAGCTCAATATTTTTAGAATATGTTATAGGGTAACTCAATGATTAGGAACCTGTGCCTCTTGTTGTTGGACTCCAACTCCTATCAGACCCAGTCAGGATGTCCAATGCTCAGGAATAGGAGTCCCACAACATCTAGAGGGCCACAGGTTCCCCATCCCTTGGCTAAGTAATCTGCATTAAGTATTATTGGGCATGTGCCTATGGAGACAAATTCTTAAGTTCCTTTCAAACAATATTTCCATATCTTTGATTGAAATATGTTATTGAGTTGGCATATTCTGTTTTTCTGGAAGTTCAGATTTGCATCCAGACTTTATGGTTCAGTCCTATCTTGAGTCCCCTCCCCTTCTTTCTTTCTACATTTCACTATGACATTTTGATGATTAACTTATTCTTATACATTAGGGGGAATGTTGTTATTTTTTCCCTGAGCACGGCAGGTAGCACCAATTACAGCTACTCATAAAAGATTGGGAATGAAGCTTCAGTTCACCAGCTAACCTTGTCACATTTTGTGCTAAACTAAGAATGATGTACAATAAAAAAGAATTCCGATGTATGCATAAGAATGTTATGTTCAGAGATGAGTGAACTTTCTGCTTCCTCATACACATTGAGTGTTTTCAAAATAACTGAAGAGATAGAAACATGTTTTAATTAAGGTAACCTTTTAAAAAAATATCATCCATAAATCTCACAGGCAGGAAAGAAGGGGTTATTATAGAATTCATGCTTTGTAGAAATATCACACCAACTTTAATAAACACAGATTTAAGCTGATCTTGAGGACTGGGAGTTGCAGTATCTTTTTCATCTGTTTTTTTAAAAATAACAAGGAGCATATTTTCTTTCTAAAGCATAGCGTTTTCACGTTCAACCATATTTTGGACAACGTACCATTTTTACAAAGGAATAGGACAATAATGGAGGGAAAACCAAAACAAAATCATAATTCTTGGTTTTTGATGCATGCCTGGAGTTTGTGTCTGTTAAGCCAGAAAAGACAGACAAGACTGTGTTTTGTACCTCTCTGGTTCAAGCATGGTTTGTAAACTTGGAAAGGGCTGCTGGAGTGAAAATATAAACAAAGATGTTAGGCATGAAAGTCTTATTTTAGGAAGGTTTTTTTAAAAAATGTTGCTTTAGTTTTGTAGTGCCAACGTAATCAAGAATCAGACATAATTTCAGTGTAATTGCATCACTATCAAAATGAACAAATATTTCAATTTCAGTTTCTCTCAATTTCTCATTTTGTCAGTCTTCAGTTCTTCATATTTCCACAGAATTTTTTGATTCTTTTATAAAAAAGCCTCATGAAAATTCAACAGCATTTTAGTGCAACTTGCTCCTAATAAACACATTATTGTATGCAGTTTTGACTTACACATGGTTTTGCAAGCAATTTCCCCAAATGCATTTTTGTATGTTATTTTCCTCTAATATATGCATTTTTGCATGCTTTCCCCTAATGTATGCATTTTTGTATACTTTTTTGGTTGAAGAAGTGTGAATTTTGAAAAATAGCTGTGTTGTGGTTTATGTATTAGTTTGGGAAGCATGAATTAGGTAGTTTCTCCTTAAAATGAAAACAAAATCCATTTTCTCCCCATCCATACATCAACAAGATGACATTCTGGAAATATGTGTCTCATATGCCACTGTAACCATGCCAAAACTAAAGTCATGGTTTTCGGTAAAAGGCACAGAAATTTTCCTTGGTCTATGGAAGGCCTACGAATCGAGCAATGCTGCTCCTTTAAATACCTAGGCATATTTTTCCAGGATAATCTTGCATGGAAAAAACATATCAACCACACCAAAGTTATTGCTCTTAGAACATGTGGTGCCATCCTGAGCTTTTACAGGTCCACAGGTAGTAATCTCATCCCCCCAGCACTGAAAATTTATAACAGCAAAGTTTTACTGCAGATCTTGTACGGTGCTCTAGTTTGGGGCTTGGAGGGTCCCCTTCTACGTAATCTTGAGGTGGTCCAAAACTGCTTTTTAAAAAAACTTTTGCATTTGCCCATAGGTACACCGGCGGCATTGTTGCGAGCTGAGATGGGAACTTCTCCTGTCAGTGCTCATATCCATTGCGCATTGCTCAGTTTTTGGGAGTCAATCCAAAACTCTCAGTCTAAGCTCATTTTGAAATTATGCATCGAGCGGGCCTCCAGAGACAAATTCTGGGGTGAAAAAATCCTTGGTATATACCATTTGTACCACATCTCACCTCCGGCCTCTGGTATCCATGATAGAACAATGCTGAAAGAGGCATTTTTTCCCCACTGTCACTGGTTAGATAGGCTAGCAATCAATAACTCCAAACCCTTTAGATGGTTTGGGGCTATAAAAAAGAACCACCGAAGGGCAAACTATCTGGCCCACTCCATGACATCAACGCTTAGACAAGCTTTCACTGCACTCCGGTTCCAGTCAATGCCGAACGCTGTACTGGCGGGCCGTTATAACCAGACCCCGTGGACTCAGCGACTTTGCATTTGTGGGACCAAGACAGTTGAGGATCTCCCGCATTACCTACTAGAATGCCACCTTTATGCACATCCGAGGTCCAGAATTCTGGGTGAATTTCTAATACGGGGGAGGTCTGTGCAGGATATCATCATCTTCCTTTTAGCTGACAAAGATTCTGCGGTTACACATAGGGTCACTCTCTTTGCCTGTGCTGCACATAAGATCCGTGCGGCACAGCTGGCTCAATTGTCGAATAATTCATAGGGGATAAGTTTTGCCCTGTACACCTCTTGAAATTTACCAAAGAATGTTTTAACTGTAGTTTTATATAATGATTAGCGATTCTGTATGTTACAATGGCCTACGGCTAGGCAATAAAACTGACTGACTGACTGATATGCCACTGTTTGTGACATCCAATGGAAACTGAATCAAAGCGAGTGAATGTTGCACTTTTCAGTAACGTTACACTTTCTTACCATAGTGTTAATATACTGAAATGTGCAACATGCACTCACACTGATCCAGTCACTGGATGTCACAATGAAAAAACATCCATCCAGTTCAATGGACCCTGGATGAACATCACTATGCAAAATGTATCTAGATACGAATCTGTCTGCATCAGCTGTGCACATGGAAGTCTTCTGATGCGGATCTTCCTTGCTGCATAATGGCATCTGTCTATAGTTGTTCTTAATATTAATGACAATGTTAACAGTGTGCCAATAGCTACCTTGGGATCCTCTCAGTATAGTAGTAATGCTTCAAGAGAAAAGTTATATATGCCATCCTAAAACATTACGAACTATTTTCCCAGTCACTCTAAAACCTTGTTTATATTTTGGAGTAATCTTAAATGCCCCCTCTCAAATTAAACCTGAAATGGGATGAAAGAAGCCCAGGACTAGTGCAAAGGCACTCTACCTATCTTTCCTTCTCTTCTAGGATATGGAGGTGAGTCTTGAAAAAAAATAGATGCCAATTCAATTGGATTTGTTGAATGTAGCAGTTTTAAAATTGCGGCAATTAAAGTGAAACTAAATTGACTAAACCCAAATACTTTGGCGTAACTGCCTGAGAATCAAGATGTTTGAGAAGAATTTGGCTTAATCATGAGCTGAGTCTCAGGCGTTCATCATAGCTGAAAGAGCTAATGTAGTCTTGGAGTTTATAGATCTCTGTGCATGGCTGGGATAATGGATTTTGTTTACATAATCAAAACTTCACTTTTCCCCAAAAATATTTCTTCAACTGCCTTTTAAACCCTATACTGACACAGCTTTGCACTTATTAGCAGGCCATTTGGTCACTTAGTTAAAAGCCTCAGGCAATGTTCAGAATGAAGTGAGTCAAGCATGATTTGTATAAAAAAAGGAGAATTTTCTGTTTCTTATGAAAACCACAACTTTAAGGATTTGACTATATTCATCCTGGGAAAAGTGTGAAGAAAGAGTAATTTGCCACAACAACTCACCACTAAGTAGCTGCAAAGATCAATGCAGTTGATTACCGCTTGCGCAGTCATATCACAGACTCCATTTCATATTGTTAATGAGAGAAGCCTGAGTTTTTCCACTAAGAAAAGCAATCACTTAAGTTTTCCCATTTGTTTACTCTTTAAGTGCAATGGTCTTCCCTCTGACACAGTCACAGAGAGCCGTGGGCCCAGGAAACTCTGGGACATTCACCTTGTGCAATTTTCCATCTTGTTCAGATCTAAGAATGTTATTCACTAATAAGCAAAACCCCCTTGCAATTGAAGAACATACCTAGAGCCAACAGATATCTCTATCAAACTTTAAAAAGCAGGGAAATTGGGCAGCTATAGTGGATGCACAGGGGAGGAGGAGATCTGACTGCCTCTCTGCGATATTGTACTGCCCTACAAATCTGTCAAAATGCAAACACAATTTGGGTTGATCTTTCACAGTCCAATCCACTTTCTGTGTAGCTTGGAAGAATTTTGTAACGTGCATATGGTGAGTGGTAGCAACACCTGCAATCAGCCCAAATGATAGAAACAAGATGTGTGCTGTACTGATCTTGTTTTAGCAGGGAGGAAGCAACATTATTAAGACAGTTGACATAGTTCAGATGGTCACTTGAAGTATGTTTGATTTAATTTGCAATTTTAGTGTAGTTTCCTATAGGAAATCATTTTCTTTTGCTTCCATTTCTGTGAATATGTGAAGTACAGCAACACTCTGCAAAATTTACACTAAAAAACTCCAAAAACAATTGTGAAATAATGGCACTGACTATTCTGCAGAATAGTCTGCAGTGGACATGATGAGGGTCTCAGTTTGCACAAGATAAAACAGTGGGAGGTGAAATATATTCTAGTAGATTTCTGGGTGTTTTTAATTGAAATGGGATCCTGTGCAAGTTTGCTGAAATTGTACTGATCATTCGCATGCTTATTGAGTTCAATGGGATTTACTCCCCTTCAATCATGCTTAGGATAGGTGAAACTGACCACAGGGCATGGGGAGGAGAACAGGAGGGAGGGGAGAGGGTAACAGGAAGGGAGGGCAGAGGGAAAGGGGAAGGGAATGAGAGGGAGAGGAATTAGGGGGAGGGAATTGGGATGGGAGGGGTGAGGAGAAGGAGGAGGGAAGGAAGGGGAAGGGGAAGGGAAGAGGCAGGAAGGATGGGATGGGGAGAGGAGGAGGGTAGGGTAGGTTTGATCATTTGCATGCTTTTTGAGTTCAGTGGGATTTACTCCTGTGCAATCATGCTTAGGATAGGTGAAGCTGACCTGGGGGAGGAGCAGGGAGGGGTAATGTTTTCCTTTTGGAAGGGAAAGGGGCTTTCCCTCTGCCCAGTTCACACCCACCTAATCTCCTCCCCTCCCTCTTTCCTCCACATTCTCCCCTCCCCTTCCTTTCCCCTCCCTCCCCTTCACCTCTCTACCCCTTCCTCCCCCGCCATGCTCCTCCCCCAGGTCAGCTTCACTTTTTCTAAGCATGATTGCACAGGAACAAATCCCACTGAACTTAATTATGGATGAAAAAGGTCAAACTGCTCTCCCCCCTCTTCCTCCTCCCTTCCTCCTCCCGTTCCCCTCCTGTGAAAGACCAACCCAAATTGTGTTTGCATTTTTACAAATTTCTAGAGCAGTACAATAAGAGAGGAGATCAGGTCTCCTGCTTCCCTGGTGCATTCACTATAGCTGAACAATTTCTCTGCTTATTAAAAGTTAATAGAAATATCAGTTGACTATAGGTACATTCTTAAATCACAAGGTGTTTATTATTTTTAATAAAACATCCACAGATGTCATGAGGCAGTGGTTTTATATATAAATAAAAGAGGGAATGATCCAGTCAAATTTCGAGAGAGAATTATGCACACAGTACTTACTAAAACCAGTGGTACTTATGAAGAGCTCCACTATGTCTGGATTGTGTCTACAATTATCATAATTAGGACTGTAAGTCAAACATTAATCAAGCTAATTGGCAATCTAAGGTTTTAGAAATTAATCAGTGGGACTGAGGCTACAGCTTATACTTCAGTTTCCCAAGTTATTTTGGCTCCTGAATTACTATAATGAAAATGTAAAACAAAATAATAAAAGGTTGTCTTTCCCTCTAACAATAAGTGTAGCTTTTGTTTATTGTAAATTATTATCTACTTAAGTCAGTGTAGTATAGGTTACAACCATTAGAGTACTGGACTAGGAGTATTGATAAAAGGCCCAGGTTCAAATTTCCACTTGGCCATGAAGCTCAATGGATGGCCTCAGATCAGTCATTATGTCCTAAGCGACCTAACAGGTTGTTGTCAGAATAAAATGTGATACACTAACTTTGTGCACTAGACTGAGCTCCTTGGAAGAAGTACAAGATATATAACTAATAATGACCTCTCAATATACTCAAAAAGGCACATAAAATGAAGTTTTAGCAATGTGCAAATATATTTGAATGTAGCCAAATGATTAAAAGAGAGCTGAAAACTAAAATAATTAATCAGACTGCCTTAACTGCCATGAGCATTAATGATGCTCAAATGTTTGCTTTGGGTTCAGGTTTTGTGACATGCAAGGCAAAAGAAGAAAATCAATTCTTCAGAACCAAAACCTAATCTAACGATTATTAACACTCACTGACATAAAACCCTGATTTCAACACTACGTCAAATTCCAAAACAAACCAGCTACAGCTTCATATATTTTATATTTAAAATGTGTGTGTGTGTGTGTGTGCGTGTGTGTAGGTGGAGAGAGAGAGAGAGAGAGATGGCAAGCCCTAATGCATACTAGAAATGTTTGATCATATTTTTATTCACTTTCCAGATCTGTCTTTATGTCCCTTTCAGTACTCCAGGTAACTTGACCAGATGTCTCTGATTCCTCAAGCTCCAATTTTTAATGGACTGGACAAGGATCCAACAATTTATGCAGAAACATTCTATTGTTGTTTGGCCACAGATACACCCTCGGTATAGAAATAGCTGACATGTAATGCCTCTTCCTCCCTCACTGTATGTTGTCTCTCCAGTGGACAATTAAATTGTCATCAGCCCAAGGAAAGAGCACAGCCTGGTACCTGCAAAACATTTTTAGATGCAAATGTGTAATGTCTCTTGGCAGTACTGGCCTTCTGGAGGAAGCCAAACATTGCTATAAGCCAAGAATTTATTCCACAAGATTTCTGTCCTGAGGCCATTTAACTTAGATGTGAGGACTGGGCATAAAACCTGCTCACTTGCTTGATTTCCATCTGGGTTCCACTTATCCTTTACCACATACGTGTTCTCCTTGTTTAGCTCTCTCTTCTGTTTTCTGCTTCCAAATCTAGCCAGATAGAAAGGTTGGTCTCGTCATAAAGCTCTGCTCAGGTAAGGCAGAATAAGGATTTGGAAGAAGATTGGTCTACAACATCTAAACTGGTTTTTCTTTTCTTGCAGATATCCATAACAACTAGGGGACTCTGCCCTTCTTGCTAGCTCTGCTCATCAATCCCCCACTCGCCAACCTCTCACCCTCCCAACCCCCACTCCCCTTGCCAATGCCTACCCCCTCAGGCATCCCCACTCGCCTTGCCAACCGCTTGCCTCATCTGTTCACTGCTGCCACTGCCAATGGATAAAGTTGTTATGAAATCAGTGGGGTGGAAGACTCATTTCTGTATAACATTTAATAAGGATGTTGGTCTGATGTAGCATGGCTGAAATGAGTATAAGACTATTTCATAGGTAAGGACTGAAAAGTGCATCATAACTGTACAAAACCTTTAATGAGTAAGATTTCTACTGTAATAATATAAAGTCATCAGAATTATTTTTCATTTTATAGAAATCTGAACAAACACTATACTATTAGTACATAACTCAAAGTCAAGGAGTGCAGTCCACACACTGTTTTGTGCAATGTGCATTTGGTTTGATGGGGGTTTGCACAAAAGCACTGCTTGACACATTTCATTTTTGATGCCCAGACAAATAATAAGGTATAGTAAAATATAATTCAGTATTTATATTTTTGCCCCCTTTTCATTGAAAAGATGAGGAAAACATTTACAAAACTCATACATTCCATGGACTGTTGTGATATGCACCATTAAGAAAAAGTCATGACATTAGCCTTTAGGCATAAAGCTGCCCATTGCATGCCCTAAAGCTGTAAGTGATATTAAGTCCACTGAAGTGAAAGTTAATGCTATTTCAGTAACCCCATGCTGAACAAACATTTTAATCTATCAGCAGACACATGAACAGACAATGAAGAGAAACAGACAAAGCTACTTGAACAGTGTTCAATAAATGGACATCAGGCTGGCAAATTATGTTTCCAGTGCTTATTATAAAACAGAATATCCTAATGCTACAGCTTAAGAAGTAAGTTAGAGGTCAGTATGAGCATCACTGTACCTTATCACTGACATACAATTCAGCTTTCTCTACATATGTACATTGCATTCACTGTTGTTGTTGTTGTTATGTGCCTTCAAATCGATTATAACAAATGATGACCCTATGAATCAGCGACGTCCAATAGTATCTGTCATGAACCACCCTGTTCAGATCTTGTAAGTTCAGGTCTGTGGCTTCCTTTATGGAATCAACCCATCTCTTGTTTGGTCTTCCTTTTTTTCTACTCCCTTCTGTGTTTCCCAGCATTATTGTCTTTTCTAGTGAATCATGTCTTCTCATGATGTGTCCAAAGTATGATAACCTCAGTTTCATCATTTTAGCTTCTAGTGATAGTTCTGGTTTAATTTGTTCTAACACTCAATTATTTGTCTTTTTCACAAAGCTCTCCTCCAACACCACATTTCAAATGAGTTGCTTTTTTTCTTATCTGCTTTTTTTACTATCCAACTTTCACATCCATACATAGAGATCGGGAATGCCATGGTCTGAATGATCCTGACTTTAGTGTTCAGTGATAAATCTTTGCATCTGGAGATATTTTCTAGTTCACTCATAGCTGCCCTCTCCAGTCCTAGCCTTCTTCTGATTTCTTGACTATTGTCTCCATTTTGGTTAATGACTGTCCCAAGGTATTGATAATCCTTGACAACTTCAATGTCCTCATTGTCAACTTTAAAATTACATGAATCTTCTGTTGTCATTACTTTAGTCTTTTTGACATTCAGCTGTAGTCCTGCTTTTGTGCTTTCCTCTTTAACTTTCATCAGCATTGGTTTCAACTCATTACTGGTTTCTGCTAGTAGGATGGTATCATCTGCATATCTTAAATTATTGATATTTCTCCCTCCAATTTTCACACCTACTTCATCTTGGTCCAATCCTGCTTTCTGTATGATATGTTGTGCGTATAGATTAAATACATAGGGTGATAAAATACACCCCTATCTCACACCCTTTCCGACTGGGAACCAATCGGTTTCTCCATATTCTGTCCTTACAATAGCCTCTTGTCCAGAGTATAGGTTGCGCATCAGGGAAAGTTAGAAATTGTCAAGCAAGAAATGGAATGTATCAGCATTACAATACTTGGCATGAGTGAATTAAAATGGACGGGAGTGGGACATTTTCAATCAGGCAACTACAAAATATTTTATGCATGAAAAGCAGAAATTAAGAAGAAACGGGGTTGTTTTAATAGTGAGAAGTGATGTAGCAAAAGCAATTAGGAGCTACAATGCAAGGTCTGAGTGAGTGATATCAATGAGATTAAATGGGAAACCTATCAACATAACCATCATCCAAGTCTATGCTCCAATGGCAAACACAGAAGAAGAGGAATTGGAAAGATTTTATGCAGAAGTACAGGAAGAAATTGATCACACACCAAAACAAGATGTTCTGATTGTTTTACTTGAGGGTTCAGATAAAGCAATTACTGAGCAAGTGGAAAAATTCCTGAACTTGGCCATCCGGATTACACCCTGTGTGATTGTCAACGGTAATTAAATAATTCGAGTTGTTTATATAACCCAGTTTGTTGCTCGTTGTATCATGTGGTACTATGTAGTCTTATTTTATAACTCCCAGTATTATGCTTTATATTTGTGGTCAGTTGACTGTAAATAAACAATGACACTGTTCACAATGTTTTCCTTTTGAAAAGGAAAGGGACTTTCCCTCTGCCCAGTGCCTGCCCACCCAATCTCCTCCCCCCCTCCCCCTCCCTGCCCCTGCCCCAGGTCAGTTTCACCTATCCTAAGCATGAATGTACAGGAGCAAATCCCATTGAACTCGAAAAGCATGCAAATTATGAAACCTGCCCTCCCCTCCTTCTCCCTCCTATCCCCTCCAATTTCCCCTTCCCTTACCATTCCTTTGCCTCTCCTTCCCCATCCCCATTGCCCTCTCCTCTTCCTCCCTCCCCTCCTTTCCTCGTTACCTCTCCTGTCCTCTCCCCCTCCTCTTCTCCTCCATGGTCAGTTTTAACTATCCTAAGCATGATTGCATGGGAATAAATCCCATTGAACTCAATAAGCATGCAAATGATCAGACCTGCCTTTCCCTTTTCCCTCCCCACTCTCCTCTATTTCCTCCTGTCTCCTTCTCCTCTCCTCTCCCTTCCTCCTCACTTCTTCCTCCCCTCCCCTTCCTTCTTCCTTCTTCCTCCTCTCCTACCCACTCTAGCCTCTCTCCCTCCTACTCCTCCCCCATGGTGTTTTTTCATTTATCCTAAGCATGATTGCAGGGGAGTAAATCCCATTGAACCCAATAAGCATGCAAATAATCTATCAATTCTCAGCAACCTATTCCCCTTTTCAAAGTGAAATAAATGTCTGGTGTTGGTGTGGCCCCTGATTAGCCAAGCCAAACAGCTGTAAGTCTGGCTTTTGGAACACTGACAGTTCTTACTGAGCATGCTTGATGCTATGACTTCAGTGTTAAATGTCTTAAATTAATTAAAAATCAGCCATGCACTTTTAAAAAAACTTTTAAACTACAGAAGGTGAAGGCCAGAGTATGGGACAAAGTCAGTAATAGGATTACAGGTACTCTGTGAACATGGCTGATTTTTAATTAATTTCAAAAATTATGAGACCACTAACAGAAAAAAGTCTAACAGGGGTCTGGATTTTTTTCTCTTGTTTTACACTTTGGACTCTCTATTCTCTCTGACTGTTTTGTATATCGCCATTAAAACTTAGTGGGTTGTTAAGCAAGCGTTTCTGAGTTCAAGACTATAAGTTTTGTAAGGTTTTGATGTGAAATGTGCCTATGGGAAGCAGTAGAATAGCATGGGGGTATTTTCAGTTTAACATGGTGGAATGTGAAAATCCTTGCTGGCTGTAGTATGTAGCCACTCTTGTGGCTGTATAATTTGCAACTCTCATGTGCTACCAGTCACAAGCATTTAGTGCTGGTATCCTTTGCAATGCATCAGCATCCACAGCATCAGATTATCCTGGAACAATTTCAGAAACCTACATCAGTAATTTGATATGTCACTATCCATTGGAATATGGATATGGAGTTTAGAGCTGATCTGAATATTTTCCCATTTCAAATTTTGAGTTGAAGCAGTGCTTTTGGAAGGCAGAAATAATTTGCCAAATGAACCCTTAGAGAGCTCATTTTCTATCAGTCTTATTTGCTGCCATTGTTTCCTTGGATTGTTGCTATACTTGAACCATCACTCCCCTCTTTAAAAAATCTCTCTTTTTTGTTTGTAGTTGCTGTGTTGTCATATTTCTGGACTGGATGAATGGATAGCACTAGTCCATTAGGGATCACATATGGAATGGGATAATGTCACAGTGCAGGGTAGTCAGTTTGATTTGGCAATGTAACTATATTACTGTGGAAAAATGAACCAGTTGAGAGTGAGGGCAATGCTTCCTGAATCACTTCCACTGGTGATCCCTGTTATGAACTGTGCAGTTGCACACAAGCCTGCAGTTCTCATGCAACCCTGACAGTTAGTCTTTTGACACTGAGACCTTGATGCACTCCAGAGTTTGGCACCCCAACAGCCAACACAAACAACAGCAATAAATCAGAAGTAAAATTTATTCTATCAAAAGTGAATCAGACATTTACTAAAAATCAATTATTTACAAAAATAAATTTACAAAGTCAATAAGCAGCACACAATACTAGGCTGAGTTTAGAAATTTTAAAAGCCAATGCAGTAGTTCTCAAAGAATGCCCAGTAATAATGAAGGAGAATTTGCATGTGATCAGGAAAGAGGGAGTTAGAGAGGAGCTGGATGAATAAGGAGAAAAATGAGATTTGGCTGAAGGTTCTATGAGAAGGAGAAATGATTGCCTTCTTTTGAAAAAGAAAAGAAAATGTCAGAGAGAATAAAGGAGGTTTGAGTAGTAGAGCTTTAGGAAAGGTTTCAGGTAAAAATCAGAAGAAAGCAGATGGGATACTCGGTTGCAATAGCTGAGAGTTAAAGGTCTGTTTTTGCAGTGGGTGGCTATGGATGATGAGGAACATGGGATCTGAGATTTGAGGATAAAACAGCAAAGGAAGAAAAAATGAGCATAGCAAGCTCAAAAATGAGCATAGCAAGAAAGCCGCTCTCTCCAAGAAAAAGGGACGTGATTGGGCTAAAACAGAAGATTGAAGAAGGAAGGAGAGAGTACAGGTGTTGTCAGCTGATGGACCTGCCAGGAAGAGAGAGAAGAGAGATTTAATACCTGTCTTTGTTCTCCAAGGCTGGGGTTCGGTGTCTTGGGTGTAAGAGTACCTCTTCAGCAACAAAAGGGATAGAAAAAAGAGAGAAGAGAGAAAAAGGAGGGGGGAAGTCCACAAGAATGTTCCTGGACAGAGAGGTGAGGTCTCTTGGGTATCCAAAGATTTCTAACTCCTGAGGTGAAAAGCATCACCTCTTATGCTGGAGCTGAGCTTGAAAATTTAACATAACAACAAAGACTATAAATCCTGTCTTCCTGACAGTGAAAAAGTGTTAAACATTTTTCAGTGGTGCTAGTCAGGAAGAGTTTGTGTAAAATGTTTCAAAAATGGCTTGTGAAACTGTATCTTCATCCTGCTTTTCACATGAGTAGGGGAAAAGAGATTAATGTATCTTTTGGGCTCTTCTGGAAGGAGCCCCAGGCTACTGAAACTACTTGATTAGTGATTGTGAGGAGAGGTGTGGAGGAAGGAGAGAGATTTAGATGATGATGTCTTGGTTTAACATAATCATGGAGTTTGGTGCTCTTTTGTTTATTTTACATGTACAAATGATAAGGGAGGAATGGCAGGTTTACAGTGAAAGGAGACAATGAATTTACTAGGTGCTGTTGTAACTCAGCTTGCTTGGAACATGCATTATTGGATCTCTCTCTTCACTCTTGCTCGCTCCAGGCCAAAATGGAACCTCCCTTCCCAGGTGCAGGCTATCATATCAAAAGCTGGGGATTTTTAGGGGTGCTTCATAACATCCCAGAGAATTGGGGACTAAGTAATGAATGAGACAATGTAAAAACACTCTACAAGAAGATATATTGTACTGTGTATTGATGTCCTAAACAAAGTAACTTTGGAGTAAGGGATATTGTGTCATTATAATCATGATTCAGTGATTTCAAACAATCACTGAAAAATCACTGAAAGGATTTTCAGTGGTGCTGAATATGTTTATGAAAAGGAGTGAATATTTTCAGCTCCATCCTAGTTAAATTCCACAAAGTGTACTTTACTGGCATATTTCTTTGACTGTACAAATAGCTGATTTTAAGGTTAGAAGCCCCATGGCAGATGGTAATTTTTAATAGTTTGACCTAGCTTCTTACTGGGGTGATCCCCTGTTAGCACAAAGCCTTACTGAAGAACCATTCTATCATATGAAAATAACAAAAGCAAAAGCAAAATATGCATAGCAGTACAATTTGTTGGAGTCAGCTTAATCTATAATGCACAGCTGTCTATATCCGAGAACTATCATATGCCATTAGGCAAAATTGTCAGCCTGTGAAAGGGAGGAGGAGAAACATATTTCAAACTATTGGGGTTTTTTTTTAATGGACTACAAAATAATCCTGTCTACCAAGGCACATTGTCCTTCCTGAGATATACAGTAGCACTGCTAAAAAGAAGGGAGGGGATGAATATCTTTAATATCCAGCATCCATTTTAGGATTCACTGCATCTGTGGATAGGAGGCAGGGAGGTAAATTCAAGCCCCATTCCCAAGATCCCTATGTGCATTAATCCACCCACTTTGTTTCTGGCCTTCCCCATGCTGAGTGGCGAAAGTCTGCAGGGAGCTACTACTTGCATTTGTTTGAATACAAGTAGAACTTTAAATTCGATCTGAGACCCTGACAAAGCTCTACACAGGGACTGAGTCCATGAGATGATATGCACTGGAGCTTGCATAGACAGTCTTGTCCCCCATCCACAGATACAGAGCTCACAAGACACCTTTTGCCTTTCTTTTTTCCCGACTTGACCCTGCATTGCAGGGAGGCAACATCAAATAAAGCATCAGAACTAGACACAATATGATATGTTTAAAACAACTGCCTGAAGCAGCCTGAAAGGCAGGGATAGTTGACAACAGATACATTGGGCATCCATTTTCTACAGCATTTCTACAGCACTCCTGCATTTACTCATGTGTATGCCACTCACTTGTAGCAGCAGGATTTGGGTCATTCTTCTAGCCCTGCCCCAGCATTGCCTCTCCATTGCTCTGCTGCCCCATGAGAGTGGGAGATGTGTGCAATTAGGCGCCCCATTGCATGGAGCCCCTGTGCAAAAGTAGGAGCTATTTTTCAGACTTCTGCACTCACCACAAGTCATAGGCAATGTGGCCATACAATATCCAGTGCACACCTTGAAGTCCATTCCTGCTTCTGCTGCTACATATGGATACCCGACATGTGAGGTATGTGCAAATAGGGCTTCTATGGCAGAGCGATCTTGGGAATGATGACACAACCCTAAAGCAATTTTTTAGAAGTATTTCTCCATCAGACAAGGGGCAAAAGGATAGGAGCAGTAGAATCTTGTGTCTGGTTTTGTATTCCTAAGGTGGACATGATATCTATGTCATTGGTGGAGATTCAGTCATCACCCTGAATGTGTGGGCACACAATCCTTGATTCCTCCTTGTGCTTCTCCTTGCCTATCCAAGCAGTCAAAGCAGTCCAAGCAGTATCCTTGCTACTTCCATTTCAACATCTTCAATATATCCATTTTCATTCTGTGCCTACTGCTAGTAATGACAATAATAATAATAAAATAAAATTTTATTTTTAGGCCGCCTATCTGGCCGAATGAACGGCCACTCTAGGTGGCATACATAATTAAATTAAAATACAACATATAATACAGTTTTAACATATAATACCGTTATAATCCACCAACCTACATCTATACACTGTAAGCTAAAACTATCTTGGAGTCCTGTATGCCCGCTGAAACAACCAAGTTTTTAGTCCTTGGCGAAAACTTACCAGGGAGGGGGCATGGCGAAGATCATATGGTAGAGAATTCCAGAGGGTGGGGGCCACAACTGTAAATGCACTCTCTCTGGTCCGCACCAGCCTAGCTGTCTTAACTGGTGGGACCGAGAGAAGGTCTTGTGAGGCAGATCTCATCAGGCGGCATATTTGGTGATGCTGGAGGCTCTCCTTTAGATAAACTGGACCAACACCATATAGGGCTTTAAAGGTTAACACCAACACCTTGAATTGGGCTCAGTACACAACTGGTAGCCAGTGCAGGTCTTCTAGCACAGGGGTGATATGATCCCGGCGGCTGCTGTTCTTAATCAGCCGTGCCGCCGCATTCTGTATCAGTTGTAATTTCCGGACAGTCTTCAAGGGTAGCCCCACGTAGAGCGCATTACAGTAGTCTAAGTGAGAGGAGACCAGGGCGTGCACCACCCGTGGGAGCAGATGGACCGGAAGGTAGGGTCGCAGCCTCTGTATCAGATGTAATTGATACCAAGCTGCCCAGCTCACTGCTGACACCGGAGCCTCCATGGACAGCTGGGAGTCAAGAATGACCCCAAGGCTGCGAACCTGGTCCTTCAGGGGCAATCTAACCCCGTTCTGCACCAGGTCGATATCTCCTACCCCTCTCTTGTCTCCCACAAGCAGTACCTCGGCCTTGTCGGGGTTCAGTTTCAGCCTGTTTCCTCCCATCCATTCACTTACAGACTCCAGGCACTTGGAAATAGTATCCACAGCCAATTCCGGTGAGAACTTAAATGAGAGATAGAGCTCAGTGTCATCCACATATTGGTGACACTGCAACCCAAATCTCCTGATGATGGCCCCCAGTGGCTTTACATAGATGTTGAACAGCATGGGAGAGAGGATAGAGCCCTGTGGCACACCACAATTAAGAGGCCAAGGATCTGAAACCTCCTCTCCCAATGCCACCCTCTGGTGCCTGTCAGAGAGATAGGAACGGAACCACCATAAAACAGTGCCCCCAATTCCCATTCCCTCCAGGCGATCCAGGATGATACTGTGGTCAACGGTATCGAAAGCTGCTGAGAGATCCAGGAGGACGAGGAAGGAGTGTTCTCCCCTATCCAACGCCCTCCTTAAATCATCCACCAGAGCAACCAAGTCTGTTTCAGTTCCATATCCAGTCCTGAAGCCCGATTGGAATGGATCTAAATAATCGGTTTCCTCCAAGTGTGCCTGTAACTGTTTGGCCACCACCCGTTCGATCACCTTGCCCAAGAATGGTAGGTTAGAGACTGGGCGAAAGTTGTTTAAATCTTGGGGATCCCTTGTGAACCTGAAAGTAGACAAATGGTAAAACTGCAATAATGCCATCTGCATTTTGGCAAAACCCAAAATGCAAGGATAATTTTTCCCTGTTATCCAGGGCTTTGCATTCTCATTCCACATCCCCATCCCTTCTGGCTGAAATCCTAGAACCTTCATGCACTGGGCAGAATGTCTGAAGAGAAACCTATATACATTCAGCTGAATATGCAGAGGTTCTCCTCTTCTGCCCAACCTTTGCACATCTGGAAATAGTGCCTGTGGGAGAGAGATCTTGAGCCCAGGGGCAGCAAACGGTTCTACTCCCGTATGCTTGGAAGCTCTGAAGTGACCTTAAATCAAGCTTTGCTGCACTTCCATTAGGGCTACAAAGTGGGCAATTTATTTCTGGAGTGGTTTCAAACAATATGTTGATAGTAGTAGCTTCTTCACAATATGCATTAGGCCTTCAACTGTCTGTTAATGAACCCTTTTTAGAAGTTTACTGCATTCATATAACATGTGCTTAACTATCCATGAACTGTGATTGGTTAAAGCTATTAGTGTGCTTATTAACTCCACAACTAAGTTGGTAACTCTCTGAAAGTGCTAAAAGAGAGATCAGTATACTAATTGGGTTTTACCAGCCAACGTATACACATCATATAGGATTTTGTAGTGGAATATTATAAGTCTGAAAGAATCATTTTCTGCAGAATTTCTTTAAACACCATCGGTTGTCACTCATTATAATTTCCATTGAGTCATCTATGAATGAAGCTTTTAATTCATATACATTGGAAAGAGGAGTGCATTTTCATGACACTAGTTTGATTTACTTCCTTCCCCATCTTAAAAGAAACTTCTATTTCTTATTTAATTGCTGAGCATCATAATTGTTCCCCTTTCCCATAGGATAAAACTGTCTAGATATTTAGTACTATGGAAACCAATGCAGGATCTTCCACTATGAAACAGATGGGCTAAATCCAGCACTTGCATGTTCTAAGCGTTTATAAAAAACAGGCCTGACAGAATGGGCTTTGCTTCTTAATAAAAATGAAGAAGATTGCATTTTCAATTTATACTCTTAGAAAATAAAAGACAATCTAAGCATTACAAGAATCAACATATAACACACGCCACATGGAAAATCGTCATACACTGAAGAGAGGAAAAATACATATACAGGCAAAGATTTCTCTAAAAAGTGATCATGATTGATTGACCAAAGTCAGTAGAAGTGGATACTAGTTATAAAAAGGGAGGATGTGACACTCATATCTAGCTGCATGCCTGGTAATTCTCCAAACTGAATGTAGCCTAGCAGCCAAGTATGGCACTTTATTAGGGAACCCATAAACCTCCTTTATTTGTAACATTACTGGGATACAAAA
The DNA here is from genome assembly GCF_030035675.1 of Rhineura floridana. NCBI lineage: Eukaryota > Metazoa > Chordata > Lepidosauria > Squamata > Rhineuridae > Rhineura > Rhineura floridana. The sequence goes on from NC_084480.1 coordinate 234,681,006, forward strand.
AGAAAAGTTGTCAAGCAGCTAACAACAACAACAACAACAATAATAAATCCTTCAAAACTTGGGCATAACTTAGTGCAAGAGAGCAACATAGATCAATCTGTCTATCTACTAGAGAACCATATCCAGCAGCCACTGACAACCGGTATGTATGGTTTTCTTCTATTTTTGTCTAGATATTTTTATAATTGTTTTATTTTGTTTTTTAAGATATGTATATTGCTTGCGATTTATTGTTCAGTTATGTTCATTTAAAATGTGATATATTCATTTTCTTTTACTATCAATTGTACCAAATGTGATGTTATATTGCTTTTATGTTGTAAACCGCCCAGAGAGCTTCGGCTATGGGGTGGTATAAAAGTGTAATAAATAAATAAACCGGTATTGACAAAGTGGATGAAATTTACAGGATACTTATCTACTTATTAGTGAACACAGCAGAATTTTCATGAATGGAGCATCATCTGATGGCAGGTAGGAACATGGAGCTCTTATTTTCCATCAGATCTGGTCACAAGTCCCCAGTCTGTTGTGCAACTTTTCACAAAAAGAAAGAAAAAAGGGGGGGAACCCAAAATGCTTGAAAAATATATTTATGATGACAAAAACCCAACACGTTTCAGCCACTTTGTGGTTTGGCCTTCATCAGGGGATAAATGGGTCTAAAATATTCTTCTCCAGCAAAACTACTCACACTGATAATGACCACCTTTTCACAACAGACTACAGCATGATCCTACCAGCAGTATAGGGATGGGGGAGAATTCCACAGAATTCAAATTTAGCACTGGATTTTTCAATGGGCCACAATTCTCCATCTTTGTGGAGTGATCCTGTTTGCTTCAAACGTCAGTGGCTTTTCCCCCCACACCTGATTTCCCCCCCTCAAATATATTGTTTTTTATTGATTTTACTCATAGCACAGAACAGCAGTACAGCTCCCTCTCTCGCTCGCTCCCTGCCACCCACCCCTATTTGAATAATCCAAGTTCCAAGTGGGGAGGAAGCAAGCCAAGCCTATAATAGCTAATTATAGTGGAAGAGGAGAATGTGAACACTTTCCTTTCAAAATACTGATAATTCCTTTTGAAATATTGACAGTTTCTTCCAAGATATAGATACATCCTTTCAAAATATTAGTAGTTTCTTTCAAAATATCAATAATTTTAAAATACTGATATTTTCCTTCAAAATATATTAATATTCATATTTTGGGGAGGAAAAACTCAGACTGGAAAAAGCAATGGATAGCGGACAAAGAATGAGCTCAAATTGATGCTATCTGTTAGATCAATGGAATGCTTTCAAAGTGGCACTGGCCAATGGATCCCATCCCTATAGCAGACCTACTCACAAGTAAGTGCTCCAGCCTGCCATTTAACCAAACAACCTAGATTGCTTACTCACAAGTAATTCAATTGCATATGCATGCAAAATCAATATGGATGAACGGGGAACAAAAGGGAGTAGACAAAATTCAAAATGAATGAAAGAAAGAGAGCTGGTAAAAACAGACTCCATACTATTTTAAACACACTCACACATCACCTGAGATCTGTTACTGTGGAGAAAATTGTGCCTAATAAAGCTGAAGCTGAGTTCAGATATGGCCTCTCAAAATATAAATTATCATTGTCTTGAAAAACAGCACTAGAAATCTCCCCCCCCCCAATTTTCTTGAAACTCTAACCCAATCATTAACTCTGGGTGGTCTTTTCAATATCTAAATGCAATTTTAGTTGCCAGCATGATACATTTTTTTCTTATTCTTCCTTACTTTTCTTCAGACATTATTATTACCTATCGTTCGATTTATTAAGTGAGGCCCATATATCATAGTTACTGAAAATCAAAGTTGTCAGGAACAATAAATTTCTGTGGAAACCTGAAAAAATCCACGCTGAACGTAAAATGTGAAAATAAACTATACTTTAATTTCTTTTATATGATTTGCATCACATAGTTCTGTTTTTTGCTTACATGAGAACCTGTGTTACAAAACCCATTACACAACACACACACACACACACACAAGAAAGAGAGAGAGAGAGAGAGAGAGAGAGAGAGAGAGAGAGACTCCCTTTGTAAAATGTGTCCAGGAAGTTTCAAAAGAAGTTGAAAGTGTTTTGCCAAGTAAGAGCACAACCTCAGGGAAACACATTCCTTAGAATATCCTCCTCCATATAGCACTCTCTTCATACCTATCCAAGTTCCAGAAAAAGCAGGATGAGCACCATTTCTCCCCCAGACAGCCATCATCTAGCCCATAAGATATGGTCACTGAAGGCAAACAAAGTAAATTCAGAGTTGAGTACATTTCACAATAGTAGGAATGCTTGAGGAATTTGATGTCTGGATTCTTACATGGCATGACCTGATTTGTGCCTCATATGTGACTAATATGTGGATTGGAACTTAGCTGACCAAAAGCATTCACACTTCTCTGAGTGTTGCAAGACAGCTCTCTGCTGTTTAACAAGTGCACATTTAAATATGCATTGATGCATATTAAATTATTTATTTATAACGTAATGCCAGAGTAGACAGCTAGCAGAGCCATCCAAATGTGCCCCACATCAGGTTGTGGGGGGGGTTCAACTGAGTGGCACTGTCCCTTCATTCAGCTGGCTCACTGCCTGCCAAATGGGCAGAGGCCTGCTGACAGTATTCCTGATGTCAGGGGCTGGGGAAATCAAAATGGGAGCTGGCACTGGGATCCAGCCTGATTTCTCCCCCTTCCATTGCTGCTGCCAGGGGCATCCAGGCAGAGGAAGCAGCAGTGGTTCCTCTGCTCTGCAAAGCCCTGCTGGCAGAGGGTGGGAGTTGTGACTGCACCGTAAGTGGTTTTGCAAAACATAAAAATCAAGCTAGGCAAACTATTAAAATATAAATATCCAGAGTTAAAATACACAATAAAGCAATTAAAAGCCAGGAGATTCACGTTAATAATCAAGGGAAAGCTATGTATACACGTGCATCTTCAAAAGCAGGCAGAATGCCCTTACAGATGGCACCTTTTGTATTGTGGCAGGGAGGGCATTCCACAAGTTCTGGTGCCACCAGTATCAGAATATGTTTTAATATTTTTTAAATAAAAAATGTGCAGGTTAATATGGAGTCAGGGTAGAATGGAATTACGGGTCCATGCAAAAGCAGCATGGACCATGCTCCAACTCCTTTTACAGTATTTTAGCAGCTTTTTCCTTTCTCTAATTTCCCCCTTACATAAATTATTTTAACTCCCCCAGCCTTATGACCAATCAGAAGGGGTATATGGTCCTGGATAAGTTTACACTTCCTCTAATTTCTTAGATTTCTTTCCCACTGATTTTTCTTTAGGTTTCCTTTTCCCCTTAACTACCAAGTTGACTTTTTTATCCCTTTGTGAGTTTTTAACCTTTCTAAAAAAATAAAACAAAACAAAAACTCTAAAAAAAGAGAGAACCTTTTATAACAAAAGCAAGAACATAAAATGTAGGGAAGTCTCATTCCTTTATAGGCTGTATTGTAGCAAAGATGATAAAGTCTTGTGGTACCTCAAAAAGTGATGCTTTTGTTAAGATTCATACTTTTGTGGTCTAGAATCCACATCATCAGATCCATGATGTGTAGTGCTCATTTGCACGCATGCGCTTGTGCACGTACACACACACATGGTATTGTGAACAGAGGAGTCAGAGGGAAATGAAATGCAAAAGGTACAGATAGTGACAATTCAGTTATTTATTTATTTTCTTACCTTTATATATCACCTTTTCCTCCAAGAAGCTCAAGGTGGTGTTCATGGGTCTCCCCTCCTCATTTTATCCTCACAACAACCCTGTCATGTAGTTAGGATGAGAGATAGCGACTGGCCAAAGGCTTCATGGCCGAGTGGGGATTCGAATCCTGGTCCCCTAGGTCACAGTCCAAGAAGGTATGCAAAATAACCCCAGATTTTGTTCTTTTACTGATTTCTGAATATTGCCATTTCTGATGTCAGTTCTATATCCATGAATCTTTTCTATGGAGACTGTCCTGTTGTAAAATACAGAAATATATTTCCCATAGATTAATTTCAAACAAAAGACATGATTGTGAAGCTGCAGTTGATTGGGTCACAGACCCCTTTGAGAATCTGATGAAAACTATGGACCCACATAGCTAACTAACTAAATAAATAAATAAAATTTATTTTATTGCATTGGAGAATGATTATTTTTACACCCAGTGCAGTGATTATTTTTGTACCCAACCCATTCTGAGGACTACAGGTTAAGAACCCCTGCTTTAATATATTGCCTTAGACCTCATCAATGTTTCCCGTTCCCTGTTACCCACCTGAATCAATTTCTGTTCTGTTTTTCTCTCTCTTCTGCTCTAGCTTTTAACAGCTCGAACAGTGAGTGCCTGAAAGCAATGTTGAAAGTTTTAGCTTTCCATTTAATCAACCAATTGGTTCATGGAATAGTATAATTACACTCATTCCATATTTTTTATTTGATGGGAGCAGAGTGTTGCAAAGAATATAACTTGCAGAAGTGCAGTAATGAATGATAAAGAACTTCCTTCTTCCATTCAGACATTATCCTTTCATTAAAGAAAAGTGAACAAGAAAGAAAATATCCCCCCACTGGAATGACCTCCTAGAGTATATTGCTTTTATATCTCCTGGATTGAAGCCTGAGAAGCCTGCAAGGTCTCTTAATATATTTCAGAGAGGATCTATGAACATCTTACACATCCTTCATTGGGTCAAGCTTGGAGGGCATTTTCCAATTAACTGAAATGAGATGCATAGAATATTCCCAACAAAATCTCACACAGGGCTTCATTATGCCTGAGAACAGCAGATGGGGCAGAACTTTACTGCTCTAAAATGCAGGGTTAAGCACATCCACTGCTGACATATTTTCATGGGGATGCAATCTGCTCTGCCCCAGATGTGTAGTGAAATCCCTCTGGCCTTTACAGCAGAGAAGAACTCCTAGCTCCTTTCATCAAGCTTTGGTAGAGTCACTTCAGCTGTGACTTAACAAAGCAGGAGGTAAAGCAGATGGAAAGTGATCACACTCTTTTTTCATGGAAAAAAAACCCCAGTCACAACCAGATTCATAAACAGGAAGAGTGTGTTTTTCATAGGAGATCTTTTATTCAGCTGAGGGAGAAACTATTGTTTCTTGATTCAGAACGGCATTCGAAATATGTACATGTAGGGATATATGTTTCTTGGAATCTGGGTGTATTAAATGGAAACTAAATTAGATCAAATGGGAGTGCAAACTTTTGTTTAAAAGCAAAACTAGGGTACTTAAGAAATGATATGAAAACAGTTTCTGAATAACTGGCAGTGATTTGTGATGGAAAGAACACTTGGAACACAGAGCTAGTAAAGCACTATGTTAGTAGGCCAAAATATGTTGTTAAGAATATATTCCTCCACGGGTGGGGAAACTGTGGCCCTCCAGATGTTGCTGTAACTATAACCCCATCATCTCTGACCATTGGCTCTGCTGGCTGAGGCTGGTGGGACCTGGGTTCCAACCACAGGTTCTCCATCTCTGCTCTAAAATGAAGTGGCCCCAAAGAGAGGAGTCATAGCTGTTTCAGTAACAGTATGAATGTTGCAGGGCCAATCAGTCCAGTTAATTTTATTCTATTCTGATATGATTTTGTTTGGCTGATTTTGTTTATTTATATGTTGCCTTTCAACAGTGAACTGTGCCCAAAGTAGCTTAAAATAAACATCCACGTATGCTGGTGATTATGTTCTACCATAAATAATCCAAATGTGTGTAACCCTGCTGGATATTGTACCCTTATTTCCTTCATCCAAAAAGGTTGTTTATTTATCAAAACTGAACTCTTTCTGTGGCCCAAATTAGATAGTATGGTGAACAGCTACTGAACATTGAGTCACACTTCCCCAAACAACATCTAGTAGATCTGGTGTTATGATATAAAGATGGCCTTTATATCATAACATAAAGATGCCACTGTGATGTTCCTATATTAATGTATATATGGTAAGTGTTGTTGTTTTAGAAGATACATGGTAAGTGGAGTGAAAGAGGGGGAGTGAATGGGCAGTAGAATGCGAGATGATTGGCTGAGTGTTTAAAATGGCTGAATGTATAAAAGGAAGAGTGAGAGTGGAATAGGGGGGAGAAGAGAAAGAGTGGATTGCTTGGTGGGGTTTAGAGAGTTGTTTACCAGGAGGGAGGTGGAGTTCAGATTAGTATTGAGTAAAACCATATGCTTATGTGCCTTAAGAAGAAATATTGTTAATCTTGTTAGCTTTGTTATCTTTAATAAATACTTAATTTGGTTTACCAAAGGCCTGATCCTTGGCTGGGGTTTCACAGACCAGAAGGGAGGGTAAGGTAATGACCAAGGCTGAAGGGGAACTATAACAAATGGTGGCAGCGGTGAAGAGAATAACAATACCAGTATTCAGAGTCTCTGGGAATACTAGTATTGGGACGTTACTGGTGGTTGCCTAGCAGGGGGATCTGTTGAGATCTGTGCTAGAGCGGGGAGAGAAACCATAAGAGAGTGCGGTCCGGACTGGTGGAGTCCCTGGTGGTGCCTAGAGACAGGCAGTAACCACGCGCAGGTAGGAACCTGACAGGGAGAGCCAGGGAAGGACGCCTCACATGTGGTGGCAGTAGCAGTGGGATACGAACAACAGAGAATCCAGATACGAACCAAAGAGAGTCCCAAAGACACGTGGTGACAAAGGAGACTACGTCACAGGTGTTGGCTGTAGCAGTGAGATACGAATACTAGACAATCCCTAATAGTTGTGTGGCAAACAGAAATAACAAAACAAGATTTCTTGTGAGAGTGACTGGCAAAGAGTGTGTGGCAAAGAGTGGGTGAACTCAAACACCATGGCTGAATACATAAAAATGAAAAGAGAGGAGCTGGTGGAGAAGTGCATAACATTCAATTTACCTCATGAGGGTAAAGGGGTAGATGAATTGAGGGTAGCACTTATAGGATTTGCAACTGCCCAGCAAAAACAACCTGTCAGAGAAGAGACCCCAGAAGGATATTTAAGCAATCCCGCTTATATAGAGTACTTGAGAGAGAAGTTGAGGATGGAAGGTGCAGAGAAGGAAAAACAGAGAGAGTTGGAAGCTGAGAGATTGAGGATGGAGGCTGAGGAAAAAGACAAGCAGAGAGAGTTGGAAGCTGAGAGATTGAGGATGGAGGCTGAGGAAAAAGATAAACAGCGGGAGTTGGAAGCTGAGAGATTGAGGATGGAAGGTGCAGAGAAGGAAAAACAGAGGGAGTTGGAAATTGAGAGAATGAGATTGGGGTTTGAGGAGAGGGAGAAGCAACGGGCATTGGATGCTGAATTACAAGTAGAAAAGTTAAAATTTGATAGAGAGAAATTTCACTCTGAGGAGACAAGGAAAGAGAGAGATGGAGCAAAAATAAAAATTACTCCAAAGGACTTTGCTGTCTATGAGCCTGGTCAAGATCCTCAAATTTACCTCAGCACCTTTGAAAAAGCAGCTCAGTTGTGGGGGCTACCTGAAGATAAATACATGCAGTATTTATCAAACCTGATTAAAGGGGAATTGGCTGAGGTATACCAATATTTCCCCTCAGACAAGCCCGTCACCTATGCTGAATTCAAAGAAGCAGTGTTTAAAAGATTCAGACTGGGGCCTGATTATTTTAGAAAGCTTTTCAGAAATTGCCAGATACTGACAGGGAGGTCTTTTGTGGAACTGGGAGCAAAGTTGATGGATATATTTGGAAAGTGGATGAGTAGTGCCAAAGCTCAGTCAGTGGAAGAGGCGAAAAGCCTCATGATACTGGATCAATTATACCATCAGTTACCACCAGAAATAAGGCTCCTGGTCAAAGACCGTTCCCCTACATCTGTGCAGGAGGCCGCAGAGATGGCGGATCACTTTGCCTCCAATAGAACTGGCTGGGTGGGGAAAACATCAAGAGAGTTTAAACCCAGACCATATAGTGCTGGCAGAAGGGATGTGGTACCACAGCGAGTGAGTCCTCCATTAAAATCTGAAGGGCACAGGACACCCCAGAGTGGATCTGTGTACCCTAAAAGTGAGGAGAAATTATGCTACAAATGTGGTAGACCAGGGCACCTACGTTTTCAATGTGAGGTTGCCAACCCCATTAATAATCCTGCTCAGACAAGGGCAGTGAAAACAGAGCCCAAGGCTTTAGAAACAGCGAAAAAGGTTCAGTTTTGCCAGATAAACTGGACAGAAGTAACAGACCTTGATTCAAGTCTGAGAGAGGAAGTGAGAGTACAAGGGGCAAATTATTGGGCATTGCTTGATACTGGTGCCGCTCAGACATTACTGAGGCCAGATTTAATAAAATCTGAGGTAATATTACCTCAGGAAACTGTGACTATCCAAGGAGTGAGGGGTCAACCAGAAAGTTTGCCTGTGGCCCTGGTGGAAATGACTTGGAGAGGCCGAGAGGGCCGATATAAAGTAGGCATTAATGCCCAGCAACAAGAACCAGTAATACTGGGAAGGGATGTAATGGGCGCCCAAGGAAAGATCTATGTAGTGACCAGACAGCAAATTGGCAGAGAAAAAGAAGCCATATTAAGGGGGGCTGAAACAAACAGGGTGGAATCTGTTAACCAGCCTCAGGTCACCATAGCAACCACTAGCAGGCCTGCTGAAGAAGACAAACTGTATCAAGTGGTCTCTGGGGAAGAAGCAGAGCAATTCAGGGAACAGCTGCATAAAGATATCAGTTTGAAGCAGGTAAAGGAACAAGCCCTGACCCAACAGATTCCTTTCACTGACAAACTGAGGAATCAAGTTGTGTGTGAGAATGGGATTTTATATAGACTGTGGATGCCTGCTGAGAGAAAGGATGAATGTGAACCAGTGAAGCAATTGATAGTACCTAGCAAATACAGAACCAGATTGCTAGAGGTAGCCCACGATGTCCCATGTGCAGGACATCTGAGAATAAAAAAGACCAAGAGGAGATTGGCTGCACATTATTATTGGCCAAATATCTCCGAGGATGTAAAACAACATTGTCTATCTTGTGGAATATGCCAAAAGGTGGGAAACAGTGGAGTAAAGACTAAGGCACCCTTAAAGCCCCTTCCTATAATTGGACAACCCTTTTATAGAGTGGGAATAGATTTGGTGGGCCCTTTTTCCAAACCCACAAGGCATGGCAAGAAATATCTAGTGGTGGTGGTGGATTTTGCCACCAGGTACCCAGACGCAGAAGCACTGAGAGCTGTAGAAGCCCCTGTAGTGGCAGAGGCTTTATTAAAAATCTTTATGAGGCTGGGTTTCCCTCATGAAGTGCTGACAGATCAAGGCAGTGTATTCATGGGAGAAGTGATGCAATGTATGTGGAAATGTTGTGGTCTAAAACATCTAAAGACCACTACTTACCATCCCGCCACTAATGGGCTAACTGAGAGATTCAATGGCGTTTTGAAGGGCATGATAAGAAGCTATGTTCAAGATCACCCACAAGACTGGGATGAACGTTTGGGATGCTTCTTATTTGCATACAGAGAAGTCCCTCAGGAGTCAACAGGCTTCTCACCCTTTGAACTAATGTTTACTAGAAAAGTGAGGGGACCTTTGGAACTGCTAAAAAATTCATGGGAAGGAACTCTGGGAGAGTACAAAACTTCTGTAGTAGATTTTGTATTGGAATTCCGCAATAAATTAACATCAGTGATGGAAGTAGTGAAAGAGAATTTGAGTCATGCACAGGAGAAGCAAAGTTACTGGTATGACAGAACAGCCAGAGAACGTGTGTATGATGTGGGAGATATGGTTATGGCGTTCATACCCAGGAAACATGACAAATTACAGGCTAACTGGGAAGGACCATATACCATCAGAGAAAGGCTTGACACAGTGACATATGTAATCACCACAGACCAATTAAACAAAAGCAAAGTGGTTCATGTAAATATGTTGAAGCCTTACCATAATAGGGATGCACAGGTGTTGCAAGTTACCTTATTCCCTGAGGGAAGTGGGCCTGAACTTCCAGATTTGGTACAGGAAAGCAAAGACAAAGGAGGGGTAGATCAAGTGGAATGGTCAGAGGAGGTAGAGGAGGAAGTAAAAGAAGAGATTCTGAGAGTTTTGAAAACCTATAGGAATCTCTTTAGCAACAAACCTGGCCGAACCAGTATAGTTATACATTTCATTGATACTGGAGATCATGCCCCAATCAGATCTGTTCCGTACCATGCGAATGGGAAAGTTTTGAATGAGATCAAAAAGGAGGTGGAAGATATGCTGGAATTAGGAGTGATCAGGGAATCCATCAGTCCCTGGGCCTCAAGTATTGTCCTGGTTCCGAAAAAAGATGGAATGACAAGGTTTTGCATTGATTATCAGCTAATCAATAAAATTACTGTCCCAGATGCGTATCCTATGCCTAGGGTCGACATAATGTTAGAGTTATTGGGGGCAGCAACCATTATCTCTACACTAGATCTCTGTAAAGGATTTTGGCAAATGGAACTAGACGAGCAATCCAGAGCCAAAACTGCCTTCAGTACACCAGATGGGCTATATGAGTTTGTGACCTTACCCATGGGACTAAGGAACTCACCAAGTTCATTTCAGAGGCTAATCAATACTGTGTTGCGAGGCATGTCAGCTTTTGCAGTGGCCTATATCGATGACGTGGCCATTTTTAGCAAGTCGGTGCCTGAGCATGTCCAACACCTGACAACAGTATTGGAGGCCTTAAGAAAAGCAGGCCTCACAATAAAAGCTAAGAAATGCCAGTTTGGACTAAAGGAAGTAATCTATTTAGGACATAAGGTGGGGAGTGGGAAAATCACCCCCTTATGGAGCAAGGTGGAGGCAATACAAGCGTGGCCGATCCTCTTAACCAAAAAACAAGTAAGGGCATTTCTGGGTGTGGCTGGATTTTATAGGAAGTTTGTGAGAAATTTTGGGGAAATAGCAACCCCCTTGCATGAATTAACAAAGAAGAAGTGTTCTGAGCGTGTGGTATGGACGGATGAATGTCAGAAGGCTTTTGATCTGCTGAAGCAAGCCTTGTGCCAAGGACCCATATTAATAGCACCAGACTATGAGCAACCATTCATCGTGGCTACAGATGCGTCAGACCTCGTGCTGGGAGTCGTCTTGCTGCAGGAGAGAGAAGGCACCAGACATCCAGTGGCGTATCTGAGTCGCAAGCTGACGCCGAGGGAGAAAAACTATTCGTCGGTCCAGAAGGAGTGCCTAGCGGTCGTGTGGGGACTGAACAAGTTGCGCCCATACGTGTGGGGACGAAGATTCACAGTGACTACGGATCATCGGGCCTTGTTATGGTTGCAGACTATGAAAAACCATAACACTATGCTGCAGAGGTGGTCCTGGGCCCTACAGGACTATCAAGTGGACTTCCAGTTCATCAAAGGCAAGGACAATGTACTGGCCGATGGACTTTCCAGGCAAGTGGCTGGGACTGCAGTGACGTGACCAGACAGAGGAACAAAGAAAGACATTTTTCCCATAGAGACTTTTATTTGTTAACGCGACGTATAAATCCTGGAACAGGAATAATACTCTGCTGTTGTTTAAGGGGTGGGGAAATGTGATGTTCCTATATTAATGTATATATGGTAAGTGTTGTTGTTTTAGAAGATACATGGTAAGTGGAGTGAAAGAGGGGGAGTGAATGGGCAGTAGAATGCGAGATGATTGGCTGAGTGTTTAAAATGGCTGAATGTATAAAAGGAAGAGTGAGAGTGGAATAGGGGGGAGAAGAGAAAGAGTGGATTGCTTGGTGGGGTTTAGAGAGTTGTTTACCAGGAGGGAGGTGGAGTTCAGATTAGTATTGAGTAAAACCATATGCTTATGTGCCGTAAGAAGAAATCCTGTTAATCTTGTTAGTTTTGTTATCTGTAATAAATACTTAATTTGGTTTACCAAAGGCCTGATCCTTGGCTGGGGTTTCACAGACCAGAAGGGAGGGTAAGGTAATGACCAAGGCTGAAGGGGAACTGTAACAAATGGTGGCAGCGGTGAAGAGAATAACAATACCAGTATTCAGAGTCTCTGGGAATACTAGTATTGGGACGTTACTGGTGGTTGCCTAGCAGGGGGATCTGTTGAGATCTGTGCTAGAGCGGATAGGTAAACCAGAAGAGAGAGCGGTCCGGACTGGTGGAGTCCCTGGTGGTGCCTAGAGACAGGCAGTAACCATGCGCAGGTAGGAACCTGACAGGGAGAGCCAGGGAAGGACGCCTCACAGCCACCCTCTCACCCACCCACCAAAGTGAAGACATGATGCACAAGGTTGGGTATAAAGTGCTATGTTTATTGAGATGGTGGTCTGAACAGAACTACATTACAAGAGTATGGGCACAAACCAACAAGAGGCAACAAAAGCATCCCGGTTTCCATTTTGAGCAATGCCACCCTAACTCTATGCCTAAACTTGTGTATTCACTTTAAAGACAAGCAGTGGGGTCACATGGTTGTTCACCACTGCAAGCACTGATCAACGTTGGGTGGACATAAGCTCCACCATTCAAGGACTCACCCCTCCCTCTCAAGTCAGATGGCTGTGAGGTGGCTGAGTGACCACCTCCTCAGTGTGCCTCAGTGTGCTTACCTGGTAACAACATCTGTGTGCCTCAGTGTGCTTACCTGGTAACAACATCTGACCTTCCATCAGCATTCTGTGCCAGCATGACCAGATTTAAAACTAATCAAACCAAATCATTCCCACAAAAATGGGCAGAGAACATGGAAGTGTGTTAGGCCAATCAGACATAACCCAGCAATACATGAAATGCATTCAATCAACTGCTATAACCCAACCTGGGTCATTATTAGATCATCAGTGTGGATTGGGGGGCATTCCTAGCCCATTTGGATGTACCCCCCCCAAAAAAAACCTACTCAGCCCCATAATGCAGTTGCCTAGTCCCATACTGGTACAAGAAGTAGGATAGGTGGGTGCCACACTGAAAATGAAGAAGAAGTTGAGGGGAGTACGAACAGCTTATAAGGTCAACCCATGTACGTAACAGGGCCTGTGTTACTCTGGCATCTTGATGCTGCAACGAGGAGCCCATGTCATATACTTTCACCCTGATCAAAGCAGGTGAGGCAAAACCACCCCCATCCAAAAGTGCAGAACAGTGCTCTCTGTGCCAGTTTGACTGTAGCCAATTATGTTGAACAGCAGTGGAGGAACACAAAATATCATGATATAATGACATGAGATAAGTACTACTAGACATTGTGGAAGAAGAGAGGAACTAAATTCATGATGACTGCTTTTTATGGTACTTTCACATCTACAAAGTTAGTCTCTATCTTGATGAAACATTAGAGCATGTGCTTTGTATGCAAGGTCCCTGATTCAACCCCTGGCATATCCAGTTAAAAATGATTAGGTAGTAAGTAATGGGAATAAGGTCTCTCCCTAAAAGGGGTGCCCAATACTGTGCCCTTCAATATGTTGGACTCCAACTCCCATCAACCTCAGACAGTATGATCAAAATTCATTGATGATGTGAGCTGTAGTCTGACAACATTGTGAGGGCCTCTGGAGTGGACCATATTGAGCTATTTGCCCAAATAGTCTGGCATGGTATAAAGCAACCTCCCTTCTCAAAGAGGCTTGTTTTTGACATTAATTTATATACACACACACACATACACACACCATTGTCTACAGATCTGCAGATGACTTCATTTTTCTCTGTACCTTAAAATGGAGAGAGAAAGGAAGTAATGATAGACTCTATAATTTCTGATGGCTGTCTCATCTCTAACATTATTTATTTTCATGAAACATGGGTCCTTTCTGCCACATTTCATTTCACATTGTTGTACTGGCAGAGGTGGGAGACAATAGGCTTCATTTTTAGCATTGCTCCCTTCTCTATATGTCTAAATCACAGTAGAGTTGCTAACTGTGTGTGACTGACAGTCTTTTTTGATAGACGATCTGTGATCCTTTCAGCCTTTTACTAATAAGCTCATTAGGATAGCAGGGGATGAAAATACTTTCTAGGATATAGCAATGAAGCACAGCAAATGCAACGCATGTCTGACCACTCAAACTTTAGAGAATCAGTCTTTCTTCAATCAAAACTTTGCCAGGTTCTGCTGAATGTCTATTGAAGGTTACTGCTTTTTCTTTCTTTTTTTCTTTTAATAAAGCCTACTGAACAAACCCCAGCAAGCCTTCCAAATGAATGTAGGTCAAGGTGATAAGGATTGGAACATCTTTAATAATTAAAAAAAATACCAAGTGGCATTTAGAAATTATTGAATGAGGCCTTTTCTGATCTAAGGTATTGTATATAAACTTATAATTTACTTTGATTCCCACTGTTATAGACTTGTTACACACACACCTAGCAAGGTCATGTTCAAACTTATTGTCCTACTGACCTTTGGGATGGCAAATCAATCTATTTCTGGTCCACATGCTCACTAATAATTAAATTCTGCCTTCTTCCTACTTTGATCTTCTGTTTTAAAAAATCACATGAAAGTTTGTATTTAAATATGTATTTTAAACACATTTTCCCACAAAGTACATTTTTAAACATGTTTTGATAGATATTTTGGCTCAAGAACAGAACCTTCAGGAAGTGTGAAAGCCTTTGAATAATGAAGGTGGATGACTAAAGTTAGCCTGGGAGGTGCAGATCAAGTCACCATATTGGAATCTGAGAAGATTAAATTGCTGAAGCATCACTAATTGGTCTTATGTAATGAACATGATTAAAAACTACAGACAGGGTGCAGAGAAAAAAGAATAATTTAGGGTCCAGAGAAAAAAGAATCATGTCCCAATTATTTCAATCTGAGAAAGTTAATCCCATTGAAATTAGAAGGATTTAAATGTTCTAAACCTTGGCTGTTTTATGTCCTAAATCATTAAAGGATATTGGGTTGTATCCAGACTAAGTTAAGTTGAATTTAGGTCCCAGTAAATTTAGTTCAAGATAGCTTAACTTAGTTCCCAATTTTTTAAAAATAGAGAAAAACTAGTGTCACAGTTATTGCCCAAGAAAACATGGGATTTTAAAAGCAGTCCATTTTGCTGGAGTGAGCTGTTCATCATGCACTCCTCATCCACCTCCATGCTCTTCTGTTGTTCCAGAAGAATCACTTTACAAGCATTACAACTCTTGTCACATTGAACGCTTGCGTCACCCTCTGCTCTGCTCGAAGGAGTCAGTTTGGCTCTTTCCTTCCTGAAATTATTATTGAGCAACCGCATTAAAGTCTGAGGAGAAAGCAATTCTAATTCTGTGTAAAAGCATTAGTAAAAAATTGTGAAGTGCTTTGGGAATCTGGATGCAAGGCACTATCTCCATGCAGTCATTACAGAGTGCCTCAGATTAATTGCCAGGGCAATATAACCTCCCTGGGTGTGTGCTTTTAACATTTTACAAAATCACTTCTGGTAATTGAGTAATAAGGGCAGCAGATGGAAAGTGAGGGGATGTAACCTTTCCCCAGCACAGCAGTTCACTTATCTCAAGCAAAGATTGGTCTTGCCAGGTGTATGGAAACATTTATGGCATTGCCTTGTTTTCATCCTGTTGTGATATATAAAACTGAGCAGCATTAATTGCACTGTCAATTACTAATAACAAACTGCCAACAAACTGCATACTAGGTTCTTCCAAAGAGTCGGGGAGACACCATCAATTTCCATCTCACTCCCACTGAACTTTGTGTTGGCCCAGTCAGCTCTGTATAAATTGCCTCACTATCCCCTAAACAGTAGCCATCTGACATCCTTGCTTTTTTCCTCCACTGTCTGGAGAGAAGCCAGGTGCACCAATGCCAGACAGGAAAATTAATGGACCATGCCTGGTGTGATGAAATGGGAATGAATAATTGGCATGACAAGTAATAGCAACATCACAAAAGTTCACAAGATGGCAGTTGGGACCAATGGAACCACAAATTGTCTGTGATCAGCAAGCTCATGGCAGGAGACATGAGAAGTTGAAGATAAGGTAGACTTCTTGCCTTCATTCACTTTTCATATGTGAGCAGAAGCAGAAAGAAAAAGGCAGTCTCTTATTATTGATATCTCCTTCACTGTATGGCTGGATCTATATCTCTCCCTTATCAAATTGATAGATCTAATTCTTCTTACATAGGTAACTGCATCAGTGCAATTATAAACCATAATGTTTCAGGCAATAGCTACAAATGTGTACAACTGGAATGCAAGTCAGCTTTAATTTGAACAATAAGTTTTTCATCTTCATAGGCTTGCAGATGGCATGCTGAATTTTCAGGCTGAAAGTAGTGTTTTGGAAGTATGGCAGAAATGTATTTTTTAAAAAACTTTAAATGTGCAAGTGTCATACTGCCAGTGTTCTCTCATGTTCCTTCCTGATGTCAGAAGTGGTTGCAATCTATATGGCTGCTCTGTGTGGTGGTCCACCGGACTGCAGGTGGCAGACTTGATGGTGAAGAAGTCTGTTTTTATGATGTTCTGAAATGTTTTTAGTGCTTTTGTCTGCCACCCTGGCTCCTGCTGGGAGGAAGGGTGGGATATAAATCAAATAAATAATAAAAAATAATAAATAAATAAATAAATAAATAATCTTCTTGAGCAAATCTGTCCACCGGGGCTCTCCACTGTCCTGGACAGGAAAGAGTATAAACAGCTTCCTTTTCCAGTTGAGCCTTGTTCAAACAACAAGGTATCTGTTTTGGTTTTGGTTTTTTTTTCAGTTTTGTAGCCTGGTTTGTCTCTTGGTTCTTGTTCACTTGTTAAGAACATAAGAAGAGCCTGCTGGATCAGTCCAAAGACCTGTCTAGGCCAGTATCCTCTTCATACAGTAGCCAACCACATGCCTTTAGGAAGTATACAAACAGTGGTTTTGTCTCATGGTTTCCTGACTCACCTCAGGCCACTGCCCACGGCCCAGCCCTGACCCCTGATTAGGGCTCCCCCCACTTCTTGGAATAGTTCCAGCCAATCAGAGATCATACAATGAGCCAGGGGCGTCACTAAGCAGGTGTTGGGGGTGCAGACCGTACCAGGGTGAGACTGAGAGGGGGGTGACACCCAGAGCCACCCCTACCTTAATCTCCAGACTCTCAGCTTCAATTAAAAAAAAAACCTAAGTTTCTAGGTCGTCTGGTTCCCAAGATATACACCAAAACATCAGCCACCTTGCGACTGTTTAATCTGTTTTTTAACCGATCTGTATAGCAGCTTTTAGCCAGAGCTTGGAAAAGTTACTTTTTTAAACTACAGCTCCCATCAGCCCCAGCCAGCATGGCCACTGGATTGGGCTGATGGGAGTTATAGTTCAAAAAATAACTTTTCCAGGCTCTGGCCTCTAATTCCGCACTTTCAGGATTGTAGCCAATAAGGGGAGCCAGGCTTGTGATTTGTTGATCCAGGCAGTGCTTAGGCTTCATTACAACATCAAAATGGTGGTTTTGAGGTCTTCAGTTTGAGTAAGTAAGAATATGGGTTAAAGTTTTTTTTTCTCTTGTGTGTAACATGCAGTCAGACCCTGGGCTGTTGGAGAGGGCAGTGCTTTGAAAACCAGTTATAAATCTGTTTGATTTTTACATTTCATTTTGTCACTAGAGTGGCAGGAATTTCAGCAGGTGTAGCTTCAAGCCAGAGAAGCAGGAGGGAAAGAAGTAAGACCAGCTGCCTGAACTGAGAGACTGTGCTTGTTATTTGCTTGCTACCTCTTTGTGGCATCTTCTTCCTCTTGAGTAGACTTACTGAACTGGTCAGAGGGCTTCTGTTGGAGGGGACTACAAGTGAATCAGCGGTTTCCAGCAGCCCTCTATACTGGGCCGTTGTTGGAGGCAGTGCTGTAAGAGAGACACAGGTGGGGGGGCGGCTTGCTGTTGGCTATGAGGGCCTGCCTGTACATGACACTGGGGCAATGAGACAGACTGGGGATGCTGTTGGTGTACTGCCCACCCTAACTGAGCAGGCAGAGATGGTCTCAAGCTTGAGAATCCCATTACATTTGTTTTGAAGGACTTCAGTATCCACACTGAAGCTGCATTGGAATTTCATGGCTTGCAACCATGGGGCTGTCTGTCTGGGCCAAAGTGTAAGGAAGGGCATACCTTTGTTTTGGTCTTTGCCTCAATGTGTGAACAGGGCAATCTGGACATTGAGGGGGGCTTAACTCACCCCATTGTTACTGTCAGACCACTCTCTGGTAAAGCTTGGACTTATAGTACTAGTCACCTTCGGTAGAATTGGGAGACCTGTTAAGATGGTCTGCCCTTGGAGACTTATGGAATCCGAAACAAAAGCTGGTGATGATTCTGTTGAGGTCTTTGTGTCACTATGGAATGCAGATGGGGATGGGTGCTTGACATTATTGCTCCCAACTGTCCTGTCCTGCACTGTAGAGCCCAGATTGCTTCCTGGTTTTCTGCGGTATACCAGGACAACGAAAACTAAAGTGCAAGTGGTGTAAGATTCAAAGTGAATGGACACGTGCTAGAGCGCATAATTGCACCTACTGCATGGCAGTGAAGGCTGCAGAGAAGCTTGTTTTGCTGCTTCCATCACAGCCTTGAGTAGCCATCCAGCATTGCTTTTCCAAGTGCTGTGGTGATTATTCTCATATACCCCAGCAAATTGAATGCTTGCACTCCTGAGTCATGCTGTGACAAATTTTAAAACACTTTGAAGATAAAACCTATGCCAACTTGAATTGATACTATTGATACAGTATCAGATGGATGTCCAATGGAGTCTTACCTAGTTTTATGGGATCTGTTTCAGTTTTTGAGGCTTGAGGGCGTGGACAAGATGTTTGTTGCAATCCAGTAATGCACATGTTATGCCTATGCTAAAAGCACTGTACTGACTGCCTATTAGCTATTGAACCATTTTAAACATTTTGTTGCTGATGTATGAAGCCCTAAAGAACTCGGGACTTGGATACCTAGAAGAGCACCTTATACAGACCTGCTAGGACATAAAGGTCATCAGAAGAGGCCTTGTTAGGGTCATCCCACTTTATGATGTGTTGCTTGTTGATGACATAGAAACAAGCCTTCTCTGTAGTGGCACTCATTCTTTGGAATGCTCTTTCCCCCACTCCTATAGGGGAGGCATCCACAGTAGAGTGCTTCTGAAAAAGTGTGAAAAACACATTGGATTTCTCAGGCTTTCCCCAGCTGGGTCACTGGCCCATTTTAGATACTGTGCATATCCCTGGCATTTGTTTGTTCTTTGCTGTTGATATTTTAATATTATATATATTTCAGTACTTGTTTGATTTTATATGTTTTTAACATTTTAATGTTGGATTTTATTCTGTATGCCACTTTGGGATCCTGGATGGGAAGTGGTCTACAAATGATATTAATTAAAGGTACAGGAGGTCTGTTCTCTTTTTCATCTTTATCTCCCTCATTGTTATTGCTTGTTTTTTATCCTCAATATTCAAGGCAGTTTTAAATGGACATACATTCAGACAAATTAAGGTGTAATCCAACTTGTATTTATGCCAGGGTGAGGGAACTAGGATATACCTACACCAGCAGAAGCCCCTCACCCTAGCTGAGGTAGACCCTGCCAGTTTTGTATAAGCATGGTCCCTCATTGGCACCAAACAGCACTGTCCTTTAGCCACTGGCTTGGGCTTCTGCAGCTACATATCCTCTTGCTAGGCCACACCTCTGAGAGCTGCAGATGGAAACAATTCTGCCTGAAAACAGACTGACAAGCAGGTAGGCCGATAAAAACAGGTAAGTACTCACAGGGTACAGCAGATGGTTGCTAGGCACTGCCTTGGGCTTCTGCAACGTAATAGTCTCTTCTCAGGGCTACACTTCTGAGAGCTGCAAGTGGGCCATTATGGGACAGCACTGCAGGAAAGAACATGAAAAAACAAATGAACTCCAAGCTTAGCTCCAGACATCAGTACATCTTAAGAAGTTCATGATTGAGGCTGTCTGAGGTGCTCTGACCCCAGAAAAACTGATGATTGCTTCTTGCTTGCTGGTTGGACAACAAAAGAACATATGAAGAGCCCTGCTGGATCAGGGCAAAGGCCCATCTAATTCAGCATCTTGTTCTCATAGCGGCCAAGCAGATGCCTGTGGAAGCTAGGGTTGCCAGGTCCATGGCCTGAGACTGATCCTGTATCTTTAGGAGAAGAGAAGGTTAGCCAAGTGCAGGTGTTTTTGCAACTCTGTAATGGGAAAAACCACAAGGTGGAATTCTCCCTCCCCCCTCCATAACTTTTAAAGATACAGAAGACCTCTTGGAGGCCGGGCCTGGCAACCAAGAGGTCTTCTGTATCTTTTAAAGTTGTGGAGGGGAGAGGGAGACCACCTTGTGGTTTTTCTCATTACAGAGTTGCAAGAACACCTGCACTTGGCTGACCTTCTCTTCTCCTAAAGCAGTCTTTCCCAACTAGTGGGCCACCAGATGTTGTTCAACTGCAATTCCCATCTTTCCTGACCATTGGTAATGCTGGCTGAGGCTGATGGGAGTTGTGGTCCAACAACATCTGGTAGCCCACTAGTTGGGAAAGGCTGTCCTAAAGATACAGGATCAGTCTCAGGCCATGGACCTAGCAACCCTTGTGGAAGCCCACAAGCAGGACCTGGCTGCAGTAGCCTTCTCCCCCTACTTGTGATTCCCAGCAACTGGTGTTCAGAGGCATACTGCCTCTGATACTGGAAATAGTAAATAGTCATCAGGACTAGTAGCTGTTGACAGCCTTATCCTACATGAATTTGTCCAATCCTCTTTTAAAGCCACCAAAGTTGATGGCCATAACTACATCTGTGGGCAAATTCCATAGTTTAACTGTGCACTGAAGAGGAAGTCACCACTTTTGTCAGGATACTTCAAAAACAAGGAGTAGAACTGACCACACAGAGACACACATCTCCAAGTTCTTCACTGTCAAGTGCTGCCCAGTTTTCAAAGTCAACTTTGAGAAGCATTTTTCAAAGTCCCAACTCAGCTTAACAAAGGGCCACATAATAAGAATATGGGTTAAAGTTTTTTTTCTCTTGTGTGTAGCACGCAGTCAGACCCTGGGCTGTTGGAGAGGGCAGTGCTTTGAAAACCTTTCCAATATGAAAGCTTTAATCCAATACTTCCTTTTCTGGGAGTAAAGGAATGCTGATCCCATGTACCTGGAGTAAACCTCATTGAATTCATTAGGACTTACTTTTGAGTAGACGTAGTTAGGATTGTGCTGTAAATTAATGGGACTTCTGAGAAACGTAACAAAGAATTGTGTTTGTGTTAAAATGAACATAATTTTGATGTAGTTAAATGTTTTTTCTTTGAATTCTATTGTTTTCTTACCGAATTTTCACTTTAACCACATGAAACTATGTATAAATGTAAATACATTTAGGCTGTGTGTGTGATTTTGTAATTTAAAGGTGTAATTTTAATTTTGCTAGTTGTTTATGTCACTATTATTGCCATTACATTCAGTGATGTACGGGAATTACGATTTACAGGTAACATTAGTACAAAAAACATTACTAAGGATTCTGTATGGTCTGGTACGGGAGGAGGTCCATGGGGTGACACCATGAGTTACTGCACTGGGTGACACCAACCCTAGTGACACCACTGCAATGAGCATGTTGACATTACAATACTGTGTTCATCAATCAGGTTTGGCTGCATGCTGATGTCACTGAGAACAAACAAATCTGATTTTGAATGAGGACAATACTTCTCAACCTTGTCGTATAGATGATTCAAGCCAACCAGGAACTATGCAATGAATGTGATTTGGTTATGTGAGGGCAATGCTTTTAGAATAACCAAACATTTGTGTAAGCTCTCAAAAAATGTTAAAAATGGGAGGGGGGTTACAACACTTATGTTGAAAGCCTGATAAAATCCTACCCTTTTTAGCTCAATTCTAGTTTGAATTGCTTTGATTGGCTTTTAATATTTTTTTTAAAAAATCCCGAAAGCACTACAATCTGACTTTGTTGTATCATGCACTGCAAATATCCTTTTTCCCAGAGCAAAAACAAAACCAAACAAAACTCTTCTGTGAAAGCATGAATCAGAGGTAGCCCAACCTTGAAATGAAAGGCTTGGTAATGAATGGCATGCCCAAGGAAACTGAAGACGCAAGCATCTTTCAAAAGTATCCCTCTAAAGTGTGCTGTGCTATGGGGAAAATTTGTTTCAAAGCTTCTTTTCTTTTTTAACTGCTACACAAGTTGTTCCTTGTGTAGCATAGGATCCCTGGAGCAAAGGTCTTTTTGGCCTTTGGGACCTGCCTTAAGGGAGTAAAGAGTTTGGTCTGAGGAGATTCTGAGAAGAGCCGATGACTGGACAGAGGAAAGAGAGACTGAGGAGATTATAGAGAGAGAGTGGGAGCAAAAGAAATATCTGGAGTAGACTGTGAAGGACAGAGTAGCTGCCACCTTTTTACCTCATACAACAGCATTTTTATTTAGCAGCAATTCCACCATCAGGATGTGTGACACAACTAGAGGTCTCCACCTGCATCCCAGGACTGTGCTGCCAGAGACAAGTCTGAGACACTCATGTCTGTTTAATGCAAATATTGTTCTCTGTCCACTCCTTTGCTGCTAGGAACTTACTTTAAATTATACAGTACATACCCATCTGATTTCCTCATCTTGCTGCCTATTTTGTTTCACACTCTCTGTTAAAGACATCCTAACACTTGTTTTATCTAGGGCTCATGCAAAATAACAAAGAGGAATTCAGGAACATTTTCCCGACTACAATTTGAATTCTTCTTTTCTTTTCATTTTTTTTTTTTTTTAGAAATAGAGAAATCATTTCAGGAGGATGGAGAATCAGTAGAAATGGCCACCATCTTTGTAGGTACAGTTTGGGAAAATCAAACTAGCTGCCTCTGTGAGAAAGGCTTTTGGCACTCACTAGGACTGTTATTGTCATGGATGGGTACCTGTTTCAGCCCAAGGGCCACATTTCCTTATGGAGAACCTTCTGAGGGCGGCATGGAAATGGTAGGCAGGGCCAGAGGCAAAAAAGTCAGGTTTCGACACTCGCATGTGCGCGTGCGCGCGCACACACACACACACACACACACACACCTTTCCATTCTACATCCAAGCAAGCAAGAGTCATTATCACTATTCAAGGACACATTCCAGACAGTCAAAAGCATTCAAAGTGGGCACAGAGCAGGTCAGTGAGGGATGTGACTTGGGGAATGGCTGCAGAGCTTGGAAGTAATTCATTACAAATAACGACTTATTTCTAATTTATTACTTTTTTGAGGAACGCATGGGTAATTTCATTACATTCTGCTTGTAATAGAATAGGAGTAATTTCATCATTTTTGAGCTGTAACTTTAACATTTCCAGCATTACTTTTGGGCATTACTTGGGGGGGGGGAGCAGGGGAAGTCTGCTCCTCTGATTTGTGGATAAAAATCATGTGCTTCAATTGGGTTTCTGTGCAGAGTTGCTCTTCCCTTGTACTCTGTGGGGGTTTAGGAGGTGACCAGGGAGGAGGTGGAGAGTGAGATGGGGTGGAGAAAATTGTTTAAAAATGGATGGGATTGGAGGAAGAAAAGAGCCAGAGGACAAAGAGGCAGCAGCAGAATGGACATGGACAACTGGTTGCAGAGGTGAGAGACAACATGTGTGTGTGTTTAGCAAGCAAAGTGTGTGTGTGTTTGGTGCACAAACCTCTGAGTGGTGGCTTCTGCCTCCCTCCCCAACTCTCCTCTCAAGTAGAGCCAAAGGTGTGGCTTCAGGGTGAGCGAGGGGCAGGCAGAAGTTGTAGCAGTAAGCGGCCAGGGTCGTAAAGAGCTCCTGCTTCCAGTTTTCTTTCCTGCCCCTCCTTTCTTCCTAACAAGCGGGATGCATCTTTGTCTTGTGAGGAAGATATTCCCTGGAAGCTCTTTTGTGCAAATCCTCCTCCCTATGGTAAATGCAAAGAGTTCCAAACAGGCACCTGTCCAGGCACTTTTTAAAAATGATTGTATAGCTGACTTACAGTACAATATTTTACAAGTCTACTCAGAAGTCTGTTTATGTTTAATGGAGCTTACTCTCAGAAAAATCAAATTGGGTATAGGATTGTACTAATTAGGCAAGATAAGGACTGGCTGAAGCCTTGAAGCTGTACCAATTTGTGGGGGGGGAGAGAAAAATATGACACTTTATAGTACAAAGATGCATCAATCTGGTTAAGGCAAGTAAAATTTGATGCATATAATACATCTGACCTGCAATCTAATACATGTCTACTCAGAAGTAAGTTCCATTGGGTTTAATGGGACTTACTCCCAGGCAAGTGTGTATTGGAGTACACACTTACCTGGGAGTAAGTCCCATTGAACCCAATAAAGCTTGCTTCTGAGTAGATTAGGGTTGCCAGGTTCCTGGTCTGAGACTGATCCTGTATCTTTAGGAGAAGAGAAAGTCAGCCAAGTGCAGGTGTTCTTGCAACACTGTAATGAGAAAAACCACAAGGTAGAATTTTCCCTTCCCCCTGCACAACTTTTAAAGATA
Organism: Rhineura floridana; assembly: GCF_030035675.1. Lineage (NCBI taxonomy): Eukaryota > Metazoa > Chordata > Lepidosauria > Squamata > Rhineuridae > Rhineura > Rhineura floridana. The sequence continues at coordinate 234,705,501 of NC_084480.1, forward strand.
CAGACGACCTCTTGGAGGCCTGGCCTGGCAACCACAGATTGCAGGGAGGGAGCTGCCCACCCACTCGCCAGCCCACCCACTCGCCAGCCCACCGTTGCCTGCTTGTTCACTCTCCCCCCTGCGCCTGCCTGCTTGGTCCCTCACTCTCCCTCTGTCCCAGCTGGCTTCCTCGCTTGCCCTCCCCCCCACTTACTTGCTTGCTTGCTCGCTCGACCTCCCACTCCTTAGCCAGTAGGTAGGCAGGTAGGTGGAGTGTGAGTGTGTGTGCCAGGGCCCAGGGCATGCTGGTGCCCAAGGGTCCCAGCATGCCTGGGGCTGGCCCTGTGTAAGGCCCCACAAGTGCCTATCACTGCTTCTTGTGGTAGCAAATTTCATAGTTTCGCTATATACTGGGCAAGATCAGGGGGAGGGATAACATTTATTCTGCTGGATTACTTTTGATATGTGCATTTTCTGTTTACCTATGTTATGTCTCTTAAGTTCTATTTCTGACAGTTCAATTGTGCATGCATGTCTACCCAGAGCTTGGAAGATTACTTTTAAAAAGTAATAAATTACAGTCACATGGCCCCAAAAGTAGTAATTACCTTTACAATTACAATTGCTCTGAAAGTAACTGACTACTTGACTTTTTCTCAAAAGTAATAACTACAGTTACATTTTAAAACACCACCTACAAGGTGCTGGTCTTGGCTGCTGCACATCTAAGTAGCCTAAAACAACATTAAAAATAAGAACACACACACAGAGGGTAGTAGAATATTTTTTATCTGTAAGATTAACAGAATAGCATAACAGAATCTCATATCCCCCCCAGCAATGATGATACCCCAACACACATACAATTCACTTGAAATCAAATTTTACACTTGAAATGCTGCTTTTACAATACATTTCTGTTATGTCTCAAAAGAACAGGATGCTCAAAGAGCACATCAGACAAGGAATGTCTTTTTACAGATTACGTTGCCACCAGTACAGAACGGGCATTTACTGTGGCACTTGAAGGCATGACTGTGTTGTGCTGCAAAAAACAATGCAGCACCCCTTTCAACTAAAATACATTTTGATCAATATGGCAATCCCCTATCAAAGAAAAATGCAACCTTTAGTACTCTACTAGCTGCCTTTATCATTTTTTTTTTGGTCAACAGGATAATTTAGAGGTAACTTAATCATGTACATACTTACCAGGGAGTAAGTCCCATGAACTCATTGGGCAGATATGTATGCACAACTGAACTGTCAGAAGCAAAAATTAAGAGACATAATGTAGGTAAATAGGAAATGCACATATCAAAAGTAATCCACCAGCATAAATGTTATCCCTTCTCCTTCAATTAAAAATGTGGTCTTGCCCAGCATATAGTGAAACTATGGAATTTACTACCACAAGAAGCAGTGATGGGCACCAACTTGGATGGCTTTAAAAGAGGATTAGACAAATTCATGGAGGATAAAGCTATCAGCAGCACCTAGCAATGATGGCTATGTTCTACTGCTTCTGAATATCAGCTGCTGGAAATACAAGTGAGGAGAGTGCTGCTCATGTACTCAGGTCCTGCTTATGTGCTTCCCTTTACGGCATCTGATTGGCCACTGTGAGAACAGGATGCTACGCTACATGGGCCACTGGTTGGATCCAGCAAGCTCTACTTACGTTCTTGTATATATTGCAACAAGCAACAAAAGTTACTTGTGGGGCCTTACACAGGGCCGGCCCCAGGCATGGTAAAGAAATTAGATTTAGTTTGCATTTAAAGACAAATTTGTACTTTCTGAAACAATATGCAAATAAAACACAGCCATCCTTTGAAATGCACACTTCTCCTAATTTTGCAGTGTAGTTCTCCAGCCAAGTAATGTGTATATAATTGCACATTCTTGGGTAAAGTGTGGATACAAATGCACACATTAGTGAAACTAACACACAAAAATGCATTATGGTAGGGAAAATTGCTTTGCAAAAATGTGTGTATTAGGCAAAAATGTTTATATTAGGAGAAATTTGCATTGAAACTGATGAATTTTCATGAGGACTTTTTAAAAAAAAAATGCTAACAGATGTGGAAATATAGAGGACTGAATTTAAGATTGGAAAAATGAGAAACTGGGAGCAACTGAAATTAACAGATTCACTTACTGAATGCAGTGGGGTTTACTCCCATGTAAGTGGGGTTCAGATTGCAGTTTTAGAGTTTCAATTTCATCAGTTTAAAGCAGAAACACTATTTCTCCCCAGCCTGAGATTTTTCTCATTATTATTCTGTGAGCTTGCCCACTGGTTATTTCCTACTGCTTTTCAAGAAATATATGGGAATGGGTGGGCTGGAGGCACCACACACTATCTTGAAGCCCTGGCATTCCTCTTGCTCATCTCTCCCACTAGTCTGAGCCTATGTCTCATCTTCCTTTCACAATAAGGAGTTGCTGCCAGGGGAAATTGGGTTACATTTGGTGTAATAGCATATCACTTCAAAAAGCCTTAGTTACTTGCAATAGCTTATAGAACAGTATGGAAGGATGCATTAAAGGTGTTTTCTACGAACTGAGACAATTCAGTGGTTGAGTGAATGCATCATCCGTGTGTGTGTGTGTGTGTGTGTGTGTGTAACTGTCCCATGCCAACTGAGTGCAGTTGTCCTGGTTCTCAGAGAAAGGGTTAGTTCATTCCATTCATCATCTTTCACTTTATATACATACGTGTGACTGAATCTTTTATGCATTACATTCCAGTATGCTGTTCCTGACAACTCAGCCTTTGTAGAAGCAAAGCCTTGACCTTTTCATCTGTCAAGCCTGGCAGTCAGATCTTTCTTCATATATGCACTTTACATGGGAGAGGAGAGAAATATTCTGCTGGGCTCGCTAGCTGTTGGGAATGGCTGCCCAAGGCCACGGTCATTCTCTCTCTCTCTCTCTCTCTCTCTCTCTCTCTCTCTCTCTCTCATTCATTTGAGGTGTAACAGTCCTCTACTGAGCTTGCTGAATTCCCTTTCTCCTCAACCATTTGTTTATCATAGTGTTATCTACACTATGTTACCTGCACCTTTGTTATTATTAAAAATAATTTATATCCTGCCTTTCATTTCAAGAAGAAATACCAAGACAGTTCACAAACAAATAAAAGCTAACAGCAAAATAACAAAAATAAAACCAATTATAAAAATATAGCAGAGCTACCCATAACAAAAATGCATAGTATTACTACATTAAAACATCCATAATTAACATATATTATAAAGAAGCCCATTAAAACAATTAAAACAGTTAAAGCAACAATCAAAGCATGAGATTCAAGTCAGGAGATCAGATAAATGCTTGTCTAAACAGGTGTGTCTTCAAGAACTGGTGGAATACCAGTACTGATGAGACCTCCTGTACCTCAGCAGGGAGAGCATTCCACAACAGTGGTGCCACCAGTGAGAAAACCCACCTCCATGTTACTACACTGTGATACTCATCAGGCTGCAGGAAAACTGAACTGGTTCCATTTGTTGATCTTAATGCCCTTACCGCTCAGTGGAGGGAAAGATCCAGACTGGTTAAGGGTTTTGTATGTGATTAACAAGATGACAACGAGGATGATGATGATAAACACATATTCTCAACGTGCCTCAGATAGGCCACTTTGCCACACAGTCCTACCACACATTTGGACTTGTTGCATGGTAAAATCCTTCAAACGACTTGACAGGATGATAGAAATGTAATGACCAATTGTTGGAGTCTAGAAGATTGGAAACTTTAGGGGTCCATAACAATGGTCTTTGGGGAACTCTGGTTTGACATGAGAGAGTCAGTAAAGCTCACCCTCTTAGTAAGATTTGTAAGAGAGTGCCATTGTTGAGAAAAAATGGTCACAAAACTAAATGGAATCCTGTGCTCACCACAAGAACAGGAAACTAGCACAGTAGAGTACAACCACAAGAACAGAGAACTAACACTGATTGTTTGAAGTATGTGTCATAAACAAGTTGTTAATATCAAGGCAAATGTGAGCTTTGCTCCCATCTTTTGGTGCCAATGGTGTACAATTTGAATAATAAAGGTTTCTAGGTTTTCATATATTATATTCAAGAGGTGTTTCCAGAAGGGTGAAGAGCTTGAGATGTAAATATTTTAGAGGGGAGATCAGAGATTTATTATTTATTTATTTATTAAATTTATTAGTCGCCCATCTGGATGGCTGTTCAGCCACTCTGGGTGACATACAGAATAAAAACTTACAAATACATTAGAACATTAAAAATCTCAATAACAATAATAAAACCTAATCCACCCCAAAAGCCTGCCTGAAGAGCCAGGTCTTCAAGGCCTGGCGGAAGCTCATCATGGAGGGGGCATGGCAGAGATCATTTGGGAGGGAATTCCACAAAGTGGGGGCCACAATTGAAAAAGCCCTCTCCCTAGTTCTCACCAGTCTAGCTGTTTTAACTGGTGGGATAGACAGAAGGCCTTTTGAGGCTGATCTTGTTGAGCGGCATCCCTGATGATGTTGAAGGTGCTCCTTCAGATAGACTGGGCCAAAACTGTATAGGGTTTTAAAGGTCAGAACCAACACCATGAATTGGGTCCGGAAAACAACCGGTAACCAGTGTAACTCCTTCAGCACTGGAGTGATGTGATCTTGCCGGCGGCTGCCTTTAATCAGACGAGCTGCTGCATTCTGTACCAGTTGTAGCTTTCGGACCGTTTTCAAGGGTAACCCCACATAGAGCGCATTACAGTAGTCTAGGCGAGAGGAGACCAGGGCATCTACCACAGATGGGAGCAGATGGTTGAGAAGGTAGGGGCACAGCATCCGTATCAGATAGAGTTGATACAGCGCCGCCCGGCTCACAGCCGAGACCTGAGCCTCTATGGATAGCTGGGAGTCAAGAATGACCCCCAGGGTGCGGACCTGGTCTTTCAGGGGCAATTGTACCCAATTGAGCACCAGGTCAACATCCCCCAACTTTCCCTTGTCTCCCACAAACAGTACCTCAGTTTTGTCAGGGTTCAGCTTCAGCTTATTCCTTCCCATCCAGCCCCTCACCAACTCCAGGCACTTGGATAGGGCTTCTACAGCCAACTTCCGTGAAGATTTGAATGAGAGATAGAGCTGTGTGTCATCAGCATACTGGTGACACTGCAGCCCAAATCTTCTGATGATAGCCCCCAGCGGCTTTATATAGATGTTGAACAGCATCGGGGAGATGATGGAGCCCTGTGGCACCCCACAAGTGAGAAGCCAAGGATCCGAAACCTCATCCCCCAATGCCACTCTCTGGTACCTACCAGAGAGGAAGGAACGGAACCACTGCAATACAGTGCCCCCTATGCCTAACCTCTTCAGGCAGTCCAGAAGGATATCGTGGTCAACAGTATCAAAAGCCGCTGAGAGATCCAGGAGGACAAGGAAGGTGCATTCGCCCCTATCCAACGCCCTCCTCATATCATCCACCAAGGTGACCAAGGCCGTTTCAGTCCCATGTCCAGGCCTGAAGCCTGATTGAAATGGATCCAGATAATCCAATTGCGAGTGCTTGTAAATAAAGCATAAGGAAGAGACCTTTAAAAGGTAATTAAAAGAGATTTAATTTGGAACATTATTACTGTAAATTTACCAACAGAAGAGAAATATTAACTGTCTCTGTACCATAGGAAGATTGCAAAGAACGTCCTGTTGTTGTCCCTAGTAAGCTGAAATGAAAAGCTAGCTTTGCTATTCTAGCACACAAAACTAAATATAATATAAGGTATAGATAAAATCATTGATATAAGGTTTATATGGTATAGATTATGGGTAATCATAATAAAAGATAGATATAGTATTAGATAAGGCTTCAATGGAGAAGGTCACCTTGGGGAAGCAATGATTGACAGTTTGGTCAGAAAAAGCCCTTTCTCCCCTGAAAAGGAGAAATGAGAGAAGGTAAAAACCACAGGATTCACCACAAAAAAGGGAATGTTGGTGCAGTTTGGGATAAACAAACTACATAAACAGGAACAGATGCTTCTAGGAAGAGGTATGTTCTAAGGAATAAGAACAAATCAATGTAGGAAGATTATCATAAAATTAATAGTTAATTAGTAGGGCAGGGGTTTGTTGGAAATGGGGGGAAAGAGTATTTAAGTGGGAACCCAGGGACAGCTTGGGGGCATTATCCTACTCTGAAACCCAGAGATGTGTGTTGTCCAGTTGGGGAAGGAGAGGTGGCCCAAGGATCCTTGTTGTCTTTTAGCCTTTGTGAGTATTAAGTTTACTTTGCTTGCTGAAGAGTGTGGAGAGTGTGTTTGCTTCTATTTACTGTTATCAATAAAATTCTTCTTTAAAATGATCAGCCTTGCTTCAGATTCCTGCTTTTGCTGGGTTTTAAGAAGGCAGGATATTTGTGCATGGAGTGGATGCAGGGCTGGTAGTAGGAGTGTAAGGGGACCCTCAGTATTACAGTCCCTATAGTGACCACTACTGGAACCAAATACATAAGTATTTGGACTGGACTTGTAGGCATAAGGACCAACAGACTACTCTCTGTTGATATCCTTATACTTGGAAGATCCCCCCCTTAAAAAAAAATACTGCAACAAAACTATCCGATGACAGAAGGTTTTGTCCTCCATAGAGAGAATGACTATTTTCACTGGAGGAAAGACTGAACAGTGCAGATGACCCATATGGGAATAGCTAATACTCTGTGTCTTTGATTATGTGAACACAGCTTCATTGTAGCTCAAGGTCCTAAACAAAACAGATATAAAGTTATTACATCATGGGGCTGTGGTAACTAGGTAATCCAGCTCATAATTCACCACGGGTCAGCAGTGAAGTAGCATGCTGGGTAAGTGGCACAAGCTTTAGAAACATTTCCTTATGGAGTCATTGGTGCCCCAAGCCTCCGATATCTCCATACAATCTTCCTGACCACTGGACTGTAGGAGTTTGAGGAGGTGCTGTCTTTCTTCCTAGCAGCATGCTTAAGCCTTGAATGTGTGAACTGGGGAAGGTAATATCATTGTGGTGCTCCAACTGTCACTCCATGTTGATTTGTCTCTTCCTTGCATGGTGACTGTAGCTGGCATGTGCCATCATTATCAAAGCAGAATTGCCAGGATGAGAGGCTCATGGGAGTGCCACATTTTGTTTCTATTATGGTGCTGTTGATTTTAATGCTAGGAGTCCATATATTGTAACTATGTTGTGCCAGCGCAGTATTAGCCCATGAGTAGCAGCCATGTAGAATCATAAAATTTTAGAACTGGAAAGCACCTTGGTGGTCATCTAGTCTAGTGCCTTCTCAGTGCAGGATCTTGCAACTACAGTATCCATGACAGAAGGCCATCCAGGCTTTGCTTAAATACCTCTAGTATAACAGAATCATGGATTCAGTGTGTGTACTTCATTGTTCCTACATATATCACATCAACCCTGGAGTGTTTTTTTAATTTATTTTTAAAAGTATCCTAAAATGTTAACACATTAAATTAAAGATTGCCAGAGCTGTTCTGATTCTGAACTTGGTGCTTTAGTTGGAAGAAATGACAGCTATCACAATAAACATGCAGTTTAACACTTTACTGGTGCCGTATTTGCACAGCTGACTTAATTTACTGTTGACAAATACAGTACTTGTACCTGAGCCATCTATCCTAGGATAGAAGATGGTATAAAAGGTTGTTGACATGAAAACTTGAAAATTCATAGCATATGCTCTCTTTCCAGTGAAATTGTGAATCCTGCTTTTGATCAAGCTTCCTACTCTGGCAGAGTGTTGTCACCTAGAATGATTGGAAATATTTTTGTTACTCTTTAAACATGGATTAAGTTCTGAAAAAAAATTCAGAATCCCTCAGATAACAAATATTCTCTCTCGTAGTTATTATAGTAATGTGAAAATGTGTGTAGAATATTATGAAGTTAAAAACGATCTAAACTATTTTATGAAATCATTTTTTAGAGGTTTGATTAATCCATTTGGATTAATGCTCAGGTTCTGATTCACACAGTCCTTGGGTATATGCTTAATTCAAGCTGATATGTGTTGTCAGTATCCACTTCATATTAAACAAATATATCACTGTGACTTTATATGGAAGTGCCCCTTCCACACAGATGATATTGGGTACCAAGTGTATTTATAAAGTGGCACAAGCAAACTAGTACATTTGTGCAAGTCATCCAAACTCACCACTTGTCTATGGAGTCTTTGAATGAACTGTAGGCTGTGCATCCATTTTATGAGTTCATACATGAAACCCTTTCACCACAAGAAGGCTGAAAATTTGGGGTCTGTAGGGGTCATTGCTGTTCAAAGGCTTAGTTTCACATAATGAAAGATGAGCCAGTTCAGCTAATGCCTTTAATCTGAGCTCATGCAGAGAAGATACTAGACTAACTGGGATATGAATATGCTGCCATTTCTGCAAGCATTTTAAGACAAGGGGGTGAAAGAAGTGGGGCAGGTATCAGGTACGGTCTTTTGATACTAGCAAAGCCCCTTCCAGCAGCAGAAGCAAAGATTCACAGATGAAATGAAAAGATCAAAGGAGGCTAAGAACGGGGCAGGGGGAGTGAGAGCTTCATACTGTTCCAGTTTCCCATGCTTGATTTAGAGTCAAAGTGATGACCTCAAGAGTCCCAGCACACAGTAGAACTTTCATGATTTGTAACTTTAATATTTTAGCATATTTGCTCACATACTGAAGAAAGGGGAGAAGAAAGAAATTCTGAAGAAAAAAAATAGTGGTCAGGAAGAAGTTTGCAACTGAATTCCTTTACATGCAATTTCAAAACAAGAAAGAATAGGTTGGGACGGGGATAACAAATTTAAAAAGTCCTCCTAATAGAGCAAACGACACAGGGAAAGGGGACCTAACTGTTAAAAATGTTGACTTCTGTAGAAACAGAACATGTAAATTGCTAAACCCTGAGAGATAAACAGACTGCAAAGCAATTTTCTTTTCTGAACAAACAGTACACACTGTACAAAATGCTTTTTTTAAAAAGATGAGACTCATACTGTTATCACATCCATTTCTCATTATTCTGGCACAGGGCCTCTTTATCATGGGTATAATATGTATACATTATGCTTTTAATTTTGTTTGTCAGGCTGCAAACAAGGAAGAGAGCAGTTATCTTCAAACTGTGGATCTTGAAACACTTGATGTTTGCCATAGAGATGACAAATGAGAGAAATTCCAGTGCTGCTGTTTGGAACCATAGGGTGTCATTAGCAGATATCCATAAGACACTCCAGCTATAAGCCCATTCTGTTCTTGCACACCTGTTGGACTCCATTACAGTGGAAACTCATCTGCCACCAAAGCACTAATCAAGTGCGCCACAGGAGTTTAGAAAATGTGTTTCCGTTATCTGTGCCACATAAACGGCAAAGCAGCACGAATGGGAGCAAAGTGTCTGTGAAACAGACAGCGTCTGCTGCTTCTTTAAACAACTACTGTCTGCCTTTCTTTCTGGAGACACTTTTCATTTTGATTAACAATATTCACACCCCATACTTGGACTGAAAAAAAATTCTTGGAGTTCGATATGAAAAACAAGTATAAGAGGGAGTACCCCCCATAAAGTTAAGAATTATTATTATAGTAGGGTATAAAATAATGAAATTAATTGGTTCTTGCCTATTTTGAGAGAAAACTGGCTCCTGGACTGTAAACATTGACAGTTCCTAATATCACAATCCCCAAAGAGGTGACCTGTGTTAGCTCAGTGCAGCAAAAATGAGAAAGGGTCTTATGACACCTTAATGTCTACCAAATGTATGTGTATAGATTAGATACCTACCATTATGCATCTGATGAAGCAGACTCTATAGCTCTTTTCATTTTGCATATTGGAGCAAAAAATCTGAATTTCACATATACGCTCATGGGGTCTGAACTGGCGGTGACCGACCAGGAGAGAGACCTCGGGGTTGTGGTGGACAGCACGATGAAAATGTCGACCCAGTGTGCAGCAGCTGTGAAAAAGGCAAATTCCATGCTAGCAATAATTAGGAAAGGTATTGAAAATAAAACAGCCGATATCATAATGCCGTTGTATAAATCTATGGTGCGGCCGCATTTGGAATACTGTGTACAGTTCTGGTCGCCTCATCTCAGAAAGGATATTATAGAGTTGGAAAAGGTTCAGAAGAGGGCAACCAGAATGATCAAGGGGATGGAGCGACTCCCTTACGAGGAAAGGTTGCAGCATTTGGGGCTTTTTAGTTTAGAGAAAAGGCGGGTCAGAGGAGACATGATAGAAGTGTATAAAATTATGCATGGCATTGAGAAAGTGGATAGAGAAAAGTTCTTCTCCCTCTCTCATAATACTAGAACTCGTGGACATTCAAAGAAGCTGAATGTTGGAAGATTCAGGACAGACAAAAGGAAGTACTTCTTTACTCAGCGCATAGTTAAACTATGGAATTTGCTCCCACAAGATGCAGTAATGGCCACCAGCTTGGATGGCTTTAAAAGAAGATTAGACAAATTCATGGAGGACAGGGCTATCAATGGCTACTAGCCATGATGGCTGTGCTCTGCCACCCTAGTCAGAGGCAGCATGCTTCCGAAAACCAGTTGCCGGAAGCCTCAGGAGGGGAGAGTGTTCTTGCACTCGGGTCCTGCTTGCGGGCTTCCCCCAGGCACCTGGTTGCCACTGTGAGAACAGGATGCTGGACTAGATGGGCCACTGGCCTGATCCAGCAGGCTCTTCTTATGTTCTTATGTTCTTATTTTACATGTGTGTATGCAAACTTGTGAGGTTGAATGGATGTGCGCTGCCAAGCTCCATGGCTCCCTGTGGCATGTCGCTTTCATTCATGTAACAGCCCTTGACAATGTTGAAGGTGAAGGTCTGAAGAGGTAAGCTCATGGACAATCAGGTTTCTAAATCTTGTGAGGATCCATCACAGGTAGAAGAGGCTCCCTGTTTCAGGCCTTAGTCTTCAACCTCATGGAGAGCTCATAACTGTAAAGGTGATGGCCAGGTGTTAGCAGCACACTCCCATCATGTGTTTGTTTACATAAATGTTGGGTTAATGCCTGAACAGGGTTTATGTCAGGAACTGCTGACCACTGCCCAATGTGGTGAGCTGCATTACTGCAGCTTCTCAGTGAACAACTTTCTAGAATTATTTCATCCAGGCTGGCCATTGGACACTTCTGGGCAAGAAGGAATATAAAAGTGTTTCCACTGTCTTAGTGGAATTATGGTCAAGGTCTAGTTGAGTTTGGTGTCTCCAGTCTTGCTCTTTGGCTCCTGCCTTCTGTTTTTTCACTCTCATCCTGATTGCTATTCACTCTAGAATCCCAGTTCCCCACTCCTGACATTCCAGACTTCTGCCTGTGACCTACCCGATACACTTTAGCTTAGGAAGGCATGTGCCATTATGCATTTGTTTATTTTAACACAAGACATTGTGTTAGTGTTTTCTGATTCAACAAAGCAGTGCAACAGATTAACAGAGTGAGGAAAAATCCCCTTTCCATGTTTTGGAAGCCTCCTCTGGATCTCCATCTCTGTAGTCCTGACAGAATATATGGGGAGATCAGAATACAGATAGGAAGGGGCAAAATGAACCAGTGACATCATAGTAGGAAATTTCTTCATCTGGTGAATCACCCCCCCCAAAATCTAAATGGTTGAATAAATAGACTGGTTTTTTTAAAAAAAAATATCCAGTAGAATCTTAAAGAACAGCAGAATATTAAAACAAATCTGAAATGGGGAGCTACTGTGTTTTTTCACCCCAGTAAGAATTAGCTATAATCTTTCATCTTATTTCATTGGGCAAGCATTGCAAGTGACTGAAACAACCATGCTTCAAAACAGTGGAAAAATCGGGGTTCTAAACATCAGGTTTATCAGGTTCTAAACATGCTTACATATGTTCTTGAGTTCTGCCTCTAGTTCTAAAAATAAGGAGCACTCGCAAATCTTTCAACCACTGAATCCCATTGGAGGGTCTCCATTTTGTCTCTGAGCTCAATATTCAACAGTTCAAGTTATTACACAGTTAAGCATATCAAGTAATTGTTAATATTTAAACTGTTAAAAGTCTTCCTAAGTGAAGAACAGGGCTGTTAGGAATATAATTTCTTTAGACTAGGTAAAACCCAAAGCATGAGAATTTCACATGCCACGCTTTTCCCCTGTAGGAAAGGTTCCTTGTATATAATGTGACTATATTTAAGTTATACTTTCCCGCTTTCCCACCCACTATCAAATAAAGAGGTACTGTAAATTTTATTGTGGTACTTCTGAAGCTGACATTGCAATATGCCATGCATCCTCATAGTTCTCTACTTTATATAATATTTTTATGGTGGGAATTAAAGGTTTTATGGGGCTATAATTTCTGACATTACCATCCATTCTGAGAAACTCAGTACTATCCCAGTTATAGGCAGTCCATCTGTAGAACTACATCCTTTCAAGGTCATGTGAATGCTTCAGACTTGGAAAGAAAAACATGAATTAGGTGATACCTTTAGCTGAATAAAGGTTTATTGCTCAGTGCATATATGATTTTGAATACCTTCTGACAGTGAACTAGAGGTGGGCAAGAAATTCAATTCAGTTCGCATTTCAAGCTGAATCTATGAAATTTACACTTTCCATAACAACATGAGAATCAAAACACAACAATCCTTTGAAATTCACACATTTGAATTTTGCAATGCAGTTGGCCAACCAATGTTTACAAAAATGCATATGTTAGGGGGAAGTGTGCATCGGAATGAATATATGAGTGAAAATAACATACAAAATGCATTATATGATGAGAAATTGCTTGCAGAAATGTGTACTTTAGTCAAAACTGCCTACAAAAATGGAATTTTAGAAGAAATGGGGGTTCCACAGCATCTGATTGTTCTGATGTGCAACCTATACCCTGGGCAAGAGGCTACTGTAAGACAGAATATGGAGAAACCGATTGGTTCTCCATCAGGAAGGGTATTAAACAGGAATGTATTTTATCCCTGTATTTGTTTAATCTATATGCAGAACATATCATACTGAATGTGGGATTAGCCCAAGATGAAGGAGGTATGAAAATTGTGAAGGAGGTGTGAAAATTGGAGGGAAAAATATCCATATCAATAATTTAAGATATGTAGATGATACTATACTATTAGCAGAAACCAGTAATGATTTGAAACGAATGCTGATGAACATTAAAGAGGAAAGCACAAAAGCAGGAGTACAGCTGAATGTCAAGAAGACTAAAGTAATGACAACAGATTTATGTAACTTTAAAGTTGACAATGAAGACATTGAACTTGTCAAGGATTATCAATACCTCCGCACAGTTATTAACCGAAATGGAGACAATAGTCAAGAAATCAGAATTAGGTTAGGACTGGGCAGCTATGAGAGAACTAGAAAAGGTCCTCAAATGCATAGATGTATCACTGAACATCAAAGTCAGGATCATTCAGACCATGGTATTCCTGATCTTTATGTATGGATGTGAAAGTTGGACAGTGAAAAAGTGGATAAGAGAAAAATCCACTCATTTGAAATGTGGTGTTGGAGGAGAGCTTTGCAGATACCATGGACCATGAAAAAGACAAATAATTGGGTGTTAGAACAAATTAAACCGTAACTATCACTAGAAGCTAAATGATGAAACTGAGGTTATCATACTTTGGACACATCATGAGAAGACATGATTCACTAGAAAAGACAATAATGCTGGGAAAAACAGAAGGAGTAGAAAAAGAGGAAGGCCAAACAAGAGATAGATTCCATGAAGGAAGCCACAGACCTGAACTTACAAGATCTGAACAGGGTGGTTTATAACAGATGCTATTGGCAGGCCCTCCCTTAGGATGTGCGGGGACTGGGGCAAAAGCATGAGCACCACTTTCGTATTTTCTGTTTTTATCTCAATCTCGACTTGCATTCATTATAAATATGTAAAATAATAATAATAGATTATAGATAGATCTATGAAATTAAAATGAAATTATCACAACGTAAACAAAAATGAATTAAGAAAAAAGGAGATGCAGTGGTACTTACATTTTAGTTGTCGACACTCAAATGAACTAGCAGCACAATTATTTATAATCAAATTCATGCCTCTGTTGTCTTGGCACTATTTTTTTTTCTCAATGCGAACAGTACTAGTCTAGTTATCTAGATGCACTTTTTTCACGCTACACTACAATTTTAAGATTGATGTATGACTGAGCCACCTACCACCACCCAGGTTTGTCTGTATTAGGGCTCCATTTATTGATGTGAAGAAATCTTGCATTTTCTAAAACCATAACAAACATTGAATTTACTTTAAAAACTGATACACTACTTACCAGATTACTGATAAATGCTGCTTACCAGATTCTCAAAACATCTAAGTATTTTGAAATGCTATGAGTATTTACATGAAACACTGAAGTCAGTGAGGATGAGCAAGAAATTCTGAGAACCAAGATTATCTTTAAAAGCTTGCTAAGTGCATAGGCTTCCAAAATAAAAGTGGCAATAAACCAAAAATACTAAATTTGTATTTCATGCAGTGGATAATAACTACTTTCAACAACTCCCTGTACAACAGAATGGCAACTCTAGATGCATGTGCATTCTGTGGCTGTTACCTCCTAGGGGGTATACGGTATATGAACAAGAAAAATAAAATAGACTTCAGGCTTGTGAGTTGAGTTCTACTAGGTTTTTTATGAGAAGGAAGGACTCATTTTAAAACACTAAATATAGTGGAGTAGTGTATAGTTTAGAGCTATACACACTCTTGATAGGCAAGGTTTTCCCGCTCCTTCATTTTCTAATGCAAAGCAGGCTTTCAGCATAGAGCTGCAAAAAAGGCTAGAGTGGCAGATGTCAGTTTCAGCATCCACAGACCACGTCCGAGAGCGACTTCCAATTAAATACAGGAAGTTCAGGCTGTGCTGCTCATAGAGACAAGGATCAGAAAGAGCCACTCACGATTTGATGCCCAAGGACTGTGACGCCACCTCCCCGGCCGCCTCTTTTGCACTACCTCACAGGATTCCCACACTCGCCTGCCTGCTCGCTCGCCCACATGCACGCACGCATGCATATGCGGGGGGCCCCAAAGCACGGGGCCCAGGGCAACTGCCCCGCTTCCCGGTGCATAGGGCAGTACTGGCTATTGGAGGTCTTTGACTCATAGGGTCGCCATAATTTGTAATTGACTTGAAGGCACATAACAGCAAAGGATAAATTTGTACTACAATTCTGAATAATTTTCCTGAGGATTTTTTTAAGTGCAAATTGCTGCAAAAATGTGGAGAACTGAATTTCAGATCAGAAAAATGAGAAACTAAGAGAAGTGAAATTGACAGACCTTTCCAGCCTTACAGTGAACTGAAGACTTAGGCAATCCTGAATGATAATGACAGGGGAATATTTTGTGAACATTCCTTCCCTCATGAAGGATGTCTTCCCAAATGAAGCAGTCTTCATTTTAACTGTTTTAAAATGGTTGTCTTCAAAGGGGGTGAACATGGTTCCACGTCCCTGTAACTGAATGATTTCCCACATATCAGCCCTCTGTCCCATCTATTCCTTTCACTGATACTATTTGAGCTGGTGTGGAGCCCTCAGTACTTAAAAAAAAAAAGACCATATATTTTGTGTTTAAATTATCCTGGCTGAATCCATATCATTTCTATTAAAATATATTTGGGTAGCAGAACTGGGAAACAGTTGTGCCTGTCAATCACAGTGGTTAGGAAGCTTGCAACCTTCCAGATGTGCCCTGCAGGAGAAAGAAAGCATCGCCCCAAGGGAAGGAGAGGCTGCTGCTGCTGTGCTGCTGCTGCTGCTGCTGTGCTGCTGCTGCTACTGTGGGACCACCATCTCCACCACCCTTCCCTGAGGGACTTCTGCCTGGCAGGACCAGGCCCCAGGTACCCAGCCAGCCAGGACTGATTCTTACCACCTGTCCCTCTTTGGAGGGATACATAAGCCGGCTGGCTGAGGTGGCCTGGGAGACCCAGGCCCTGCAGGAGAAAGAAAGTTTATATGCTGTATATATGGCTGTATATATAGCTGTTTTTATACGTTTAATTGTTGTATATTTTAGTTGTATTATGTGCTTCGGAGAGAGTTTTATCCATCAGGCGGGGAGACTTGAGGGGGCCCCAATTGCCGTAGTGACGGGCAAAGGAAGGTATGGCGCTGTGAGAAGGACGTGCCAGGTAAGGGGAACGCGGTCCAGACATGTTGTGGCTGTGCCTTGTTCCGGTCCTTCCCACACCCGCAACGTCGTTGGTAGTCCTATCAGCCAACTCTCAGATCTCCAGTTGCTGTTATTAAATGCCAGATCGGTATATAATAAAACCTCCCTCGTCCACGATTTGATAGTGGATGAGGCAGCCGATCTGGCATGTATAACCGAGACCTGGGTGGGTGAGCAGGGAGGAGTTGGTCTCTCTCAGCTCTGCCCACCGGGGTACTTGGTTCAGCATCATGGTAGATCTGAGGGTCGGGGAGGTGGGGTTGCTGTCGTCTATAAGAGTTCCGTCTCACTCACCAAGCACCATGTTCATTCAGTTACTGGCCTGGAGTGTTTGCACCTTGTGTTGGGCCAGAGGGACAGGCTGGGAATCCTTTTGGTGTACCGCCCACCTTGCTGCCCAATGGCTTCCCTAACTGAGCTGGCGGAAGTGGTCTCGGATATATTGTTGAGGTCCCCCAGACTAATAGTACTGGGGGATTTCAACATTCATGCCGAGACCACTTTGTCTGGCGCGGCTCAGGACTTCATGGCTTCCATGACAGCCATGGGGCTGTCTCACTATGTTAGTGGTCCAACACATGTATCGGGGCACACTCTAGACCTTGTTTTTGCTACTGAGCATGGGGAAAGTGATCTGGATGTGGGGAGTTTTACAACACTCCCTTTGTCATGGACAGACCACTGCTTGCTGAAGTTTAGACTTTCAGTAACCTCTTCCCTCTGCAAGGGTGGGGGACTTATTAAAATGGTCCACCCCCGGAGACTAATGGATCCTGAAGGTTTTCAAAGGGCTCTGGGGGATTTTCCGGCTGATAGGACTGGCGCTCCTGCTGAAGCCCTGGTTGCTCTGTGGAATACGGAGATGACCCGGGCTGTAAACACGATCGCTCCTGCACGCCCTCTCCTGTGTAGAGCTCATACAGCTCCATGGTATACTCCGGAGCTGAGAGCGATGAAGCAAGATAGGAGGAGGCTTGAGCGGAAATGGAGACGAACTCCCGATGGATACAATTATGCGCTGGTTAGTGCTTCGACTAAGCTCTATGTAGGAGCAGTGAAGGCAGCTAAAAAACATCATTTTGCTGCCACTATTAAATCATCTCTTTGCCGCCCAGCGGAGCTCTTTCGAGTTGTCCGGGGGCTTCTCCATTCAAACCCTCCGGACACGGTGGAATCATCGGAGGCCCGCTGTAATCAGTTTGCCAATCACTTCCAGAATAAGATCTCATGTATCCGCCAGGACCTAGATTCTCAAGTTATAGCAGTAGATCCTAGTGAGATGTCCGGAGCACAGTCTTGTCCTGTTTTGTTGGATGAGCTTCAGTTGGTTCAACTCGAGGACGTGGACAAGGTGCTTGGACAGGTACGTGCAACCACTTCGGTACTGGATCCTTGCCCCTCCTGGCTGATAAAAACTAGTAGGAATGGAACAGGTAGCTGGGCCAAGGAAGTGATAAATGCCTCTTTACGAGAGGGAGTGGTCCCGGGCTGTCTGAAAGAGGCAGTGGTGAGACCACTCCTGAAAAAGCTTTCCTTGGACCCAGACAATTTTAACAGCTACAGGCCAGTGGCGAATGTTCCATTCCTGGGCAAGGTCTTGGAACGGGTGGTTGCTGGCCAGCTCCAGGCGCTATTGGATGAAACCGATTATCTAGATCCATTTCAATCGGGTTTTAGGCCCGGTTTTGGCACTGAGACAGCCTTGGTCGCCCTGTACGATGACCTATGTCGGGAAAGAGACAGAGGGAGTGTAACTCTGTTGATTCTCCTTGATCTCTCAGCGGCTTTTGATACCATCGACCATGGTATCCTTCTGGAGAGGCTCGCGGAGTTGGGAGTTGGAGGTACTGCTTGGCAGTGGTTCCGCTCCTACTTGGCGGGTCGTCTCCAGAAGGTAGTGCTTGGGGAACATTGCTCGACACCGCGGGCTCTCCAATATGGGGCCCCGCAGGGGTCAGTTTTGTCCCCCCTGCTTTTTAATATCTACATGAAGCCGTTGGGAGAGGTCATCAGGAGTTTTGGAGTGCGTTGTCATCAGTATGCTGATGACACGCAGCTCTACTTCTCCTTTTCATCTTCTTCAGGTGAGGCTGTTGATTTGCTGAACCGTTGCCTGGCCTCGACAATGGACTGGATGAGAGTTAACAAACTGAAGCTCAATCCAGACAAGACTGAGATGCTGTTGGTGGACGGGTTCTCTGATCAGATGGTGGATATATACCCTGTCCTGGACAGGGTTACACTCCCCCTAAAGGACCGGGTTCGTAGTCTGGGAGTCTTTTTAGACTCTTCCCTCTCACTTGAGGCTCAAGTAGCCTCGGTGGTTAGGAATGCGTTTTACCAACTTTGGTTGGTAGCCCAGCTACGTCCCTATTTGAGTAAAGAGGACCTTACATCAGTGGTACATGCTCTGGTAACCTCACGTTTGGACTACTGTAATGCGCTTTACGTAGGGCTACCTTTGAAGACAGTTCGGAAGCTACAACTAGTGCAAAATGCGGCGGCCAGATTGCTGACAAGGACCAAGCGGTCCGAGCATATAACACCTGTTCTGGCCAGCTTGCACTGGTTGCCAATATGTTTCTGGGCTAGATTCAAAGTGTTGGTATTAACCTATAAAGCCTTATACGGTGCGGGACCATGATACCTTGTGGAACGCCTCTTCCGATATGAACCGGCCCGTGCACTACGTTCTGCTACGAAGGCCCTCCTCCGGGTTCCAACTCACAGGGAGGCCCGGAGGGTGATGACAAGATCTAGGGCCTTCTCAGTGGTGGCCCCCGAACTATGGAACAGTCTCCCTGAGGAAGTACGCCTGGCGCCGACTCTGCTTTCCTTCCGGCGCCAGGTCAAAACCTTCCTATTCTCTGAAGCATTTAAAGTTATACTGATTTAATTTTAAAAATGTTTACTGTGTTGGATTGTTGCTTGTATTTTAGTATTGTTTTGTTATTTATTGTATTTTTATGTTGTTTTATGTTCACCGCCCAGAGAGCTATTGCTAGTCGGGCGGTATATAAATTTAATAAATAAAATAAAATAAAATAAATTATAATTCTTATCTGCCCCAAAGACCTAGACCAATGGTCAGGGATGTTATCTGGAGGGCCACAGATTTCCTATCTCTGGAGTAGACAATACCGGACAAGATGAATGCACTATAAGTCACCCTTGTATGTTCACACATGGCTGTCACACCATGCCTTGAAATCAGGCCATTGAAGCATCTAGGAATTCAACAGTAAACTAAATAAATATATATTTATAACGCGGCAGCCAGGTTGCTGACAAGGACAAATCGATCCGTGCATATAACACCTGTCCTGGCCCGCTTGCACTGGCTACCTATTTGTTTCCGAGCCATATTCAAGGTGTTGGTTTTGACCTATAAAGCCTTACACGGTATGGGACCACAATACCTTGTGGAACGCCTCTCCCGCTATGAACCTACCCGTCCACTTCGTTCAGTATCTAAGGCCCTCCTCCGGGTACCAAATCATCAAGATGCCCGGCGGATTATTACTAGATCCAGGGCCTTTTCTGTAGTGGCCCCCGAATTGTGGAACAGCTTACCAGAGGAGATACACCTGGCGCCTACGGTACTTTCTTTTAGGCGCCAGGTTAAGACCTGGCTATGCTCCCAGGCATTTTAATGTTTAATGTTAACGTTAATGTTTTATGTTTAATGTTTAATGTTCTAGTTTTAAAATCTTGCTGCTATTTGTTATTGATTTTATTGTAATATTGTATTTTAACCTTGTACACCACCCAGAGAGCTATTAGCTATGGGTGGTTTATAAATGAAATAAATAAATAAATAAATAATAAATATTGAAAACTGCAAATGTCAGATATAGAATTGCAAATGATATTAATCATGATGAATGCAAAGCTGAGGACACACCATTACACATGTTTAAGTGAAAAAATATATGTATGCATTTGTACTGTCAATATGTATATATAACTCTCAATAGAGAAAAAATCTGTCTTATTCTTCAGACATACTAGAAGAAAAATAAATGGAATACATCAGCTCATTATTTTTATGTTTTATAGATGTAGCATCTAATTATTTCCAGGGACCATCGACTGCTACAATACATAAGGTGGTGTTCTCTGTTTTAAATAAATAAATATTGTTTTTAGGTAATTGTTGAGGATTTTTCTCTTTTAACCAGCATTCTAAATGGAGATTGTTATCCTAGTTGGTATGTGTATTAGATTTGAAACTGATTTTACATATGTGTTTTTGTTTTTAATTGTTTCACATATAATTGTTTTTTCAAATGTTTCATATGCAATTGTTTTAACTGTTTTATATATGTAATTGTTTTATATATCTTTACTGTATTGTAAATCACTTTGAGATGCCTCATTGGAATTGCAATTCATTGACAGATAGATGGATAGATGGATAGATGGATAGATGGATAGATGGATAGATGGATAGATAGATGGATAGATAGATAGATGATAGATAGATAGATGATAGATAGATAGATAGATAGATAGATAGATAGATAGATAGATAGATAGATAGATAGATAGATAGATAGATAGATAGATAGATAGATAGATAGATAGATAGATGATAGATAGATAGATAGATAGATAGATAGATAGATAGATAGATAGATAGATAGATGATAGATAGATAGATAGATGATAGATAGATAGATAGATAGATGATAGATAGATAGATAGATGATAACACACAAAAGACATTTGATACAGCCATGTGTACAATCTCATCATTCATTTTGCAATGTTTTATCAATGTACACAAGTGCATGTGGCTTTCAGTACAACTGCACAAAAAGGAAGAACCTTGATGCAATTCATATGATCATATGAATCCATATGATCACATCAAGACTGATAAACACTGCACAAGATCAGTGAACAGATGTGGACTGATGATACAGATATCAGAAGGAAGGTCAATGGAGGAACTGAAGGAACTTAGAATTGGGAAAAACTGTGCATACAGAGTGCTCTGAATAAAAATTAGAAATATAAAAAATGGAACAAAGTAGAATCCCAAGTGCATCTATTCCACTACAGAACAATTCAGAACTCCAAAATCAGGGTGGTGGGTCTTTCATTTTGTTCCAACCATGGCCTGTGAGGTGGCAGTGACAACAAGAGAAAAGCTGTTCCCAAACTGTCTTGGGTCTAGCATCATTCAAAGGGAAAGTGTTAGGAGGAAGGTTGTGGTGCCTTTGGATTTATCATTTATAGTGTCCCTAAATGCTACTATTGTTGCCCTGGGTATTGAAGGTGCTGGTAATTCTGAATGGTGTTCAATGTTAGCCCTACTCAGAATTGAAGTCAATAAACATAACTAACTTAGGTTCATTAATTTCAATAGGTCTACTCTGCATAGGCCTCCTCTAGGATGCACATATTAACGTGGTGAGGGGGTTTGGTAGTGTTGAAGAAGCTAAGAGCAATGCTGTCAGGAGTCTAGACCAAGATGCTAGACTCGTAGCAAGGGCACCCAAGGCGGAATGGTCAAAGCTGAGACACCAGACTAAGATGCATCCAAACTCAGAGGAAGGCAATGGAAAACTATCTCTCTATATCTCTTACAATGAAAACCCTATGAGCAGAGTATCCAAAATGCAACACGAGATAGTGCTGGAAGATGAGACCCCCAGGTCAGAAGGTACTCACTGAGCTACTGGGGAAGAACAAAGGACAAGTACGAGTAGTGCTGTGACTAATGATGCAGCTGGGTCAAAGCCAAAAGGAAGCCCAGAGGCCGACGTGCACAGATGTGAAAGGAGAGTCCGGAGTTGTATGACACACACAACAGGAACATGGAATGTGAGAAACATGAACCAGGGAAAGTTAGAAATTGTCAAGCAAGAAATGGAACGTATCAACATTACAATACTTGGCGTGGGTGAATTAAAATGGATGGGAATGGGACATTTTCAATCAGGCAACTACAAAATATTTTATGCAGGAAAGGAGAAATTAAGAAGAAACAGGGTTGCTTTAATAGTGAGAAGTGATGTAGCAAAAACAATTAAGAGCTATAACAAGGTCTGAGTGAGTTATATCAATGAGATTTAACAGGAAACCTATTAACATAACCATCATCCGAGTCTATGCCCCAATGGCAAATGCAGAAGAAGAGGAATTGGAGAGATATTACACAGAAGTACAGGAAGAAATTGATCACACACCAAAACAAGATGTTCTGATAATCATGGGGGACTGGAATGCAAAAGTAGGGAACAGAGAAAAACTAGGAATTGTGGGAAAATGGGGCTTAGGAGACAGAAATGAAGCAGGAGAAAGACTTATCAAATTCTGTGAAGCCAATAATTTGTTTCTCGCAAACACGTTTTTTGAACAACCAAAAAGACAACTGTACACGTAGACATCACCAAATGGTCAATATAGGAATCAAATTGATTATATAATTGGTAGCAGAAGATGGAGAAGTTCCATACTTTCTGCAAAAACAAGACCAGGAGCAGACTGTGGTACAGATCATGAACTGGTTGTATCGAAAATCAGAGTAAAGCTAAAGAACAACAACAACAAAGCAATCATAATGTCAAGATACAATTTAAACAACATCCCAGAAGAATATAAAGATCAAATGAGGAATAGTTGAGGCTTTAAACTTAGTTGACAGAGAACCAGAAGAACTATGGAGTGAAGCAAGAGACATTTTCTTTCTTTTTTTATTTTTTTATCATTAATTTTTATTCAAAGTTTCAAAAAACAAAACAAAAAAACAACAAAAAAAACAAATTAATAACTAATACAATAAAATAAAATGTTGACTTCCGATTTGTCGCAGATCAGTTATAGGTCTATAATATATAACAAACCTGTCTCTGAATATATTACAAAATCACTTTCCTCCAGTAGTTATCTTAATTAATCATCAAATCTCATTAACATCACTTTATTCTTTCCGCAAAAAGTCAAAGAGAGGTTTCCAGTCCTTGAGAAATATATCCATCGATTTTTCTCCTAATAAACATGTTGATTAATCCATCTCATCAAGTCTGCTAGGTCCAGTAATTTCAATAGCTATTCTTCCATTATCAGTGTTAATTCCATCTTCCATCTTCCATCCTTGCATCCATAATAATCTTGTTGTCATAGTCATAGTCATATAATAAGAGTCTGATGGGAATTTCCTTCCTCACAAATATTTCCTTGCCATCAATTCTAAATGTGTTACTGAAATGTTGTTGTAAAGTCATATCTCTGTTCCTCTTTTTTATGAAATGAAGCAAGAGACATTTTCAGGGAAGAATGCAAAAAGACAATGCCTCTAGTTAAAAAGAGAGAAAGACCTCAATGGATGAATGAAGAAACTCTTAAAATGGTTAAAGAGAGAAGGAAAACAAAAGCAAAAGGAGATAGAAACACGGTCACAACCCTAAATGCAACTATACAGCAACTAGTACATAGGGACAAAGAGAACTATTACAATGTTTATTGTATAGAAATAGAAGAGGATAAGAAAAAGGGTAGAACAAGAGCCCTATTCCAAAAGATTAGAGAAATGAAAGGGAAATTTAAACCAAGAGTAGGGATATTGAATAATCAATAGGGGAACACACTGACTGACCGAGATGAAATAAAAGGAAGATGGAAGCAATACACTAAAGAACTCTATAAAAGAGATGCAAGGATGACAGATTCATTCATGGAGGAACCACATGATGAAGAACCAGAAATTTTAGAATGTGCGGTGAAAGCTACTCTGAAAATACTTGGAAGAAACAAATCACCAGCAACAGATGGCATACAGATAGAGTTGTTACAAGTTACTGAGACTGAATATGTCCAAATTTTGACAAAAATTTGTCAAGAAATATGGAAATACTGGAAGTGTTCAATATACATCCCAATTCCAAAGAAAGGGGATCCCAGAGAATGCAGTAATTATTGAACTATTGCCTTAATATCAGATGCAAGTAAAGTAATGCTCAAGATCCTACAACAAAGGCTGTTACCATATATGGAGAGAGAATGCCAGATGTCCAAGCTGCATTTAGAAAGGGAAGAGGTACCCGAGATCATATCACAAACAAACGTTGGATAATGGAATGGACCAAGGAATTTCAGAAGAAAATCACTCTGTGCTTTATAGATTACAGCAAAGCCTTTGATTGTGTAGATCATGAAATGCTTTAAAAGAAATGAGGGTGCCACAGCATCTGATTGTCGTGATGTGCAACCTATACTCTGGACAAGAGGCTACTATAAGGACAGAATATAGAGAAACCGATTGGTTCCCCGTCGGAAAGGGTGTGAGACAGGGGTGTATTTTATCACCCTACTTGTTTAATCTATATGCAGAACATATCATATGGAAAGCAGGATTAGACCAAGATGAAGGAGGTGTGAAAATTAGGAGAAATATCAATAATTTAAGATATGCAGACAATATCATACTCTTAGCAGAAACAGGTAATGATTTGAAACAAATGCTGATGAAAGTTAAAGAGGAAAGCACAAAAGCAGGACTACAGCTGAACATCAACAAGACTAAAGTAATGACAACAGAATATTTATGTAACTTTAAAGTTGACAGTGAGGACCTTGAACTTGTCAAGGATTTTCAATACCTTGGCACAGTTATTAACCAAAATGGAGGCAATAGTCAAGAAATCAGAAGAAGGCTAGGACTGGGAAGGGCAGCTATGAGAGAACTAGACAAGATCTCCAGATGCAAAGATGTATCACTGAACACTAAAGTCAGGATCATTCAGACCATGGTATTCCCGATCTTTATGTATGGATGTGAAAGGTGGACAGTGCAAGAAGCTGATAAGAGAAAAATCAACTCATTTGAAATGGTGTTGGAGGAGAGCTTTGCACATACCATGGACCGTGAAAAAGACAAATAATTGGGTGTTAGAATAAATTAAACCAGAATTATCACTAGAAGCTAAAATGATAAAACTGAGGTTATCATACTTTGGACACATCATGAGAAGACATGATTCACTAGAAAAGACAATAAGAAAAAACAGAAGGGAGCAGAAAAAGGGGAAGGTCAAACAAGAGATGGATTGATTCCATAAAGGGAGCAGTGGTTCACGACAGATGCTATTGGAGGTCGCTCATTCATTGAGTCGCCATAAGTTGTAATCGACTTGAAGGCACACAACAACAACTCTGAGTAGAAATTAGTTGACTGTAACCCTCTGTTCTTAGTTCCCTGCACTATTACAGAACCACCGTGCTCAAATTTCCCTGGAGAGGGAATGTCTGTCAAACAATTTTCAGTTCATAGTAAAGGTAAACCCTAAATCTCATAATAGGTTCTTTCTTTTGTTATTTCCCAGTAATATTATCTGATGTGTTGGGTTTCTGGAACACTCTGCTGAAAAAGGTAGTGTAGTATACTAGTTAGAATATTGTACTGTGATTGTGGGAAGCTGGGTTCAAATCCTTACTCAGACATGAAGATTATAGTTCACATTGTGGCTGCTGGCCGTGATTATCTCTCAGCCTAGGCTATATTTCATTGGAATGTGAAAAATAAAATGAGATAGCCGTATGTATGTTTTTGGTCTGCCTCGGTGGAAGAATGTGATAAACAGCTTCTCTCTTTCCATGTGTTGTTGTCTTTCCATGTATCTCTGGCTAATTGTGTACCAAAATACTACACAGTTGCTCTCAGTTTCCAAGGACTAGCTGCAACACCTGAGTTGCTTTGAATTTCATCTTTTGAATTCTGAATTTCATCCAACTTACATCCTTCACTTTTTTTTATTCTGAATGTTTATCCGTTACCTCAAACTCTGTTTTTATTGAAATGAGCCTGATGCCCTTTCTACACACCACATGCATTTCATCCATCCAAATTTCATTTTAGAACCAAGCAATAGGAAACCATCAATTCAAAAAGGCATTAACAAATATTGCAGGAGACCTTTCGGAAACAAACTGGAAAGTACAATCAATTTCAGCCTAATAGATCTGAAAGATTTCCTCATACCAATTCATTCTGCATCTATTAAATGAAATGTACTGTGGAATTTGGACTAAACTTGCAACCTGCAAACATTGCCTGGACCAGTCATTCATTACCTTGAACAGCATGAGCCAATGAGCTGCTGAGCTGGCCACTGTACCCAGTTATTAGTAGAAGTCTTCTCAATTTTCTGGTTCAAGCCATATTTGCAAAAAGAAAGAAAGTGTAGTTCATTCAGTGCAGTCAGATCAGAGTCTATGCAACTTTTTTACTGTTAATGTTGCCATATTCAAAATGAACGGCTCTGACACACAAACTCCATGTTTTCACATCCAAAATCAAAAGCAAAAAAAAAAAAAAATCCTAACAAAGAGAATGCTATGTCAATTAATAATTAATGGATCACTCCTTTACAGTATACTTTTATACATGTCTATTCAGAATTAAGTCACAGAGAGTTCAATGAGACTTATTCCTACGTAAGTGTGTATAGGATTGGCATCTCAGTCATTTTTCTCCATTGTATTTTTGTATTTTGTATTTTTTGTATTGTATTTTTTCTCCATGGTCTCCATTTCCATGAGTGAAATGGTGCTGTGAGTTTGACCACCTTAATCACTGTGAACGAGGATCCAAGAACTTTAACAAAAGAATCGTGATGGCCTGTGAGGGTTAGGGAAATTATTACCCATAAAAACTAGTGGTACTGGTACTAGGAGATAGGTTAAATCCAGTTTGCATTTAGAGAGAAGCAGAGCGAGGAAGACTTTGGAGATTGAGGTGAAGCACCTTGAATTGCAGGGCTTCTCTTGGAAAATCTGATGCAAGGATAGCACATCTGCTGTCTGATGTAGGAGTGCCAATTTATTTCCAGTCCATCTGCTTGAATAGGGAGATGCTGATAAAGTTTGAAAATAAATCAGGTCTGGCACCAGCGGTTGGCCAGCTCAGGCACTGGCTGAGTGACCCAAGGCTTAGAGGAGCCCCCCACAGGCCTGAGCTGCCATCCGCTCACCCACTACTGGTCCCAGCTCCCATGTGCAGTAGCAAGCTAGCTGGCTAGCTGCCTGCCTTTACCCTCTATGTCCTTGCCTCACTTATGATCTGAGAAAGGCCCAAAAGGATCCTTCTTCCCAGAGCCTGGTATTCTGGGTGAGGTGGCAAGGCATTGCCTGTGCCAGTGCCACAGTTTCCCACTGCAGCTAGAAAAGCTTTTTACATTTAGATTTGTTTTATTATTTAAAAAGCTCAAAAACTCTAAGATTAAAAAGTTTTTCTGGCCATGCTGGCAAACCACAGCAGTGGCACAGCCAGTGTCTGACTACCTCACCCAGAATGCCTGGCTCTGAGAAGAAGGACCGCCCTGACACTTTCTCAGAGCCCACATGCTGAGGGGGATAGCAGAGAAGTCACTAGTGCTGCTACCACTATTGTAGCAGTGAACAATGTTTTTTTAATAAAGAGAGAGCCAGGGGTGGTAGTAAAGGAGGATAATTATTACTGCTACCACAAAGAGAAGGATCTGTAGCGACCAGAAGCCCATCATAAGAACATAGGAATAGCCCTGCTGGATCAGGCCAGTGACCTATCTAGTCCAGCATCCTGTTCTCACAGTGGCCAACCGGTTCATGGGGGGGGCATTGACCTAACTGTACCAAGGGCTCCCTGAAGTCTGGCACTGACTGAAATAACTGGTCCATAATATAAGTTTTCACTGCTTGTAAGATGCATTTTTATTATGAGATGGGTTCCCTTACCCAGGAACACTTACTGTTTGTAATTAATCATGTGACTGTTTTTGAGCTGATGTCCCACATTTGCAACTGCATGGTTGACATTCATAATAAAACCAGAATGGCAAGGTTGGAAACTGCTGTGGGAGCACCCTAAACCCAAACTTGATTACTTTAAATCCTCACTCGGTTTTGATAGGAAATAGTCCTTCCTTCCTGATAACTGCATTTTAATCCCGCTTTCATGTTCCCATGCCACTAACGCTGCTAATGCCTGTTTCCTGCATGTCCCAGCAGCCAGTGAAGGAACAGAGTACCAGGACTCAACATGCATGATGAAGTGTGGTTTCTGCACAGTTGTTTAAACACCAGCCTGCTGTCTTCATGTCACCAGAATAGTTTCTAACTGACATTGTGAGAACATACATCCTTCAAAACACTACAAGTCGTTTAGAAATTCCAGGGGAGAAATGCAATGTGGTTGGAAATTAATCCCCATAGAATTGCTCTTGGAATATCTTCTTCCTCAGCAAATGGGAAAGCAATGTAACAAGTTTCAGGGGTAGCCCTTTGTCCTTTGTCCTGTAAGTGAGGCCAGATTGTCCTTCTTCTGATTTGGTAGCTACATATTTCAGAGAAGCTATTTCCGTGGCAACCTCCCTGCCACTCCCCAGCAGCAATGCAACCAACCAGAGGTCAGGTGAGTGGTGCTGCTCCACCATGCTGTCTGCTCCTGACTAAGGCCCCATCTGTGCTACACATTTAAATCTGTATCATACTACTTTGAACAATAATGGCTTCCCCCAAAGAATCCTGGGAGCTATAGGTATTGAAAGTTGGTAAGAGACCTCTATTACCCTCACCGAGCCGCAAATCCCAGACTGGTTTAACAATAAGTTCCTCTTTCCAGGATTATTTGAGGGAAGCCATGACTGTTTCAAGTGATATGATACTGCGTTATATGTGTAGTGCAGGTGGGGCCCTAATGTTTAATACTTCTTTTCTTACAATAACTGTTTTAAAAGAATCTTCTTTGGGGCCTGTCTGTCCATTTTTCTTCACATTTTCCCCACTTCTCTTCATTTTCTTAATAAAGAGCCTATAGAGGTGATGAAAGGAGTGGTGCCATTGCTAATACCTAAACACATTTCTTTCACAATATGAGGAAAACATACTCATAAAAAGCAAACTTGGCCTCATGTATCAGAATTAAAATGTCAGTGACTGATGTCAACGGTAGATCTGTTCCTTGCAGTTTTTCTTTTTAAATAATCTGTGTCATCTGTCTGTCATAAAGCACAATTTCCTGAATTTTTTGAAGACAAAGTCATTACTGAGAGGTTTGATACAACTTCTTTTATTCCCACCAAAACAGATACAGAACTTCAAACATAAGGAACTTTCTGTGGTGTCAACTATGTTTGCACCTGCTAATTAGTTATCAAATGTTGCTTGGAGGAATAGATTTCAATATAAAGGGACAGAAGCCGAAAATTACCTTTTTAATGCTTTTAACACTTTAACATTTTGCACCTGAAACAAAGAATTTTGCCAAATGTTGCTAAATGGCAACAAACTAATTAAATATGTGTTAGGTTTCCATCGCATATTTAACTACATACGATCAGCCTATAGCATGCATATGCATTAATGGCTGATACAGTTTCTTTGTCTTGTTTCAGGAGCATTTCTTGACCCCACAACTGGAAAGAAGACTCAGGACATGCACAATGGAATGATGTTATATTTATTAAAATATAACATTTTTGTTTTAGAACATGCAGTCCAAATTAACCAAATTAACCAAATTTAAACTATCCAGGCAGGTGAGGCCTTTGACTAACTCTGAGGGGGGAAGCTTGCCTCCCCAGCCGCGTGTGTATGTAACCAGCCACCAGCTGAGGCTCCCTAGCCAAGGATGAGGAGGAAAACCTCCCTCCTTGCTAGGCCAGCCTTGAGTGTAAACCCAACCTGCGCATCCAGGCCCTGCTGTACTGGCGTTCACCCCAATGCACAAGCCAGACTGCAAGGGACACCCACCAAGTCCAACCCAGGCATCAAGCCCAAATGATTTCTAAAGGGTGCCCCCAACACAAAATGCCTCAGTACACTAACTTTTACCCTCAACCTTGTCACCTGCCCAGACTCCATGCCATAGGGCAAGGCACCACACCCTCATTACAGCCAATTGAATTAAGCCCCACAGTATGGAATAAGCAAACCAAAGGAGAAGCTAAGTATGCCTCTCCCAAAAACATTCCTTCTCAGCCCCTACATGGTGACTAGTCAAGCTCATACTGAAAGGGTGGGAGGGTGGGTGCATCAAACAAGTGAAAAGGGAGAATTGGAGGCAGGGCTGGCTTTTATGCCTTCTCCCTGCCCCACCCAAGTTTGGCCAGCAGGCCCCATGTGACCTCCCTCCCCTCCTCAGGATAAACCGCCTGAGTCCTCTTTCAAAAGAAGGGGGTAGAGGCAAAAGCGACCTCGCATAAGTGGGAGTGTTCATTTTGGCACTGGCTTTCATGGCTGACAAAAATAATACATATACCAGTCAAACATGAGAAATCAGAGGAAGCTTTTGAGATGACAAGAAAATGGGAATCTAAATAAATAAATAAATAAATTCTGGGTTTACTTTGAAGCAAAACATTTCAACCCACAAAACACTGGTCACTATTTAGGCTGAAATGTACCATCAATTTCACAGAGGGTAACAAAAAAAGGCAATAATCTCTTTTGCTGATCATGACCACTGTAAAATCATGGTTACACCAAGAGAGATATCTTGGGTTGTTAAACTGATTCAGAGTGACTGGCCTGAATGAATGCACACATATTTAATTATTTTTAGCAAGCAGAAGATCCCACAAAATTGTAGCTACTCATAATTCAGAATGTTTTCTGGTCAATGTTTTCTTGTATCTGTAGGTCTTAAGTAATATCCATATAATAGATGATACAGTCATATACCAGAGGCATGGAGCAGAGGTGATTCAAGAGTCCCTTGTTCTCCAGAGGATCTTTTCCCCTCATATAGGCTGTTGATATACTTCACCATCACCTACCTGATCTCTGTATTTGGCAGCTTGATGACGACGATGACGATGATGTAGTAATGCATTTTTTGTTGAAAGGCAGCATACAAATAAAGTGATGATGATGATGATGATGATGATGATGATGGAATGATAACAGATGAAATTTGGTCATTCCTAAACTGTAAAATAACACAAATATGATAACATCAAAATGTGTGAAGGTGCTTTTAACAATCCTGTGGGAACTTGTGTTTGTACAAAGTAAAACATTTTTCTTTACAAAGGCACAGCCTATTTGGATTTAGTTTAAGAGGGGAGATATTGCACCATTGCAACTTTAGCATGATGCAACTGAGCAAAGGGATAAATGTATCAGCCTATTTCCAGTCTATGTCACTTTTATGTGTTCATTTATAAATCTGTTATGAGTAGGTAAGGACAGCTAGGTGGCCCCCTTAAGCACTTTGGAGGTGATTGGTAGCTCCAGAGGACTGTCTGTCAGGGCTTTACAGCCCGAGGCAGGATATGGGCTGCTTCTGGGGCCTACTTACCTCATCCAGTTGGAATTGTAGGGCCCCGAGGGGTGGTGATGTGGGAAACCTCACCTAAATGGTGTGGCGGGGGTAAGGGGTAAGCAGAATGGCTTGCCCTTGTCTCAGCAGGGGCTGGTTGCCTGAGAGCTGTATTGCAACTGCTTGCTTACAGACAGCTCCTGCACCTAGGTTTCCCCTCTCCAGGTTAGTTTAAGGGGTTTGTTTATAGTTTAATAAAGTGGCCCCTTGTTCAACCCAGCTTGCTGTGTCTGTCTATTATTTCAAACCTCGGCCGCAAAACTGTATCAGTCTATTTCCAGCCTATGTCACTTTTATGTATTCATTTATAAATCTGTTCTTTCCCATTTCTGTATAGCTGCGTTTTGAAAAAATAGACTTGAACATTTGCATTTCTATGTTTCTGAGTACATGTTTTTGGACGCAAGTTCTCATAAAATAGTCATTTGTAAATATGCATTTTTTCAAAAACAAATTTCTCAACATATTTTATCGAATGCTACACATTTTAAAACACAAGTTTGATTTTTTTTTAACCAAGCAACTTAACATCTGAAAATTGGGGAAAATTCAAAATATAACTACATTCTGATTTACACATTTTCTCTGGGAGGTGAAGATCAGGTAGTATTGGAATTCACAAATAACAAATTCCTCCCTAGTTAATAATGATATTTAATTGCTTGGTACCTTTGGTACTGGCCAGTTTAGTTTGGTGCTTGTTTTGGCACATCCTATAATACAATACCAAGGGGGAAATTTGTTTCCTCTGAACCTCATTATTTGATCCAGGGTTCACCAAGCTTTTTAGGCCAAGGACACATTTGGATTTTTGAGCGAGTTCTGTGGGCTCCACCTAGGGATGGGATCCATTGGCTGGTGCCTGTTTGAAATCATTTCATCAACCTAACAGGCTGGTATCAATCCAAGTTCGTTCTTTGTCTCCTAGCTGCTGCTTTTACCAATCCGTTTGTTCTCCCTTGCAAAAAATATTGATATTAATAGCAATATTTTAAAGGCAAGATAATTTTAAAGGAAATATTGATATTTTGAAAGGAAATATAGATAAATGAAAGGAAATATCAATAAAATGATCATTCTTAATATCATTACAGAAAACTCTGATCTATCAGAGAATAAGTGAATTAATAGAAAATTCGGTACTAAATCTGAATTGAGCAGAATTCTAGCGCATCCCTAGTGCCACCCCCTCGGGTCACTTTTCATCCATCTTCTTTCGAACAGTCCCTTCTAGAGACAGAAACATACACATTTCACTTTTCCAAGTGATTTATATAAAAGTCATATCCCATAGAACAAGGGTTTCCAAAATGAGGTCTGTGAACAACGAGTGGTCTGCAACCTTCATTCATGTGGTCCGTGGCATGCTTACATTGAATACACTGTGTTTTGTTGTATTTTTATATTGTATTTCATGGTATTACAATTTGAATTCTATCCAGTGCAAACTGAAATACAATAAAATACAATATAAAAATAAAAAGAAGCAATAAAATACAATTAAAATAATTAAAATCATATAGCATCTAGCACAGCACATTAGCATTGCTAAAACAGTCAGAAAAATCATAGAGTAGTCCACTAAGGCAATTGGTAATTTTCAAGTAGTCCGAAGAAGAAAAGTTTGGGAACCACTGCCAGAGAATTAATCTGAATCTTGAAAAGCACATAGAGCTGCAAGAGGAAGTGTAAAAGAGTGGCCTCATCACCTCATGACCAATGGTGGCAGTGAGTGGTGGGAGGATCAGGGACCTCATGGGTGTCAGGGGAAGATGTCAAGGGTACCATGGCACCAAAGGGCGCCACATTGGTGATCCTTGCTCTTCTCCTGCTAGATTGTCACAAAGAGTGCTGTACAGCAAATCTCTGCCATGGACATGCCCTAATAGGGACCTTTAGAGCTTATCGTGGTGCCAGGAGTTAATCCTAGCCATGCCTAAGTCTGGCATATGCTCTCACACAGTCACTAGAACCCGGGTACTTGAAAATTAGGCAAGTTCTTTGAAGGAGCCTCTCAAGAAATAAGCCCCTCTCTTTGCCTATTTTGCCAATGTATTTGTTTGTTTGTTTGTTTGTTTGTTTGTTTTGCTTTACCTTGGCAGACTTTTGATGAACTTGAAAATGCAGTTTCTTGTTCTTCAACCCAGAACTTAATTTTTGTCTAGGTTGGTGACAGTGGGAATTCACAGCAGGTTGTGAATACTTTTGAGTCTGAAAAGCAAATGCAACAATGCCAGTGTAAAAGAATCTGGGGTGGGGGTGGGGAGAGAAAGTGCAAGAAAATGAAAACATTTCTTTACTAGTCCTAGAACAAAGATGTTCCTGAACATTCAAGTGTATATAGGAGTGTAAAATGTTTTAGCTGAAGCCATTTTCCCATCAGGACTATTGGCCCACAAGAGCTCATCTCTCTTAAGTGTTCCATTTCTTTACAATGGCATCTAATTGTTTCTTGAATGATCCTTGTGTTTTGCCTAAGCAATACTGCCTGATAGGCCATTCCATATGTTTATTATGGTCTAAGTAGGGGGGGGAGAGATCTTACTAACATCTGTTGTGCATTAGCTGCTTTTTAATTTCCATTTATGGCTCTTGAAATTCATGCTAAATAGGAAAAAGGAATATAGCATCATCAAAACCCACCTCCCAGTTAAATTAAAAGAGCTGAATTCCAGCCAGTTTAGTCCCACTGAATTCTGTGGGACTAACTCCAAGGACTTCAGTTTAACTGGTTTGTCACTTCCGTTGTTTGGCACTTGTACTTTCAAAATATGACAACCTGGGTTGTTGTTTTCACCTGTTATTAAGGTGGGGGGGTTACAGAAAAGCTGTGTGTTCACACAACAATACTTTCAACATTTTAGCACTAAATTCATTGTTCATATTACAATAAAGAGATCCAGTGATACAGAACATTTATTTAACCAAAGAAGAGCATTGCTGGATACCAGGTCCATCTAGTCCAGCATTCTGTCCTCACAGCAACCAGCCAGATGCCTCTGGGAAGCCCAAAAGCAGCATCTGAGCACAGCAGCACTCTCCTGAGTACAACAGCTCTTGCAATTCCCTGTAACTAGTATTCAGAAAGCAAAGCCAATGGGGCTAGTGGCCAATGATAGTCTTGCCCTCCATGAATTTGCCACCCTGGGCTCCTGCTGGGAGGAAGGGCGGGATATTTAAATAAATAAATAAATTCACTTTTAAAGCCATCCAAGTTGGTGGCCATCACTACTTATTGTCAGAGCAAATTCCACAGTTTAACTATGTGTTATGTGAAGGAGTGCTTGTATTCAGTCTTTCAACATTCAGCTTGATGGCCCCAAGTTCCACAATGATGGGAGATGGAGAAAAATGTATCCCAAAAAGTGGTTGCTGCAATGTGGTGCTGCAGAGCTACCCTTCCAATACTGATGTCATTGTCACTTACCTGGTCTGGTGCAGGAGTGGACTTGAACTTCTCAAACTACTATGTAAATTGAAACCAGCTATCCTTCAAAAGTCACATTTCTCCGAATTTTGCAATGCAGCTCTCCAACAAAGTAATATTATAGGGGGGAAATGCATAAAATGCATTATTTATTTATTTATTAAATTTATATCCCAGCCTACCTCCCAGTAGGAGCCCAGGGCGGCAAACCAAAACACTAAAAACACTCTAAAACATCATAAAAACATGTTTTACATTATTTAAAACAAAACATCTTTAAAAGAAAAAGCTTTAAAAACATCTTAAAAAGCAATTCCAACATAGACACAGACTGGGATAAGGTCTCTACTTAAAAGGCTTGTTGAAAGAGGAAAGTCTTCAGTAGGCACCGAAAACAAAACAAAGATGGTGTCTGTCTCATATACAAGAGGAGGGAATTCAAAAGGGTAGGTGCCACAAAACTAAAGGTCCGCTTCCTATGTTATGCGGAACAGACCTCCTGATAAGATGGTATCTGCAGAAGGCCCTCACTTGCAGACGGTAGTGATTGACTGGGTATATAAAGGGTAAGATTATCTTTCAGGTACCCTGGTCCCAAGCTGTATAGGACTTTGTAGACCAAAACCAGAACCTTGAACCTGGCCCAGTAGCTAATGGGTAGCCAGTGCAATTCTTTTAGCAGTGGGTTGACATGTTGACAAAACCCTGCCCAAGTGAGCTGTCACGCTGCTGCATTTTGCACCAGCTGCAGCTTCTAAACCAACCTCAAGGGCAGCCCCACATAGAGCTCATTACAGTAATCCAGCCTGGAGGTTACCAGTGCATGGACAACAGTGGTCAGGGTATTCCAGTCCAGAAATGTCTGCAGCTGTCTTACGAGTTGAAGCTGGTAAAAGGCACTCCTAGCCACTGAGGACACCTATGCCTCTAGCAAAAAATGTGGATCCAGGAGCACCCCCAGACTACAGACCTGCTCTTTCAGAGGGAGTACGACCCCATCCAAAGCAGGCAGCTGACCAATTATTTAAACTCGGGAACCACCAACCCACAGTGTCTCCATCTTGCTAGGATTCAGACTCAGTTTATTGGCCCTCATCCAGCCTACCACCAAGTCTAGGGCTTGCATGGCCTCTCCCGATTCAAATGTTATAGAGTAATAGAGCTGGGTGTCATCAGTATACTGCTGACACCTTGTATGTTAATGAAACTAACACATAAATGCATTATATTGGGGTAAATGCTTGCAAAAATGTGTGCATAAGTCAAAGCTCCATACAAAAACATGTTTATTAAGAGAACACACTCAAATGTTGATCAATATTCATGACAATTTTTTTAAAAATAAACAACAACCACAAATTGCTGCAGAAATGTGGTGAACTGAATTTAAGCTTGGAAAAATGAGAAATGTAAATAACTGAAATGGGCAGATGTGTCTATCCCTACCCTAGTGTAATTTAAAAGTCTGAGCATGCACTACATGAGGTCTCCTAGTTAACAGCACTGTCACAAGTCTATCTGGAATGCTAAGATACTGTATGCTAAATATTACTACAAATTCACTGAAAACTATCATTCCCAATATTCATTTGTGTCTCAGTTATGCTACCTATCATTATGCAAGCTTTGTTGCTGTTATGTGCCTTCAAGTCGATTACGACTTCTGGTGACCCTATGAATAAGCATCCTCCAAGAGCATCTGTTATGAACCACCCTGCTCAGATCTTGTAAGTTGAGGTTTGTGGTTTCCTTTATGGAATCAATCCATCGCTTGTTTGGTCTTCCTCTTTTTCTACTCCCTTCTGTTTTTTCCCAGCATTATTGCATTTTCTAGTGAATCATGTTTGCTCATTATGTGTCCAAAGTATGATAACCTCAGTTTCATCATTTAGCTTCTAGTGACAGTTCTAATTTGTTCTAACACCCAATTATTTGTCCTTTTCACGGTCCATGGTATGCACAAAACTCTCCTCCAGCACCACATTTCAAATTACCCGCTTTTTTCAC
Organism: Rhineura floridana; assembly: GCF_030035675.1. Lineage (NCBI taxonomy): Eukaryota > Metazoa > Chordata > Lepidosauria > Squamata > Rhineuridae > Rhineura > Rhineura floridana. Next base: position 234,742,465 of record NC_084480.1, read on the forward strand.
TGTCCAACTTTCACATCCATACGTAGAGACTGGGAATACCATGGTCTGAATGATCCTGACTTTAGTGTTCAGTGATACATCTTTGCATCTGGGGACCTTTTCTAGTTCTCTCATAGCTTTCCTCCCCAGTCCTAGTGACAGTTGCCTTTTCGGTTGTTCAAAAAATGTGTTTGCGAGAAACAAATTATTGGCTTAACAGAATTTGATAAGTCTTTCTCCTGCTTCATTTCTATCTCCTAAGCCCCCTTTTTCCACAATTCCTAGTTCTTCTATGTTCCCTACTTTTGCATTCCAGTCCCCCATGATTATCAGAACATCTTGTTTTGGTGTGTGGTCAATTTCTTCCTGTACTTCTGCATAAAATCTCTCCAATTCCTCTTCTTCTGTGTTTGCCGTTGGAGCGTGGACTTGGATGATGGTTATGTTAATAGGTTTCCTGTTAAATCTCATTGATATAACTCACTCAGACCTTGCATTATAGCTCTTAATTGTTTTTGCTACATCACTTCGCACTATTAAAGCAACCCATTTCTTCTTAATTCCTCATTTCCTGCATAAAATATTTTGTAGTTGCCTGATTGAAAATGTCCCATTCCCATCCATTTTAATTCACTCATGCCAAGTATTGTAATGCTGATACATTCCATTTCTTGCTTTACAATTTCTAACTTTCCCTGGTTCATGCTTCTCACATTCCATGTTCCTATTGTGTGCGTCATATAATTCCAGACTCTCCTTTCACATCTGTGTGCGTCAGCTTCTGGGCTTCCTTCTGGCTTTGACCCAGCTGCATCATTACTCACAGCTACCCCCTCTAGGATGCACACCTTAACATGGTGAGGGGTTTGAGAGTGTCGAAGGAGCTGAGAGCAACACCATCCAGTCAAGACCAGCCTTTCCCAACCAGTGTGCCTCCAGATGTTGTTGGACCACAATTCCCATCTTTCCTGACCATTGGCAATGCTGGCTGAGGCTGATGGGAGTTGTGGTCCAACAACATCTGGAGGCACACTGGTTGGGAAAGGCTGGTCTAGACCAAGAGGTTAAGATAAATACAAGCTTATCCCCATGTATTTTCCATATGCAACAGAACATGGATTGTGTTCTCTCTCTTAGAGCATTTCACACATGGCCAACTATGGCATCTAGCATTGCAACAATGGAAGGTTTTGTCTCTCTCAAATATCTATTTTTCTTATTGTATTTTTATTCTGCTTTTCAGATGGTTATTGTCTCCCAAAGCTGTTCATCAATTGTGTGTTTGTGTTTGTTTGTGTGTGAGAGAGAGGGGGGGGAATGGAGAGAAAGGTCAAGGAGGAAGATTGGTTTTTCAAGGCTAGAACAAAGTGGTGGGCTATAGGCTGGCATTTTCATTCAGTATGGGCCAGGATGATGTCGTTCCTATAAAGGGACGTTTTTTCCTACACCCAAAATGCTGAGAAGACTCGAGAATGATTGAGAAAAATTTCAAGTGTGTCACATGAGATCAAGGGACCAATTAGGTTTGGGTTTGAGCGGAGTATTTAAAGCCGCTCCTTCCCTCAGCGTTTGCCTTTTTTTGCCTCACTGCACCTTTGAGCGTAGCGTTTGCAAGGGGCTCTGCCTGCATCTCGTGGTGGTCGTTTCCATTTCTTACTGGCTGGTTTGTTTGTCGCTGCTGTTTCCTTCTGTGTTGTGCTCAATTTATTTATTTAACTCAGCTTGGGTTCTCGCCAATTTGCTGGGCTGCGGGCAGCAGCTTTTTAGCTCCCTTCTTGCGTTTTCGTTTGTTTGCCTTTGCTGTGTGCTCTTGTTCTGTGCCTTTAATCATTTATTTGAGTTTGGCTTGAATTTCCCACCAATCAGCTGGGCTGCGGGCTTCTGCCCAAGCACGGGGGGGGGGGGGTTTCGCTGCTTCACAGCTGATCGTTATCCAAGCAGCCTGCCTTTTTTGTGCTCGATTTAATTAACGTGGCGGTAGTTTCCTTTGTGATTCAACACTTGGGAACGTTTAGTTGGGGCTGTTAATTGTTGGTCTTTCAGGAATTGTTCTGTTTGTCTAACCCCCCCACCTTATTTTTCTTTTAAAAATTTTGTTCCCATTGGGTTGTGTTGCACTTTATCTCCTAGTACATTGCTGTGCCTAATTCTGTTAGTGTTTGAAATTAATTTCTAGCTTACTTGTATTTATTGTTGTTTTATAGTTTATTTGTTTGTTGTGTTCATTGTTGAGCTTTATTTATAGGTTTTGATATTTATTTTGTTCTTTAATAATTATATTAAGTAGTTCATATATATTAATATTTATATACCTTGGCAAATATATTAATTGTTAAATTTATTTTATTATAGTGGATATATTATTCCTTTATCCTTACCACACTTTATAATTATTTCTGACACCCCCTTAAATAAATAAATAAATAAATAAATAAATAAATTGGAAAAATAAATCCAGTTGCTAAGTTGATTGCTGTTTTCGTATGGTTTTGGTTAATAATTAAGCGTTAATTGTTGTTCCTGCTGTTGTATTTCTGGTACTGGCAAGAAATATGCTGCCTAGGAAGGTGCAGCAGAAGAAAGGCGTTCGCGTACTGAAGCAGGCTTCCAAGCGCCCCTCAACTCAGCATCACCAGTCGTCTGATGAAGAGGAGGATATGGGCACCATTCGTGCTTTGGTGGCGCGAGTAGATGCGCTGGAAAGGGAGCGTTTGCAGCCTTGTGATGCAGGGGCGGGGCCCAGTACTGCCTCCACAGGTAAGAAGTCTGCCCGCCTCGCGGAGAAGTGCACTAAGTCAAGAATTCTTGCTTCTTTGGTTTCTATGATTGGCGTTCTTGAAGCTGCCGCATCGGCGGAGGAGCCTGCAGTTCTCCCATCCCCAGTGGCTTCGTCTGTGGTTCCGCTTGCGTCCTCCTTCCCCGTGTTTTCACGTCCTGCTGTAGATGGGTTGTTGCAGGGACAGGCTCAGTCTCCACAGTCCAGTGTCTTGCCCGGGTCGTCCGAGTCCTCTGCTTTGGTTGCTTCGCCGCTTGTTGCTTCTCCGGCTGCTTACGCAGGTGAGACACTCGCACCACGTATTCCTGTTACACAGAATAATGTTGCCAGTGTTAGTCCGTTAGATTCCTCTTCAGCTGGTTCTCAGCAGCCGAGTGACTCCCCACCAACTTATGGGGGGAGTTTTAGTTCCGCACCAACCACAGCTCCCTTGGCCTGCTGCGGCTGTGACCCCTTGGCAGCCATCAGTGGCTGCCTCGGGTCTTCCTACTGCTTCCTTGCCTCTCCCTCAGAGTGTTTATCCTCAGGGTGATACTTCTCTTCCTTTGGGTGACCATTTATTGGTCACAACGAAGGAAAGAATCTGGCGTGGAGAGTACATTGATTTATTTACTCTTCTTTTTCGTGAGAACGAGGTCAAAACTAAAGAGGGTCAGGAAGGCAAGGAATGTGAGGTGGTCACAAAAAAGAGAGATGATCGTGTATGGCCTAACTGGCTGAACGCTTACACGATTTATATGGGAGTTATGACGCAGGCTTATCCATCGAGGGCCTTATCTATGATAAAATACCAGGATATCATTCATCGGGCCTTTCGAGAATTTTCGGGTACCGCGTGGTTGCGGTACGATGAAAATTTCAGGCAGAGGGCGGCATTGGATCCCACCCTCCATTGGGACGTGGAGCATGCCGGTTTGTGGCTTCGCTCCATGACTGCGGCCAGGCCTACTTCTGGTGATAGGGCAGATAGTGGACACCTGTTAGCACGAGCGCAGACTTCCGCTGCTGGCTTTGGTCAGGGCGGACAGTGGGTTCAATCCCAGCAGGTCTGTTGGACGTTTAACAGCAGTGGCCGATGCCTCAGGCGTCCATGTAGGTTTCGACACGCCTGCGGACTGTGTGGTGGCAACCACCCCAGTTCTTCCTGTCAGCGTGCCCGGCAGGCTCGCCAGGGTACAGGGGAACACCAGCAGCATAAATGGGGGTCTGGCAACAGCGGCGGTACGTCGCAAGGCCAGTAGCCCTGTTAAATTAATTCAATTAATTCCCCTGGCTCACTTGTTGGCAGGTTACCCCAATAGGTCTGCTGCTAGATTTTTGCTGGCAGGTTTTACTAAAGGTTTTTGTATACCCTTTCAGGGCCCCAGGGTTGCTATTTCGTCAAAGAATCAGCCCTCTCTCACGTCTATGGCCCCTATAGTGTTGGCCAAAATCAGGAAGGAGATAAGTGCTGACCGGATTTCAGGTCCCTTTACTTCTCCTCCTTTGGAGAATTTGAGAATTTCTCCTTTGGGTATTGTTCCCAAGAAACAGCCAGGCGAATATCGCCTCATACACAATTTGTCATTCCCCAAAGGTGCTTCTGTTAATGATGGCATTTCCCCAAGTCATGCATCAGTTAGGTATACATCCTTTGATGAGGCAGTGCGAGTAGTTCGCAGAGCTGGTAAAGGTGCTTTATTAGCGAAATGCGATATAAAATCTGTGTTTCGTCTCCTACCAGTGCATCCCGATGATGTGGACTTATTGGGTTTCAAATTTCAAGGCCAGTTTTACATTGATAGGGCCATGCCAATGGGTTGTTCTGTGTCTTGTGCTGCTTTTGAAGCATTTAGCACATTTTTAGAATGGGCACTGAGAAGAAGGACTTTTTCTTCTCTGTCAGTTCATTATCTCGATGATTTTTTGTTTGTAGGGCCGGCAGGGTCTTCCCATTGCCTATATATGTTGTACTCTTTTGAGGCCTTAACGGCTGAATTGGGTGTCCCCTTAGCTCCAGAAAAGACTGAGGGCCCTTCTTCTTCACTTACCTTTTTGGGTATCAAATTAGATACGATTGCCCAGTCATCCTGTTTGCCTCAGGACAAATTGCTTGCTTTGCGGCAGCGTCTCCGGACCATACTTGTATTAAAAAAGATTACATTAGCTCAATTACAGGAACTTGTGGGACACTTAGTGTTTGCCTCTAAAGTCATTTCCCCAGGGCGTGCATTTCTCAGGTGTCTCTGTGATGCCATGAAAGGTGTGCGCTCTCGATCCTATTTCATTCGGGTTTCTGTCGGGATGAGGGCTGATTTATGTATGTGGCTTACGTTTTTGGAGGACTTTAATGGTCTTTCCTTTTGGCGCGATGAATTGCTTTTGGAAGCTGAATTACAGGTACATTCTGATGCTGCCGGGGGTATAGGTTTTGGTGTTATATTCCGGTCGCAGTGGTGCGCTGATAGGTGGCCTAATACATGGCAGGCCTCTGGGACCACTGGAGATATGACCTTTTTGGAATTTTTCCTGATAGTTGTGGCGGTCCATATTTGGCCGCAGGCATTTAAAAACCGTACAGTACGCTTTTGGTGCGATAATCTGTCTACTGTGTGTGTTATTAATGCCCACACTTCCAAATCTCCGCGAGTTATGCGACTAGTGCGCACATTTGTATTGCAATGTTTGCGTTTTAATATCCTTTTCGTTGCTCGGCATGTTCCAGATTTACAAAACTGCATTGCTGATGCTCTTTCCCGAATACAGATGGTGCGCTTTCAGGAACTTGCACCTGCAGCGGCTCTGGACCCTGTCCCGGTCCCGCCTTTCTTATGGAACCTTGGCGTTTAGAAGTTGGGGCCGCTATTGCATCTGCTCTTGCTCCCAGTACTCAGAAAGCATATCAGCGTGCCTTTGCGAAGTTCCAGGCTTTCCGAATCAGTGCTGCTTTGTCTATGGCGTGGCCTATCCCCGTGGATCAATTATTACAGTATATGACGCACTTGAAAGGGCAAGGCTCTTCTGTTTCTACTATCGCTGGGCACCTCTCTGCGCTGGCCTTTATCTCTAAGGCATGAGGACTGCCGGATCATTCTGTAGATTTTAGGGTCAGAAAGGTCCTTGAGGGTTGGTTGCGTTCTGCTCCCAGGCCCGCTGACCGGAGGAGGCCAATCACACCCGATGTCCTCCTCCAGATCCTGGCATTGTTTCGTTCTTTATGCTCATCCCTGTATGAGCCGCACCTTTTTGCCGCAGTAAGTCTGACGATGTTCTATGGTGCCTTTCGCCCTAGTGAAGTGTTAGTACTCTCTAAGCGCGACGTGTCTTACAGGGCCTTATGCTCTGGCGATTGCACGTTAGGTGCTGATATGGTTAGGTTCTCCCTGCGAGTCTCTAAGACTGATCAGAAGGACCGTGGCAGTCTTGTGTCTTTACGCAGCTGCCAGGTTTTGGAATTATGCCCTGTAGCTGCCATGCGTCAATTCTTGCTTCTAAGGCCAGCGGGCCTGCATTATCTGTTTATACATGCGGATGGTTCTGCCCTGACTCAGTTCCAATTTTGGGTCGTTGTTCGGCGGGCCTTGTTGGCCACTGGTCGCGATGCTGGAGTCTATGGGCTGCATTCATTTCGGATTGGAGCGGCCACGGCCGCTGCCCTCGTGGGCATGAGTGTTGGCGATATCCAGGCAATTGGCAGGTGGCGTTCCTCAGCCTTCCAGTCTTATGTCCGGTATTAATGTTGTATTTAATTTTGTTTTTCTTTAGGCATTTTGAATCTTCCAGTCCCGGTGCGGATCGTTCTGTGTGGACATTCCATCTTGTTTTGGGCACATCGGAGGGCCTCTTCATTGTTTTCTGGGACGCAGCTGCAGCTTTCTGCATCAGCGATAGTTAGCTGGGAGGCGCGGAGGGGCATGTTATGGTATGCGTTGTTGCCATTGGTGTGCCGCACCATGGCATCAGCGGCACAGCCGCATATTTTGTTAATTCATTTGGGGGAGAATGACCTTGTGCAGCGCCCTGGTATGGACTTGCTGCTTAAGGTCAGGCGTGATCTCACGTGGCTTAGGCGTTCTTATCCTAATCTAATTTTGGTGTGGTCTGATATGCTCGTGAGACGAGTATGGAGGGGTGCAATTCACCCAAACAAAATTGATAGATCGTGCAAATGGGTGAACAGGAAGGTCAGGGATTTGATTTTATCCCTTGGGGGGGCGTGCATATCCCATGATAGGATAAAGTTTTATTCCCCTCAATTGTTTAGGGACGATGGCGTCCACTTGTCTGAGAGGGGATGTGATTTGTTTTTAGAGGATTTGAGGTTGGGTTTAAGGAGTCTGTTTTCTTTATTGGGTTGAGGGGACCAAGCTTGAGCTGATCCCCTCTTGTGGCATGGAATTCGGGCAGGTGAGGTATATTGGGTTATTTTGAGGCGGTTAAAGTATACAGGTAAGGGGCACTCCCCAGGGAACCATCAAAGCTTAATGCCTGGTGGCGAACTGAGGAGTGTCCTTGTGGGACCTGCTTGCGCATCAGGGTGAACGCCTGTACGGCGGGGCCATGGTGCGGAGGTGGGAACCACAACTGACTTCAGCAGCAAGGAGGGAGGTTTTCCCCCACGTCCTTGGCTATGGAGTTAAGGTCTGAAGAGAATTATTTGCCTTTAGAAGGCGTGGGAATATTCCCACATTTGTAGGAGGCCTCACCTGCCCGAAGCAATTTAATCTGATGAATTGGCTTATTTGCATTTGATGTTGAATGTTATATTTAATAAATATAACATTATTCCAACTTGTGTCATGAGTCTTCTTGGGTGTGTGGGCAATCTTCCTTTGTGGGTGTTCTTATTTGAATAGCAATTGGTGGCTCTTGGTCTTTTAGTTGAGGGGTGGGGCCAGGGTGCCCTTCCCCCATACTTCTGAACTCCCACAGCAATTGGTATTTGGGGCAAAATGATCTTTCAGCACAGAGGGGTGAAGGTGCTCCTTTTCTGGCCAATGAGTGGGGGCGGGTTGGTCTTTCCCTTGCTTTCACATTATTCCTGAGAGGTGGATTGTAGCCTTCCAGTAGCCCTGCCTTTCCTGGTCAATGGCAGAAGCCAGAGTGTGCTTCCCTTCTGGTCTCCAGCAGAACTACTATCAATAGGATTTGGATCCATGCTCTTTCAGAAAGGGAAGGGAGACGCAAACTCCCTGCAGCTACTCCTTCTGTCTAATGGCTGAGGACAGGTTGGTCTCCCCCTTGTCTTGATGTTGTTCCTGGAAGGCATGGGCAACAGCCTTTCCATTGGCCCAGCCCACCTCTCAGTCAATGGCAGAAGCCAGAATGTTAGAAATGTGTGCTGAGGGAAAGGGTACTTTTATGAATGTAAGCAATGCAAATTGCCATTTCTAGCTATAATTTTATTCAAATTATCTGATGGGCCTACTCTTCTTGTTTCTGTAAATGTAAATGGTCTGAGGTTTGTTATCCACTCAGAAATATCAAATAGACAGACAGATAGAAAATAGTATGCCTCTGAATGTCAGTTGCTGGGAATCACGAGGGGAGATCATCAGTCAAAGCACCACAGCTTTGGAGCAATTTATAATCTCTTCCACCACCCAAGAGGCATGGTCAATCCAGGGAAGGGGAGGGAAGGAGAGAGAGAGAGAGATCAGCACCCAGTTAGATATTCAAAGAGTAGATTGGCCTCTTGGATCCTGCAAAGGAGTTCCCCATGTGGCTGGGATGGATTGTGTTTTTTTTTTCTGCCATGGGGAAAAGCACAGCATTTCTAGGTAAGTGACAGACTGTGAAGCTGTGCTAAACCCCAAGGGGGTGTTGTGATCGGATCAGCTGCTGTTGGTGATTGCTGATTGACTTGTTCCTGGCAAAGAATTGCCAGTCCAGAGAGAGGCAAAGCAACACAATACTTGACTCAACTAAACAGGCCCCTGATGGAGTGAAAGAGCAAGCCAGGAGAGACCAAGTTGGCTGACCCTGTCTTGATTCTGGGTACAGAAGGAGAGAAATAGGAACCCCGGTAGGGATCTGGCCCCCCAAAAGTAAGGGGACAGTGACCCATTGTGACACTACTGGAGAGTGCGCTTGTGCTCAGGTCCTGCTTGTGGGCTTCCCATGGGCATCTGGTTGACCACTATGGGAACAAGATGCTGGACTAGATGGGTCATTCAGCCTGTGCATCCTTGGGAGCCTCTCCTCCTATGGATTTTGGCTTCTCCTGCTCTAGAAAACTCTGACTAGAGTCAGATCAAACAAATGTGGGAAGTTCAAAATCCAGTTTAAATTGGCCCTGGCAAAAGCAAACTAGGCTGATACTCTTAATGGGTGAAGGGTGAAAACAGTCAAGAATTAGTCATGCAGGTGCTCTTTGTGACTTATATTCCAGTAGCAGAGTTACACTAGTCACATTGTTCCCGTGGTTTGCAGAAGTGCTCAGAAGTTCAGGGAAAAGTTAAAGGTTAAGTGGAAAGAGAGCAGTTGTGAAGCCAGCTGGGTAAATCTACCCCAGTACTGTCTTGAGACCTGCTGATTCTGCATGGATCAGAGCCAAGAAAAGGGCCGTGATGGGGCAGAGTGTTCAGCCAGCCAATGTGAGGTCATTCCCTTTCAGTGTGTTTTCTCCTTATGATCTTTGGATACTAAACTGGATATGATTAAGCTGTGACGAGAACGCTGCACTCTAGCTTTCTCTGGCATATATGAAGGTCAGCAGTTCATGTTACGAAGGAAATACTGAACAGTACTGTGTGTGGACAGGCCCCACTGAACGATGAAATAAGCCATGGTAAGGCAGGTCATGAGTCTTTATTCTCAATGGTGCATAATACAGACCATTATAGGGAAATAGTATCACCAAAAAAATGAACTCAGAAAATTTTGCTGATAACCAAGAAGAGTTTGAATTCACCTCCTTCTAGTTCTGTGTCCTGCCATTCCTTATAAGAAAAGGATTGTGTTAATATCTCTCTCTACAAACATCTCACCTCTAATGCTATACTAATCTGGAAAGAGCTATTTGACACATTTGTTCCCAAGTGCACTGTCCAGTGCTGTAGAACCTAACAAGCTACATGGTTAAAACAGAGAGGTAAGGGCTATAAAAGAGGCAGAATGATGGCTAGAACATAGGTGGGGCAAGTCTCATGACTATTACCAAGTATGAGTACATTATCAGAGCTACCCTGTGGCAATGATGGTGGCAAATGGTGATCTTCGCCATCATTACATCCTTGGGTACAGCTTTTTTTTGGATGGTAAATGCATTATTAAAATCAAACTCAGATATGGAATTGGTTGCACCCTTGCAGGCCTGTTATGCAAAATTTGCTAGGCAGTTGGGACACAAAGTCACTCATATTCATGCTGAATGTGGAACCTTATTGATGTGACTCCTATGAGGATGTTCAGAACACCATCTAGTTTGGTTGTTTGGAATCATATGGCCTGAGAATGTGGACACAGTGTTTGGAGAGATTTGGTGAACCACCTGTGTGTTGGATTCTTTTTCTTCTTGGCTGTTAACAGGAAGCCTGTAGTGAATGTTTCTTTGCAGGAACGAGTGGTGCTATTTGTCTTAAAGGAGTTCTCTTTGGAGCTAGAAGATTGTAACAATTATTGCCAATTCACCAATATCCCCTCTGGGGCAAGGTACTTCAAAAGGTAGTGGCAGACCACCTAGATAAAAAGTCTAGATAATCTGCTTCATTCAGACACTTTTGGATTTAGTGAATTATCTAGACCCATTTCAATCCAGGTTCAACCCTTGGTTTGGTACCGAGACTTGGTTGCCCTGTAGGATGGCCTCCAACAGGGCAACCAGGAGACAGACAGGAGAAGTGTGGCTTCTGTTCTTACCTGTAGGGTCAGTTTCATAAAGTAGCAGTGGGATATTTCTGTTCAAATCTATGGCCTCCAAGTTCTATATTGTTCTCTGTGCTATGTAACATTTATGTATGTATGTATGCATGTATGTATATGTATCCCACCCTTCCTCCCAGAAGGAGCCCAGGGTGGCAAACAAAACACTAAAAACACTATAAAACATCATAAAAACAGACATTAAAATATATTAAAACAAAACATCTTTAAAAAGTTATTTTTTAAAAAGCTTTAAAAAATCTTAAAAAGCAATTCCAATGCAGATGCAGGCTGGTCTCTACTTAAAAGGCTTGTTAAAGAGGAAGGCCAGATTCAGGGTAACGCCATAGTTTGCTGTGATGTAGTTTCCTTTTTTTTTTTGGTGTTTCTCCCCTCCCCTTTCTGCTTCGCTGTCCTTTCTTCAAATTCTCCATTAGCCATGTGGACTAAGCAGGCATGGTGGCTTCTAACCAGAAGCTGAAAACAATGGATGGAAAGTAACCTCATTTCTTTTTTCTGATCTTCTAAGCAGTGCCTGTATCACTGTATACATGAGGGTCAAGAGTAAAACTATTTTTATACTTTACAGAAGATAGCTTGTTTGTTTTATTCTGCAGGTGAAGGTGGGGCTGGTTAATTTTTCACTCCATTTTGCTATTTTTACTCTCCTACAGATAGAATTACAAAAGTGTTTTTATCCCATAAACCTCAACACAAACACCCTTTGTTAATAAGAGCAATTGTTCATAATCAGAATATAGATACAATCCTCTAGTTCTTATGGTTTGCTATAACTGTGTAAGTAAAATGATCACACAGTCCTCCCCTGTTTAGCCTTGTCTTGTTTAGTTAATTAGTTAGTTCTACATTTCTAATCAATCAATTCAAAGTGGGCTACAAAATTACTAAAGCACATTATAATCAGGGCTTTTTTTGTAACAGTACTCACTGGTATGGAGTACCGGCACCTCTTTTTTTGCTGCCCATGACAACCATTTAGTGTTGGTCCCACAGAACATTTATCAAGATATGAGTACCAACATCTAATTTTTCACTAAGAAAGCACCGATTATAATAATACAGACGACACTAATACTGTTAATACTAGATGATAAGATGAGGATAAGAGAACTTTAAAAGCAGTAATGCAAAACAATTAAACCACATTAAAAACTTGGCACAATGAAAAGGTTTCAGCAGCATACTTCAGAGAGCCAACTGCCCCTGTCTTGGCAGGGAGTTCCAGACTCTGGGTGCTGCACTAGAAAGGGCCTGTCCTTTGTCCCAACCGGCTGTGCTTTTGATGTTGAATTCAGTGGATAGGTAGGATCATATGGGAGGAAGCATTTCCCAACCTGCATCCTAAATTTACATTTAGCACATTGTGAGTAAGAAGCAGCACTTTGAATTGCACCCAGAAAGAAACAGGAAGGCAGTGCAAAGGAACAAAACTGGAGTAATGTGATTTTGCATTTTGCACTAGCACCAAATTCTTTTCAGAGGCAGCTCCATGTCAAACTTGTTCCAGTGAACTAATCTGGATCCAATGTGCTTTCATTCCTCTGTCCTTCCTCTGTTATTCCCCTGTGCCAGATATTAGACTGTGAGTAGGGTTGCCATACTGCCCGGTTAGCCAGGTTTTACCCAGATTCTATGCATGCCACCCAGCACCCGGCTAGCCCTTTAGGTGGCCCGGATTCTCAGCTTTAATTTTTTTAAAAAATTAAGTTTCTAGGTGGTCCGGTTCTCGAGATATACATACAAACGTCAGCCACCCCCCGACTGTTAAATCTTTCTTTAAACAGTACTGTATAGCACTTCGTAGCTTTAACGCTGCCCGTTCAGGATTGCAGCCAATCAGGGATTGTGTTTCAGTTTCATTGACCTTAGGCAGTGTCTAGAAAACAAAATGGTGGTTTCACCCCCTGTTTATCTGAAAATCTCATAAATTGGGTAAGTATATACATTTCAGTTTTTTTTCCTCTTGTGTGCAGAAGTCAGATCTTGGGCAGTGTTTTGAAAACTTTCCCAATGCTTGCTTTTTGTAAAAGCATTGCTAATCCCATATGCCCAGAGTAAATCCCATTGAATTCAATAGGACTTACTTTTGAGTAGACATGGTTATGAATGTGCTGAAAATCAATGGGACTTTGGAGTGAATGTAAAAAAGAATTGTGTTTGTGCCCTCCAGTCCTATTTTAAAGCAAGTAGGCAGGGCTTACTTAGGTATTACAGTTTTTACTCTGTAGGAAAGTAATACTGATTTTTTAAAAACTAATACTGATTTTTCTGCAATGACCAACTGGTTTGACAATAAGCTATTATATGGGCTGTATGTATTTGTACATCTGCAGTGTCTGCGTGTGCGTGTGCGTGTATGGAATCTTTCCGACACCCCTGTGAGGTAGGGTTGGAAACCAAGGCAGCTCACAACAAGAAATAAAGCCATTTAAAATCCAATAACCATAAAAACAAGTATAAACAGTTGCAAAACAACGTAAAGTGGCATGATTCGGAATTTTGGGTTGTGTGAATGAAGTAGCTTATCACTTGAAGTTGCATTTCTGTCCCTGTTTGAGTAAGCCCCACTGAATATGCTGGGACTTGCTTCTGAATAAATAAACCTAGGATTGCACTATAAATATCTTTACAGTTTGTGTAAATAATAAATATATTTGATAGTCATGCTTTTATATAAATATTTCTTCATTTATCATATTTTTGGTTGTGAGATGCTTAGTTTTCTGCCTTACTCATAGGAATCTTGTTGTGGTTGGTATGGTATTACACTTAGGAAAGTGTTACTGCCTTTTGTGTTGTTTTTTTCCTATTTGCATTTCACTTATCTTTAACCTCACTCCGTTACAGCCATAGAAGCAACAGCAGCATATGCAAGATAATTAACTCCCATTAGTGATAAGAACAAGAATTTATAATTATTATTTCAATTAAAACAAGAGGCTTATCAATACTTTGAAGAGGACCAGATATTTATTTTCTTTCTGAGCCCAGGACTGGGTCTTTCATGATGCCCGGGGGGGGGGAGCAGGAGAGTAGTCCATAAGACAGACATCCTGGCATTGGTAATCTAATTAGCAAGGTATGTGTGGGGTTGTTGCACACTTCCAGGCCCAGTTTCATTTTGAGTATGGAGGTGGAACCTGTGTACATGTGGTTGATCAAAGGGAGAAGAAATTTTGAGTTAAGCAAAGCTCTGCTTTTATAAAACCTAAGAAACATACAGATACTTTGAATGTCTGAGTGCCTGCACCAGCGGAATACTGGAGGAACTTGTAAAGCTTGCTGCAACAGTATTTACAACTGAGCATGTGGTGTGAAAGACTCCTTTTCCTAACATTTTGGCTTCTTGTTTTTCTCCACCCACCACATCTTTGAAATATATCGTATATGGTTAACCGTACTGTTGCCCTGACTTACTTTATGTTTGTTGCTATTTTGTATTTTTATTATGTTTTTATATTGATTGTGTATTTTTATTGTTTTATTATATTTGTAAGCTGTGCTGAGCTCTGTTTTTAACAGCAAAAGGGCAGGGTATAAATTCTCTTAATCAATCAATAAATACTCCATAGTGTTGGAAACTAGAGTCTAGGCATTTAAGGCTAAAAATGTTGCTTTTAAAAAAAAGATTTCTCACATCTTTCCCCAGATTTTGGTGGTAATTCCTAGGCACAAAAACAAAACAACTGGACAATCCAAGTATTAATATGCAAATATTTGCATAATATGCAAATAATATGCAAATAATATGCAAATAATTTGCATAATATGCAAATAATTTACATAATATGCAAATTAGCCTGTCCGGATTTGTGGAACTGGAATATGGCAACCCTAACTGTGAGGTCCTCAGCACTGGAACCTGTCCTCTTCTACTCAAGAAAGTGTTTTACACATAGATAGGGCTAAATTAGTAATAGTAGTCATGGTGGTTAACATTACAATCTTGTGTTTTCATCTGAAAAAGGATAAATACAGTAGCATATCTTTCAGGTACTGAAAAGTCTGAATGAGATCATTTGTTGTTTTAAAAATGCAAATTTTCTGGTGAAGCACATTGTTTGTATAGTTCTCATACTTCTTAAATAATAATAAAAAATCAATGCTCACTTTGCATACCAAAAACTTTGTTTAAGGGCCAGATCTGTTTAGATAAATCAGAGTCTTACAATAAACATCATTAATATTAGACTGTATTCTATGTGCTATCTGGGCCCAATGCCATTTTAAAAATTGCTGTAGGTTATTTTGTTCCTTGTAAATTTATTCCTCATATTCATTAGAGCTGTAGCAGTTGTTTTGAGGTGCTTTCTTGCTGGTCAGGTCTTGAAACACAGCACCTATATCCCACATCAGGTGTTGCTAGATTGAAGAGGCAATATGGGCACAGTGGGGCTATGGGGCTGCACATTTAGCATTGTGTCGAGATCACATAAATTCTCCCAGTCCCTCACATGATGGGAATGAACTTCTGCACCACAGAGCATTTTGTATCAATGGATGCTCCCGGCAAAACTGAGAACCTTGAAGATGAGTCAAGAGAAGAGAAGGAGTTGATCATTGTGTTGAAGAAAAGAATATACATACTGTTTAGTTATAGCTTACCCGCAACAAAGATGGGGGTCAGTGCTTCATTTCTAAAAAGAGAGGTTCTGGGGCTTTAATTTGTGTGGGGAATATGACATCACTGCTTCTTTCTTTTTAAGGAGGGAAGGCAGCAATTGCTCAAGAGAAATGCACTATGTATATGCTCAGTGGCACTTGGTTATTTTATTAACTGTTGTTATTTTGCTTTTCCATGGATCGTCTACTGATCTTGAGCTAGTCAGGTACAGCTGTGTCTTAGGTTTTTTTCAATTATAAAATTGATTCATATATATGCATTTGGCTTGCGATGTAGCTTCTGGCTCGTCTCACTGTTCTAGATTCTAGAATCATCTGCTTGCATGTGCTTTTAGTTCCCATTTTTTACTTGTGGCACATTTGACTCTTGATTGTGCTGACTGACCATTGACTACCAAACCATGGCACTGTGCTGTTAAACTCTGCCTCTAGCCCACCTACGCATGCCCCCCAAATGCCAAGTTTCATCGGTAAAATGCTGGAAGGTATACCGCCTACTGTTTTTAAACAATATAAACACCATGCAATAAATAATAATGTAATGCTTAAATGCAACCAATGCTTCCTTCTCAGGTTTTGCTTGAACGTTTACAAATCTACAACATTTGTGTTTTTGTTTTGCAAAGATGTTGAGTGCTCTATTCCCCTTTGCAGAGGAAGATGATCCTACAGAAGAGTTACCCACATTTCCCACTGTTTGGAGGATGAGAAGCCAGACACAAACTGTATTGCATTCTAAGACTGATGCAGCTTGCCACAAGCCTGATGCTCATATGATTGCTATGATGTGATTGTCACTGAAAACAAATGCTTCAGTGTGGTTGAGGCCCCATTCATCTGGGTTTTCTGAACCTCAAAACAACATTATTAAGTAAGATTAGATGGGACAGCTCCATATACCAGCCAGTGCATCCTTGGGAGGTGCTGTTGCTGTATGTGATTGAGGCTACTGGGGCATGATGAAGCACCGTGATGAAGCAGTTTTTCCACGATAACAGAATTTGGCCTTGGGGTTGGTCATTAAGCCCAGGATACATCTTTTAGGTATGATAAATGTTTCCTCAGTGAAATTCTTGACTATGTATTTTGAATGGACTTCATGGCCTTATAGGTCCCTTCTAACTCTACTATTCTATGATTCTATGAATAACATTTCTTTAATTATTTCACAGGGCTGTAATTTCCATATTTCTTCAAAGGCATTGATTTGTGTATACATCTCAAACTATATCTATATTTTACTGTGTGAAAAATTGAAAGCAAAGCTGCATCTCATAAGAATGTCTTTGGTTTATTTCTTCTTTATATAATGCCAAGTTTTTTCTTTACCTATACAGTAGTGATGGTGGCACACTTAGAAGGGCGGGTTGAGCTGCAAATTCCTGCAGTTGGGTCCCATGGATCTGTTGTCTCCCAAATGGGTTCGTTGCCCGGTGCGCAGTACAGCCAAAAGACCACACCCAGGTTGAAGGGTCCAACAAGCTTTATTTCATTCTGGCCAGAAGAGGTGCAAGGTGATAATTCGCAAAACAAGCACACCCCTTATGGGGGGGTGCTACACTTTTATACAATGCAAGCAAAAATTCATGACACATTCTAATTGGCCCCCTAATGCCATCCTGCCACCTTTCCATTGGTCAATCTTCTAACTTATGCATGCCCATCATTTCTTATGCACCCAGCACATTAATTTCTCCACCCATATCTGCATTCCAAGCTAGCCATCACACAACAACTTCCCAGCACGTATTCTTGCTGATAAGCTTCAGCAGGGCATGTAACTTCTCTAGGCCTTGTAACATTTAGTTTCTCTTCTGTGCGTTTTTCTTAAAAACGCTGGCTCTTGATTCATCAGATCCAATTCTGAACTTTGTCCACAACCCTATGAGTTCTGTCAGACCTCCTTACTACCAGCTTCCCCTTTCTCCATCAAAGATGAAAGGAAGATTTATGATAGGCTCAGGACAGTGCTACTAGCCTCAGGCTTAACTTGTGCTCAGGAGCTTTGAAGTGACAAAGAAACCTAAGAAATGTCAGTCACTCTTTAATGTTGTAACCATTGGTTACAAGAGAGAGTAAAAAAACCCAATAATTGCAAAAAGTATATTCACAATAACACAACATCGTAATTATTTATCACATTATGAACAAGTAAAAATTGGCTCAAGCTTTAGCAGCTCTAGGAAATTTTGCTTAGGAAATGTAGTCCCTATACTACATTGGACTATACTATACATTGGACACTGTCTACCAATAGGGACATAGGAAGCTACCTTATAGTGAATCAGACCATTGGTCCATCTAGCCCAGTATTGTCTACACTGACTGATAATGACTTTCCAGGGTTTCAGACAGGGAATATTTCCAGCCCTACCTAGTGATGCCCAAAATAGATGCTCTGTCACTGAACTACAGCCCTTCATGATTGCTGGAGTAGGATCTAGGACTTAAGCCTTAGGCCTGCAAAGCTATGAGTTCTCGCTGCTGGTTCTACAACTATGAGCTCTTCCCTGAGTACATTTGGGGAAAATATGGAGCTGGTGGTGGGGTAGTTTGGCAGCAGGTGTTGGAGGATTTGCTTCCACAAGAGGCAGTGATGACCACCAATTTGGATGAGTTTTAAAAAGAATTGGACAAATTCATGGAGGATAAGGCTATCAGTGGCTTCTAGTCATGATGGCTATGCTCTTTATCCAAAGTCATAGGCAGTATGCTTCTGGATAACAGTTGGAAACCACAGGATGGGAGACTCAGGTCATGCTTGTGGGCTTCCCATTGGCATCTTGCTGGCCACTGTGAGAACAGGATCCTGGATAGGGTTGCCATGTCAGAAGCATCCCAAACCCTGAGATTTCAGGGGTGGGCCCTACTGATGTCATTAAGCATGATACATTAAGCATCAACCATAGTTGCTTGGACCATACTACTCAAACAAAAACGTTTCTCTAATTGGAAATTAAGATAGAAATCTTAACTAAAAGATGGTGTTCCCAGGTCCAGTTGAAGTGATGAGATCATTTCTTCTCACCTGCTTAGGGAGCCTGACTAGGGAACATTTAATTTAGCTTACTTGCTTCTGGCAAGAAGGGTTTGTGCCCTCAGGCTAGGCCAGTCACCAGAAGGCCATTGTAGGAAGAAAAGAGCCTAGTGAAAATTACTCAGGAGTAAAGATGGATACCCCTCAAGGCTGCAATTTTAAACACTCTTACTGAGGGACAAAGCCCCATAGAACTCGTGGGTATGTAGAAATGATTTAGATTGTGCTGTTGGTAAAGCTTGACTAGGGATCCTCTGCAAAGATATCCATATCCAAGCACAACTGGCAACCCCCTGCCTGGAATGCCCTGCCCTACCTTTTAACATGGCTGCTCCAAACTTCTTTATAGACTTGACCTTCACTTCAGAAAGAGAGGAATGAGTAACAGTAAGAAGATTCTCTACCCTTTTCTGTCTACCCTGTGGGCTGGTATAAACTCACTTTGACAGCCAGCCCAATTTTAGTAATAATTGACAGACAGAAAACACACATGGTTTGGTCTACCTTCACAGGCAGCAGCTTGGGAACAACAGCAATTGCAGACACACTTCCCAGTACGTGAATTCTCTTTTACCACTATTGGGCAAGAAACAAACTGTCATGCAACCAACATGGTGCGTCATCAGTGGGTTTAAGGGGGCTACGCTGAGCACATGGACCACTGTTGTTGTTTCTACATATGCAACTGAGTGAGGTTAAAGGTAAATGAAATGCAAATAGTAAAAGAAAAACAAAATGCAGTGATGATTTCCTAAGTGCAATACCATACCAACCACAACAAGATTCCTGTAAGTAAGGCAGAAAACTCAGCACCCCACAACCAGTCGGGATTCCTAACCAAAAACCAAAACTAAAAAAATCCTGGCATCCAATCAGCCAAGGTCACAGATATCTCCATGCAGCACAACCTGAACTGGAGGCTGCAGTTAGTACAGAATGCTGTGGCATGATTGCTGACATGACTGAGACCCTATCAGCACATACAGTAGGGCCCTGCTTTACGGCGTTCTGTTTTCCAGCGTTCCACTGATGAGGCGGCTTTCAATTAGGGGAAATTCCCCGTTTTAAAGCTGATTTTGCGCTTTTGCGGCATTTTGCAGCATTTTTACGCGATGCGACCCATTATAGTCAATGGGTTCCACTTTACAGTGATTTCCGCTTTACGGCGGGGGCCTGGTTCCTAACCTGCCGTATAAGTGGGGCCCTACTGTAATACCTCTGCTCTGAAATCTGCACTGGTTGCTGATTTTCTACCAGGCCAAGTTCAAGGTGTGCTTTCCAGGTTATGTGTGCCACATAGTACTTGTTCTGGTCTTGTAAAAAATCAGTCCTTTAGTGTGGCAGCACCTATGCTTTGGAACTCCTTGCCTATTGACATTACACAGTCATCTTCATTGTTCTATTTTCAGCACCTGCAAAAAAAATTTTGTTTAGGCAAACTACCCAGTAGAAGCTATTATGTTTTTTATCTGTTTTTAGCTCATTTTTTGTTTTATTATTTTGAATGTGTCTTTAACTGTTTTTGGCATATTTTAATTGTTTTAATTCCTTTTGTAAACTGTTTTGAGGTTTTTTACAATAAAACTGTATATAAATGTTGTAAATAAAATACATAAATAAATTTCAGTCACTATGGCCGTTGGGTCTCTTTCCACTTTTAGGAAGAAAGGAATCTGCCTTATACCAACACAGGGCAGCTGGTACCATCTTGCTCAGTAGTGATGACATGGACCAGCATTGGCTCGCCAGGATTCCAGGCAATAGTGTTTTCCAGAGATTGAATTTTATTTTTTTTTATTATTAATTTTTATTCAAATTTTCAAAAACAAAAAAGAAACACAAAACAAAAACAATTATACAAAAAAAATAAAATGTTGACTTCTGATTTGTCGCAGATCAACCATAGGTCTACAATATATAACAATCCTGTCTCTAAAATTATATTACAAAATCACTTTCCTCCAATAGTTATCTTAATTAATCATCAAATCTCATAAACATTACTTTATTCTTTCCACAAAAAGTCCAAAAGAGATTTCAATTCCTTGAGAGATATATCTTTCCATTTTTCTCTAAATAAACATGTCGCTTAGTCCATCTTGATTCAAATCTGTTAGGTCCAGTAATTTCAATAGCCATTCCTCCATTATCTATATTAATTCCATCTTCCATCTTCAATAATCCTGTTAAATCCAGTAATTTCAGTAGCCATTCTTCCATTATCAGTATCCCATAATAATCTTGTTGTCATAGCCATAATCCAAATAAACATATCGATTAATCCATCTCATCAATTCAATCGAGAGATTGAATTTTAGACCTTTGCATGCAAAGCATATGCCCTACCACTGAGCTACAACCATCCTGCTGTTTAAAAAATTATCTTTTAAATTTGTTCTTTTCAATTTACTAATGAATGCACAGCAGGGGCAGATCCACGCCATGCATTTAAAGCACATTCAATACATATTTGAAGCACATGAATCCCACCACAGAATCATGGGAACTATAGTTTGTTTAACATGATGAGAACTATAACTGTGAGGGGGAGACTACACTTCCCAGGATTCTTTGGGGAAGTCATGTACTTTAAATGTAAGTTGGATATGCTTTAAATGTATTGTGTGGATCTACTTAATAAAATTTGCCTTCATGTTAATCATTTTAATTAATTTTTTAAAATGCAAATAAGTTCATATGGTTGCCATAAGTTGCAATCAACTTGAAGGCACATAACAACAACAACATGGGCTACTCACCATCTCTCAGCTTAATCTGCCCTTCAGAGTGAAAACAACAGAGGGGAACCATGACCATCCCAAGGAAGAAAAGCACATTTAAAATGTAGAGGAAATAATAATGTACAACCATAGTGTGAAATCAGATACTTATTGGGACATAGTATGAAGAAATATTTATATAAGCATGACTGTCAAAGAGGTTTATTATTTATACAACCTGTAAAAATATTTATAATGCAATCCTATGCATGTTTACTCAGAATCAAGTCCCAATGCATTCAATGGGGCTTACTCAAATAGGGAAGCATGCACAGAACTGCATCCTCAAGTGATAAGGAACTTCACTCACCCAACCCAAAATTCAGAATCATGCCACTTCAAGCTTTTTTGCAACTGTTTTATACTTGTGTTACGGTTATTGGATTTTAAAGGGATTTATTCCTTGTTGTGAGCTGCGTTAGTTTCCAATCGGCAACCCTACCTCACAGGGATATTTGAAAGACTCCATATACACACACACTGGAGAAGTAAAATACATACACCCCATATAATAGTTTATTGTCAAAACCAATTGGTCATTACAGAATTTTTTTTTTAAAAAAATGAAATCAATATTAATTTCCTACATAATAAAAGCAGTGGTGCCTAAGTAAGCCCTGTCTAATTGCTTTTAAAAATAGGATTGGAGGGGAGAGAAAGATTTACAACACAAACACAATCCTTTGCTATGTTCCCTCAAAAGTCCCATTGATTTACAGTAAATCTTAACCATGTGTACTCAAAAGTAAGTCATATTGAATTCAATGGGGTTTACTCCTGGTATGTGGCATTAGTTTGCAGCTTTACTCCCAGAAAAGCAAGTATAGGATTGGGAAGATTTTCGAAACACTCCTCTTCAACAGCTCAGGAAAATGTAAACTTGTTCATAATTAGAAAAGCATAACACATTGTAATGGCACTCAGATCTCCTGCACACAAGAGAGAAAAAGACTTTTGCTACTGCTGAAAGCTATAAACTTACTCAGTTTATGAGATTTTCAGACAAACAGGAAAAAACAACAGTTTTCTGGACTTGCAATAGATTTTAGCTATTGCCTGGAGGTCAACAAATCCCTTGTCAATCACAACTTGTGACTTCACTTATTGGCTACGAACCCGAAAGGGTGGGGTTGGAGCAGCCAGCTATGAGCTTATTTAACAGAAGTTGCAGGGGGACAGCTGGCATTTTGGTGTATATCTCATGAAACAGACTGCCTAGAAATTTGATTTATTTTTTAAATGAAAGTTGAGAGTCTGGAGACTCAGGTGATACCCGGAGACCCAAAGAGGACCCCAGAAATCCAAAACTCTAGGTGAAACCTGGAGACCTGGTAACTCTAATGTTCGACTAGATGGGCCATTGGCCTGCTTCAGCAGGCCTGATCTTATGAAGGTGGTATTATCAGGAGTGCAACAGGAACCACTTCAGTTTTAACTATGTTAAAACAAGTTATTTTCAGATATTCATTGAATGTTCTTGAAAATAATTCAGTTACTCAAGTCTGATCTGAATGGGGGTGGGGGATGGGGAAAGTTTGTTCCTCACTAATTAAAAACACCATAATATGTGCATACTATAATCAATGTTACAGAATTAGAAGTGTGTCATCCACAGCACTTTGTTTATGTAATTAATTTAACATTTTAAAGCTTTTTTTAGACAAGCTGATTTTTACTTTATCCAAGGTCCTGGAGTAATTTGGCTCTTTGTGAATTCAAGAGGTATTCTTCTGGTCCAGCATCTGTGATTATTCATCTTAGCAGGCAGTCTCTTTTTTGTACATTAGGTAAATCATAAAATCTAGCTGGTGTCTTCAGAATGCTATTGCTTTCATCAGAATCTTGACTGAAACGTTTCAAGTCCCTTTACGAAACTATATGGCTTGTTAGCTGTTGACAACAGCAGCTGGGCATCTGTTTCTTGCTGAAGTATCTGTATTTCACACACGTGTGTGGGCTGTCTGGTGTGTTAATGTTGTTTATAGTTCTGTATTTGTCCATGGCTAAAATAATTGTGTCATCCTAAACCGTGTTCACTTAAAACAATTCAGTTTGCCCTGACTGGAACAATCTTTGGGGAACTAGAAAGTGTTGTTATAAACATATTATTATTTTTTGTGGGATTAAACATGGTATCTGTTTCCCTTTCTTCATGAACAATACATTTAAATCCCTGGGGATATTCTTGCGGTTATATTTGATTTAGCAAAAGTAAGGTATCATAGACTTGGTAGCACTAGCTGAAGTGGATCACTCTAGTAATACATCATACAATGATATGGGTTCCAGTCACACAGTCAAACATGGTTCCAGTTACTGAATTAGGAAACTGTGATTGGTTGATTTTCTCCCTTTACAATTACCCAGAAAGGGACAGAATATAATGACATACTGCTGCTTCCAGGGGCATCTTCAGATACATTTTAAATGCACACAGTATGGGGTGTGTTTTGTAACCACTTCAAGCAGCAAGAAAATATTAAAAAGGGCCCCCCTCAGACCACTTCATTCCAATTTGGCAGGGAATGGGTTCCAGACCATGCCATGTTCCACACATTACTTTGGGAGCACAGATTGGGGTGGAGCACAAATTGGGTGACTTGTCTCTGGCAGGTATATCAGCCCAAATCCTCCCACATCTCTAACTACTCTATCTAAAGGAGCGCCTCCAGCATCACCAAATATGCTGCCTGACGAGATCTGCCTCACAAGACCTTCTCTCGGTCCCACCAGTTAAGACAGCTAGGCTGGTGTGGACCAGAGAGAGGGCATTCTCAGTTGTGGCCCCCACCCTCTGGAACTCTCTGCCATACGACCTTCGCCATGCCCCCTCCCTGGTAGGTTTCCGCCAAGGATTGAAAACTTGGTTGTTTCAGCGGGCATACAAGTCTCCTAGATAATTTTAGTTTACAGTGTATAGATGTAGGTTGGTGGATTATAATTGTTTTGTATGTTAAAACTGTGTTATATGTTGTATTTTTAATTATGTACGCCGCCTAGAGTGGCCGTTCATTCGGCCAGATAAGCGGCCTAAAAATAAAATTTTATTATATTATTATTATTACGGCTGCATTTCTTCATTACATGTCTGTTAGAGCCTAATTTCCTTTTTTTCTTCCATTTATTCATCTTTCTGCCTATATCTGAGTGCTTATTCTGAAAGCCTACTGCTTTTTTTATGGGCTAGAATGGAAAATGAGGGTGGATAGGTTATATGTTGCTATGTGATTGTTTTCATTTTAATCATAGTAATAAAAAAATATTCTGAAGTCCTCAAGCTGAGGCTTCTTTTCTGCAGTCAAGCTGATCTGTTTTCTTTAACCCACTTGCCATCTTCTCCCACCAAAGTCCAGGCCAAGACATTGTGCTGTTTGAAGCAAAGGATAAGATGGCACCCTCCCATTCCACGTATAGAATATAACTGGACTGGCAGCTGGATCTTACTTCATAGAATCATAAAGTTGGAAGGGGACTACAAGGCCATTAGGTCCAGCCCCCTGCTCAACTCAGGTATCCAAATTACCAACAGGTAGCTGTCCGGCTGTCTCTTGAATGCCTCCAGTGTTGGAGAGCCCACCACCTCCCTAGGTAATTGGTTCCATTGTGGTATCCTGGCCTCCTATGTGTGGCAACCTTTCAAGTACTTAAACAGTGTTATAATATCTCCTCTCAATATTCTCTTCTCAAGGCTAAACATGCCCAATTCTTTCGGTCTCTCCTCATAGGCTTTGTTTCCAGTCCCCTGATCATCCTCGTTGCCCTCCTCTGATCCTTTTCCAATTTGTCTATATCTTTCTTAAAGTGTAGTGTCCAGAACTGGACACAATACTCAAGATGAGGCCTAACCAGTGCTAAATAGAGGGGAACTAATACTTCACATGATTTGGAAAGTATACTTCTGTTGATGCAGCCTAAAATAGCATTTGCCTTTTTTGCAGCCACATCGCACTGTTGGCTCATATTCAGCTTGTGATCAGCAATAATCCCAAGATCCTTCTCACGTGTAGTATTGCTGAGCCAAGTATCATCCATCTTATAACTGCATATTTTGGTTTCTTTTTCCTAGGTGTAGAACTTTGCACCCTGTTAAATTTCATTCTGTTGCCTTCAGCCCAATGCTCCAGCCTATCAAGATCCCTTTGAATGTTGTTTCTGTCTTCCAATGTATTAGCTACTCCTCCCAATGTTGTATTATCTGCAAATTTGATCAGCATTCCCCACACCTCCTCATCCAAGTCATTCATGAAAATGTTGAAAAGCAATGGACCCGGGACCAAGCCTTGTAGTACCCCGCTCATTACTTCTCCCCAGTTTTTGAAGGAACCACTGAAAAGCACTCTTGAATATGATTCTGGAGCCAACTGTGGATTCACCTGATAGTTGTTCCATCCATTTCACATTCAGCTAGCTTGCTAATCAGAATATCATGGGACACTTTGTCTAAAGCTTTGCTGAAGTTGAGATATATTATGTCTATGTCATTCCCACAGTCTACCAGGGAGGTTACCCAATCAAAAATGAGTTAAGATTAGTCTGGCAGCATTTGTTCTTGATAAATCCTTGTTGGCTTCTAGTAATTACTACAGTGTTTTCAAGGTACTTATAGACTAACTGCTTTATAATCTGCTCCAGAATTTTCCCCAGGATCGATGTTAGGCTGACTGGTCTGTAGTTCCCATATTCCTCCTTTTTGCCCCTTTTTAAAGATAGGGACAACATTAGCTCTCCTGTCATCTGGTACTTCACCCATCTTCCATGATTTTGCAAATATAACAGACAGCAGTTCTGAGAGTTTTCCAGTCAGTTCCTTCAATACTCTAGGATGCAGCTCATTAGGCCTTGTAGATTTGAACTCATTCAAAGTGAATAGGTATTCCTTGACCATTTGTCTGTCAATCTCAAGCTGCAATCTTGTCCCTTCAATTTCACATTTCCCAGAAGGGTCACAGACCATCTTTGAGAAGAAAACTGAGCCCAAGTAGGAATTGAGCACTTCTGCCTTCTCTTTGTCATCTGTTATCATTTTGCCATCTTCGTTGAGTAGCTGTTCCATTTCTTTTATCTTTCTTTTACTATGGATATACCTGAAGAAAGCTCTTTTGATGCTTTTGGCATCTCTTGCTAACCTCACCTTATTCTCAGCTTTAGCCTTCCTGATGCCATCCCTGCAATTCCATGCTACCTGTCTGTACTCTTCCTTTGTGGCCTGGCCTTCCTTCTACTTCCTATAT
Source organism: Rhineura floridana (assembly GCF_030035675.1). NCBI lineage: Eukaryota > Metazoa > Chordata > Lepidosauria > Squamata > Rhineuridae > Rhineura > Rhineura floridana. The sequence goes on from NC_084480.1 coordinate 234,768,754, forward strand.
GTGTTCTTTTTTTTTGTTTTCAGCTCATCTCTAAGCTTTCGGTGAAACCACATTGGCTTCTTCTGCTATCTTCACCCTTTTTTCTATGACGGAATTGTTTGTTATTGTGCCCTTAGAATTTCCTCTTTTAGCAACTCCCACCCATCTTTGCCACATTAGCCCACCCATCTCATGAAGGTCGCTTGCCACGGAACCTTACTTACCATTGTTCTGAGTTTATTAAAATTGGCTTTCCTGACGTCCAGGGTATGCATATGGCTACTCTCAGCTTTTGCTTCCTTTAAAATCATGAACTCTGGTGTAGCGTGGTCACTTTCCCCCAGAGTTCCCCTAATTGCCACTTCATCCACCAAGTCATCTCTGTTGGTTAGAATCAAGTCAAAGATAGCTAATTCTCTAGTTGCTTCCTCCACTTTCTGCAGGAGAAACTTATTTCCCACACAAGTCAGGAATTTCTTGAAGGGGCCAGGTTTGGCAGAATTTGTCTCCCACCAGATATCGGGGTAATTGAAGTCCCCCATTACTATTACATCAATGCCTCCTCAAAACATTGGGAATTTGCTTTGCAAAAGTTTCATGCTTGTCTTTTCCTTGATTGGGTGGTTGGTAGTAGACTCCAACTACCATGTTTCTTTTATTCCTTGTCCCATTTATTTTAATCCAGATACTCTCAGTGGGGCTACCAAGCCCATCCTCCTGTATTTCTGTGCAGGGATATATATTTGTAACATATAGCATGACTCCACCTACCTTTCTATTCCTTCTTTTCTTTTTTAACAAGTTATATTCTTCAATCACTCTATTCCAGTAATGGGAGTCATTCCACCAAGTTTTAGTTATACCAATCAAGTCATATTTACTCTCCTGTATTAAGAGTTCAAGTCCATCCTGTTTGTTTCCCATACTCTGGGCATTAGTATACAGACACCGAAGACCATGTGATTTACGGCCTGGCTTCCTTCCTACATCTTATGAAGACTATTACTGGGCCCCACTAGAGCTGTTCCCTCATTTTCTCTTATTGTGCACAATCCTTTGTTAGTTATTACTGCCAAATTTATGTCTCCCTCCCCCTTAGGATTCAGTTTAAGTCTCTCCTGATGAATTTCTCCATGCTGTGGCCAAACACATTCTTCCCAGTCCTTCTGAGGTGCAAGTCATCACTTGCCAGCAGTCCATCTTCCAGGAAGTGTAGCCCATGGCCCCAGAATCCAAATCTCTCATGTCAGCACCACCTTCGCAGCCAATCATTCACCCAGAGTATTTTTCTCTCCCTTTCTACTCCTCTTGTAAGTACCAGAAGGATGGATGAGAAAACTATCTGGGCACCAAAGCCCTTCAGTTTCCTTCCCAGAGCTTCAAAGTCTGATGTGATTTCTTTGTAGCTCTGCTTGGCAGTATCATTCATTCCCACATGAATGAGCAGAAAGGGATATCTGTCAGTGGGCTTTATGAGTGATGGCAACCCTTCCATCACATCTCTAATCCATTCTCCAGGGAGGCAGAATACCTGGTGAGTCCATGGATCTTCTTGGCATATTTGGGTTTCAATCCCACACAGTAGGGAATCTCCCACTACTACTATTCTCTTCTTCTTCTCGTGGGGCATGATTTCATTACCTCTGCTTGACTGAGCTTCAGCCTCATGCTTGCTGTCATGTGGAGTCTCCTGTAATTCTTCCTCTGCAGGTTGTCCTCCAGTCTCATCCTCTAGTGCCTGGAAGTAGTTCTGTAGTTCCATCAGTGAAGGGTGTCTTCTAGCTCTTCTGCTCCTAACTGTCACCCTTTTCCACAGTTTCCTCCACTTCATTGTTTATTATTATTGTTGTTGTTATTATTATTATTATTATTATTATTAATCATCATCATCATCATCATCATCTTTATTTATACCCCGCCCTTTTTCCAAAACTGGAACTCAGGGTGGCTTACAACTAAAAATGGGTACATATAATTTGGACATATAAAAATCTACATTTAAAATAGAATTAAACTCATTACAGCATTAAAACAATTAAACATCTCTCTTGTTGCTCTCCACAAGTCTCCTCTTCTGCTTCAACATTCTGTCATTCTTCCACCTCCTGTAGTTCTCTTTGCTGTTGTTTTTCCAGCATTCTATCTAAGAAATCTTCAGCTTTTCTTATATTCTTCAGTGTGGCCACCCACTGTTCCAGGCCACTCACCTTTTCTTCCAACAGCACCACAGCTTACATTTGTTGCACATGTATGCCATATTGTGATTAGGCAACATTCTCCACTGCACCTGGGGGCACCAGGCTAGCTTAGGGGTGTCAGAGGCTTATGAGTGAGAAGCTGACTGAGAGGGAGAGAATGGTGACAAGCTGCTGCCCTGTTCCCCCCACCTTTAACATTTGCCATTTGAGGCATTTGCCTCACTCTGCCTAATGATAGGGCCAGCCCTGCTCCCAACTTTACTCTACCACTGAACTTTTCAGATTTCAGTCCCAATTGACACAAGTTGTTTAGCCATTAACGGGCAGGTCCCACTTTTAGGCTTGCCATAGGCATCTAGTTGGCCACTGTGAGAACAGGATGCTGGACTAGATGGGCCTTTGGTCTGATCCAACAGGGCTCTTCTTACGTTTATGGTATATCCCACATTGCTGAAGATTGGCTGAGGTAGCTGTGTTTTTCTCAACTCTCTGCTTCAGACCAATATGCTTTTCATATTGCTCTTGAACAGTCTGATGTCCAACTTTGAGAGACATAAGGTTGTGTAACTCTCATTACCCACTGGAATCACTTTTCTAAAAGTCAGCTGATGCAGAATAGTTGGGACTCTGAGTAAAGAAATCCAAGAGAATCAATAGTCCCCATGTTGATGAGAATGGGCATTGTCCTTATTGAAATACCCTAAGGAGGAGATGCATGAGTAAATAGACTGGAAAATATTCCTGAATTAAACCTACCTAATTTTCCTCTCCATTTAAACTAATTATATATAAATAAAGTGGCTGTTAAGGCTAATTCTGCTAAATCCACCCTAAATAGATGTCATTGATTTGCATTACAGAATGGATCAATGAGGAAAGTAAAAGCAGGGAGAAGGGACAAAGCACAATTAAAAGGACTTCTTGCAGAAGAAGTTTCCAAATGAGCAGGATTTTAAACGTTCTCTGTATTTTTCCTAGAGCCTGTACCTAGATAATTTGTCAGCTTTATGTTTTTATACGTTGAATCTTCATGGATATATTCTGGAGCCACTTAAGAATATACAGTGCATGTAAGAATGCAGTTTCTGAATCTGAACCATAAAACAGTTCTAGCAAAAAGCTCTTTATTTTTCACATGTGTATCACCTTACACCCCTTGTTGGGCAAGGTGCTCAAGCAGATCATTGGCATGCAACCCTGTCACATGATTTTGTGATTTTAAATGTTTTAATGTAAATGTATTTGGATGTTTTATTTTGTACGTCACCCAGAGGGGCTGGATAACCAGCCAGATGGGCGACTAATAAATTAAATAAATAAATAAATAATGATTTCTTAAAAGGAGTCCGAAATCTTAGATGTATTCATGTATGTATGTTGTTGCCTTTATAATATTACTATTTAAATCACTCAAAAATTAAATGATTGAGAGAGATGAGTGGATATTTGGGATGAAAGGTAAGCCTCTGTAAGGCTGCCAAAGAGGAAGAGCAAGTTCCAGTAGCTGATAGTTATTTCAAATAAATTTGACTTTGTTTTAAGAAACAATATTCCTTAGAAGCAATATTACAATACAGGATAGTTGTGACCATTTGCCAAGAATCACCTTGACAAGGCCAGAGGTGATGAGCTTTGAGTCACATAGGCAAAATATCTACAATCAGTGCATCAGTCTATTTGCCACATAATAAGAGACTGAACAGAAGGTGGCATTCAATGTTAGTCCTACTCAGAGTAGACCCACTGCAGTTAGCAGACATGACAATTGCAGGACCTGTTGGATGAGATTGGTTATCTGGATCCATTTCAATTTGGATTCACAGCTGGTTTTGGCAGACAAAATGCCTTTGTCACCCTGACATATGACTCATGCCTGGAGAAGGACAGGGAAAGTGCAATGCTGTTAATTAGTCTGCACCTCACAGCAGATTTTGATACAATTTAGCTTGATATCTTTTTGTGTCGGGCTGGGATTTGGGGACACAGTGTTCTGGTGGCTACATTCCTATTTGCTACCTGGAGAGCCAATTTTTCATCCCCATGACATTTATGTCTTCAGGTCTCCCAGAATCCTCCTGCCCCTGTTTTTCTTAAAAAGAAAAATGCATGAAACTGCTGCATGAGATCAACTGACACCAGGTCTCTCTCTCTCACGCATTGACTCATACACGCATGTGCACGCACACACACACCTACCTCTAATTTAGGTGAGGGAGTGGAAGTGGTAAATCAGTGTTAGGATCAGTAGTGGCCTAGATCAGGGTCAAGAAATTTAATGCTTAATGCTCACAAGGTAGAGGTACTGTTACTGGATGGTATGTCCTCTCAGGGAGGTACTGTTAAACCTGTTCTGGGTAGAACTCTCCTTAAGGATCAGGGCTCTAATTTGGCTTTCAGGAAGACAAAGCTGAATGTGTTAGCAGTGCATGCCCAAAGCCCTATCATTGCTACATAGGGATTTTCACAAGCTAAGGCAGTTGCGGAAACAGTCTGACCACAGTTATCATTGCTCTAGTGTCCTTCACATTAGCCTGCTATAATGTATTGTATGTGGAGCTCCCATTGCAGACTGCTAGGAAACTGTAGTTAGACAAGAATGCAACTGCTACTTTATTAACTGGGTCTCTTAATTAGCAACACTTTTTGCCAGCGCTCAAAGAGTTGCACCAGCTGTTGATCCATTTCTAAATACAAGATGTGTAAAACCGTACCTAGTTTAGGATTTGAGTATCTGAAGGTGCATCTGTCTTCTTCCACACAAATTTTCTGATCTTCTATCTGTCCCATCCTCTGAGGTGAAACAGTTAGTGGCTGAGCCTTTTTAGTAGTAGTCTCTCCTTAAGGGATTCTCTCTTTGGGAAATTTCCCATGTCACCTACATTATTTTTTTCATGTCAAAACAAAGACAATTTTAACTTCCCAGGACGTCTGACATCTGAAAATGTTTAAATACTTGATGTTCTTATGCTGCTTTTATTCTGCCTTTTTACCAATTGTTTTATTGTGCATCTTTTTGATCATATACTTTTCTTTCATTTTCATGTGAAGTCCTCTGGAAATTTCTACCGAAGGTTGATGTATAAGATCTAATAATAAAGATCTAATAAAAAATAATAACACATTTTTTATGATGTGTTAAAGTGTTTTTAGTGCTTTTGTTTGCCGCCCTGGGCTCCTACTGGGAGAAAGATTTCTAAGATGAATAATGAGAGAAATATAATTTTCTAGGTTAGGTTCTCTGTAGAAACAGTAGTAACACAGAAAAGAAGCTAAGTAAGAACACCCAAAAACATACAAAAATATAATTCTCCATCTTTGGAGATGGCAGGTATTGACACCACTCACCTACTCAGAGGCACATGTTACCAAATTCTTCCAAGCTACACAGGAAGTGGATTGGATTGTGAAAGATCAACCTTAATTATGTTAACATTTTGACAAATTTGTAGGGCAGTACAATATCTCAGAGAGGAGGTCAGGTCTCCTCCTCCCCTGGTGCATTCATTATAGCTGCCCAATTTCCCCTCTTTTTAAAGTTTGATAGAAATATCTGGTGGCTATAGGTACATTCTTAAACCTCAAGGGTTTTTTTGCCCATTAGTGAATTCCCCTGCTTTTTAGTCCAGGAGATAAGAAATGGGATCCTGTGCAAGTTTGCTGAGAATGGATTGATCATTTGCATGCTTATTGAGTCAATGGAATTTTCTCCCGTGCAATCATGCTTAGAATAGGTAAAACTGACCATGCAGAGGGAAGCCTGGAGTGCTCAGGGGAGGAGGAAGGAAGAGGGGAGTGGAGGAAGAAGGGAGGAGGAAGGGAGAGGAGAGGGGAAGGAGTGGAAAGGCAGGTCTGATCATTTGCATGCTTATTGAGTTCAATGGGATTTACTCCCATGCAATCATGGCTAGGATATGTAAAACTGACCTTGGGGGAGGAGGAGGGGGAGGGGAGAGTAGAGGGAAGGAAGAAGGGGAGAGGGGAGCAGAAGGTGTGGAAGGGGAAGGAGGGGATTGGAAAGGGAGGGGTGAAGGAAGGGGGAGGAAAGGGGCAAAAGGGAGGTTATTGGAGGGAGGAGGAGGGGAGGGCAAGTTTGATCATTTGCATGCTTATGGAGTTCAATGGGATTTATTCCTGTGCAATCATGCTTGAAAATGAAACGGACTGCCTTCAACTCGATTCCGACTTATGGCGACCCTATGAATAGGGTTTTCATGGTAAGCTGTATTCAGAGATGGTTTACCATTGCCTTCCTCTGAGGCTGAGAGGCAGTGACTGGCCCAAGGTCATCCAGTGAGCTTCATGGCTGTGTGGGGATTTGAATCCCGGTCTCCCAGGTCATTGTCCTAGAATAGCTAAAACTGACCATGGAGGAGGAGGAAGGGAAGGAGGGGCTTGGAAGGGGGTGGGGAGGGGAAGGGAGGGGTGAAAGAAGGGAGAAGGAATGGGCAAGAGGGATGGGATAGGAAGGAGGAGGGATTAAACCACTCTGGCTACTGGAGCTCTGTCAGGGGAATAGGAGTTTCCTCTCAGCACCCTTCACAACCTACACTTCCCAGGATTCTCTGGGGGAAGCCATGACTGTCTCATGTGAAATCAAAATCTGGTGTGGGTGTGGCTCCCTGATTAGGAGAGGAGATTGGAGAGCATTTGAAATTTTTTGTTGAGCAGCTAAATCAGGGAACCCCAATCAGACTCATGACTTGCTTGCGGTGTTTGGGTGTTTGGGTGGAGTGGAAGTAGGAATGGGAAAAGAGGAGGGTGGTTGGGATGAAAGGGCAGGAATGGAAGGGGAGGTTGCGAGGGGCTGCATGCTAATGGGGATTGGAAGGTGCTGAGATGAAGTGGGTTGGACAGAAGATTGGGCAACAGGTTGGGAGACTGAGGTTGTGATGGCTGTGGTCTCCAGAGATCCAGGAGGTATGGCTTGGGATCCAGAATGGAGTTGGTTAGGAGCATAGAAGGGTAGAGGCTGGTCTGATAGGAAGAAGGGGAGCAGGGATTGTTAGGAGAGGAAAGGTTTGAGGCAGGGGCTGAGGGGGAGGTGCAAGCATGATTTGTCTCTTTGTCCTTTAATTGTTTCTTCACCTCAGCCAATTGTTTCTGCATTTTTTCAAGAGAGTCTCTCTGGCTAGCTATTATGCTTTTGACTCTTAATTTAGTGGCCTGATCATCCCAGAGGAAAAAATAGTCCATCTGGGCAGGGTGTGGCTCTTCCAGGAATCCTCTTAAATATTTTATTTGTCCAATTCAAAGGTACATTTCAAGGGAAATTGAAGTGCACTGTCCTCATACTTAAATCCATTCCATACTCGCATGAGATAAATCATTCTTTTCAACTTCAAACCAGCCAGCAACTTTCCAGGATGATGATAATTTTTTATTATTTTTTGCAGGGGTGTTCCCAGTAAAGGATCTACTTTAGACCCCTTATTTCCCATTTTTCCTTGTTTTCTTTGTTTTCAGTTTTTCTATTTCTATTTTTATTGTTCTAGCTCAGGCTATCCGAGGCTGTGCTGGGGCTTCTAACAGCTGCCATTTCTCTACTTCCAGGTTCAGACTATCAGTGGCTGGACTGGAGCTTCTAGCAGCCACCGTTTACCAGTTTCCAGGTCCAGGCTATCCAAGGCTGAACTGGGGCCACCAATATCAATACCAACGTAGCTCCAGTCTGTTCAGGACTTGAACTGGGGCATTTTAGCAGCCACCAAGCCTATCCCTAGTCTTTCCAAGATGTAAAGTGGGACCTTCATTTACTTTCAATTACTCTGCCTGTTCAGATATATGTTCACATAGGGAACTACATCCTGGGTTGGCTGCTTACAAAGAGGGCATGACATATCCTTACTGGTCAGCAGGTTTCCCCTAGCCATCAAGACAGGTTGTCTTCCCCCTTTCAACCACTCAGCAACATGAATTCACAACACTCAGGCCCCTGTAAGAGCTCAAACAATACCAGCAACAACAGAACTGCAGTAATGAAACAGTAACAAAGAAAGCCCAACAATGCCCCCTGGCTTTTCCCTAAAAACAGTTTGCTACAAGCCTGTATTAATGTAACATAGGAATGGACTCTTACCACCAGTAAAAATGGGAACCCTGAGGAACTGGGAGGAATGGACAGCAAGGAATGAGACTTTGGAATGGATCTCTTACCAGTTCTGTGTGAGGTCCCTCCACTATCCTTCTCCCCTGCACCAATCCAGGCTTTGTGTTTCCCCTGGTGTCCCAGTCACATCCAACTTCTGACACCAAAATGATGGGGAATTTTGTAGTTCATTGGACTGGGGTCCTTGAGGGAATTGAAGACACAGGCTTGCAGCACAAAGGTAGGCCTTTATTGGATGACAAGCATACACCCCCTGCACCAATCCAGGCTTTGTGTTTCCCCTGGTGTCCCAGTCACATCCAACTTCTGACACCAAAATGATGGGGAATTTTGTAGTTCATTGGACTGGGGTCCTTGAGGGAATTGAAGACACAGGCTTGCAGCACAAAGGTAGGCCTTTATTGGATGACAAGCATACACCCCCTGCACCAATCCAGGCTTTGTGTTTCCCCTGGTGTCCCAGTCACATCCAACTTCTGACACCAAAATGATGGGGAATTTTGTAGTTCGTTGGACTGGGGTCCTTGAGGGAATTGAAGACACAGGCTTGCAGCACAAAGGTAGGCCTTTATTGGATGACAAGCATACACTTGGTCAGTCTCCCTTTGAGTGAGTGGAGAGCTGTAAGTTGGCACTGCTTGCCAGGGGGTTTTATACTTTTCAGGACAAAGAAATTAGCATCTCCCAATCAGGAGGTTTCAACTAAGCATTCCATGGGCATTACATAGACATTGCATAGTATTACATAGGCACTGCATAGGTATTGCATAGGCATTGCATAGGTATTACATAGATATTGCACTTTCTGCATTAAGTTCTGGTCAATTTGGCAGTGTTCAGTACCTCACATAAAAGTACATTTTCACTGTGAGCTAAGCATTCCAGCTAATGCAATCCTTCCTACATCTTTGGGAGCACAAGGATGTTCAGTGTTATCTTATCTAATAGAGTTCAAGCTGTTCCAAACAAGCCAGCACTGTCAGGGAAGACAGCTCCAAGAAGAAAAAAGCTTCTGAATTTTTGTTTGCATTTTTGTACAAAGGTGAGCAAATCACGTGGCAGTGCCTCCCACAGGGGTACACTGAGAGTCTAAGTATATTCTCACAGTGTTTAAAATGAGATTTAGACTCTATTTCCCTACCAAGTGGGTCAAAGTTAGTGCAGTGTGTGGATGCCCTTTTGATAGCTTCTCCTGACCACTCTACCTGTAAAAAAGATACTGTGCATCTCTTGTGCAAACTTGATAAGCGTGGACATAAGGCTTCTAAGGAAAAATGCAATTTTGCCAATCAGAAGTGTTGTATTTGGGTCACAAGATCTCTAGTAGAGGTAGAGAAGTTAGTGATGACAGAATTAACTCAGTCTTATCTTTTCCCAGGCCAACTAGTAAGAAGCAGGTCCATGCCCTGCTGGGACCTGCAGGGTATTGCAGGCAATGGATTCCCAGTTTTTCTGCTCTTGTCAAACCCCTTACCGCTCTAACCCATGATGATGTACATAACTGCATTCCTTGGGATGCTAACTGTGAAAGTACTTTTGTGAATCTTAAAGCTGCTCTTTCTACCCCTCCTGCTTTGGGCTTTCCTAATTATGACAAGCCTTTTACCCTTTTCTCTCATGAACAGGTCAGAGTAGCCAGCAGAGTGCTATGTCAACCTTTCAGGGGAAGAAATGGGCCTGTTGCCTATTTTAGCTGTCAACTGGACCCTGTGCCTTTAGGGTTCCCACCATGCCTTTGTTCAGTCGCTGCAGCTGCTCTACTATTGGAGAAAGCACAAGGCATTGTGCTAAGGCATGAACTCATGTTGGCTGTGCCTCATGTGGTCCATGCCCTCCTTACGCGAAACTGCACACAGCACATTTCCAACCAGAGACAAACTAATTATGAGAGAATTCTTTTTGGATCCCCTGCTGTGACCATTGTATGTTGCTCTACCCTAAACTCTGCTACATTGCTTCCTTTTCCTTCAAATGCTGAACCACATGCTTTGGATCCCCATGACTGTGTTGCCTTGGTGGAAACGACTGCCACACCTAGACCAGACCTTTCTGATATTCCTTTTCCCAATCCTGATTTGATTCTTTACACTGATTGTTCTTGTAAATGTGATTACTTTGGAAATTTGATTGCTGGCTATGCTGTTGTTTCTGACGATGCTAATCTTGACACTCATTTTCTTCCAGGTATCAAAAGCACCCAAGCAGCTGAACTTGTTGCTCTCACTAGAGCCTGCATTGCCTCCGGTCAAACAGTAATCATTTATACCGATTTTAAATATGTTTTTGGTGTCTGTCATTCTGTAGGCCAGATCTGGAAACACAGGGGATTGCTGACTTCTTCCAGTTCCTACGTGTCACATGGGCATTTGATTAACGCACTTCTGGATGCTATTCTCTTTCCTTCCATTATTTCTGTTATTCATTGTGAGGCACATACTAAAAAAACCAATTCCATTTCTTTAGGCAATCAGTGAGCTGATGAAGCTGCCTGACATGCGGCTGCTCATGGATCACCAGCTCCTTTCTCATTTCTGACTTGTGTCTCTATGCCTGTTGACACCATGAAGTTATTTATTTATTTATTTATTTAAAATATTTCTATCCCGCCCTTCTACCCTGTACATAATAAAATTGTAAACAGTAAAATCACAAAAACATTAAAATAAATTAAAATACATAAAATACAATTAAAATACATAAAATACTAAATAAGAACATAAAAAGAGCCTGCTGGATCAGGCCAGTGGCCCATCTAGTCCAGCATCCTGTTCTCACAGTGGCAACCAGGTGCCTGGGGGAAGCCCGCAAGCAGGACCCGAGTGCAAGAACACTCTCCCCTCCTGAGGCTTCCGGCAACTGGTTTTCAGAAGCATGCTACCTCTGACTAGGGTGGCACAGCACAGCCATCATGGCTAGTAGCCATTGATAGCCCTGTCCTCCATGAATTTGTCTAATCTTCTTTTAAAGCCATCCAAGCTGATGGCCATTACTGCATCTTGTGGGAGCAAATTCCATAGTTTAACTATGTGCTGAGTAAAGAAGTACTTCCTTTTGTCTGTCCTGAATCTTCCAACATTCAGCTTCTTTGAATGTCCACGAGTTCTAGTATTATGAGAGAGAAGAACTTTTCTCTCTCCACTTTCTCAATGCCATGCATAATTTTATACACTTCTATCATGTCTCCTCTGACCCACCTTTTCTCTAAACTAAAAAGCCCCAAATGCTGCAACCTTTCCTCGTAAGGGAGTCGCTCCATCCCCTTGATCATTCTGGTTGCCCTCTTCTGAACCTTTTCCAACTCTATAATATCCTTTTTGAGATGAGGCGACCAGAACTGTACACAGTATTCCAAATGCGGCCGCACCATAGATTTATACAACGGCATTATGATATCGGCTGTTTTATTTTCAATACCTTTCCTAATTATCGCTAGCATGGAATTTGCCTTTTTCACAGCTGCCGCACACTGGGTCGACATTTTCATCATGCTGTCCACTACAACCCCGAGGTCTCTCTCCTGGTCGGTCACCGCCAGTTCAGACCCCATGAGCGTATATGTGAAATTCAGATTTTTTGCCCCAATATGCATAATTTTACACTTGTTTATATTGAATTGCATTTGCCATTTTTCCGCCCATTCACTCAGTTTGGAGAAGTCTTTTGGGAGCTGTTTGCAATCCCTTTTTGTTTTAACAACCCTGAACAATTTAGTGTTGACAGCAAACTTGGCCAATTCACTGCTCACTCCTAATTCTAGGTCATTAATGAACAAGTTGAAAAGTACAGGTCCCAATACCGATCCTTGAGGGACTCCACTTTCTACAGCCCTCCATTGGGAGAACTGTCCGTTTATTCCTACTCTCTGCTTTCTGCTTCTTAACCAATTTCTTATCCACAAGAGGACCTCTCCTCTTATTCCATGACTGCGAAGCTTCCTCAGAAGCCTTTGGTGAGGTACCTTGTCAAACGCTTTTTGAAAGTCTAAGTACACTATGTCCACTGGATCACCTCTATCTATATGCTTGTTGACACTCTCAAAGAATTCTAGTAGGTTACTGAGACAGGACTTTCCCTTGCAGAAGCCATGCTGGCTCTGCTTCAGCAAGGCTTGTTCTTCTATGTGCTTAGTTAATCTAGCTTTAATAATACTTTCTACCAGTTTTCCAGGGACAGAAGTTAAGCTAACTGGCCTGTAATTTCTGAGATCCCCTCTGGATCCCTTTTTGAAGATTGGTGTTACATTTGCCACTTTCCAGTCCTCAGGCATTGAGGAGGACCCGAGGGACAAGTTACATATTTTAGTTAGCAGATCAGCAATTTCACATTTGAGTTCTTTCAGAACTCTCAGGTGGATGCCATCTGGGCCTGGTGATTTGTCAGTTTTTATATTGTCCATTAAACCTAGAACTTCCTCTCTCGTTACCACTATTTGTCTCAGTTCCTCAGAATCCCTTCCTGCAAATGTTAGTTCAGGTTCAGGGATCTGCCCTATATCTTCCACTGTGAAGACAGATGCAAAGAATTCATTTAGCTTCTCTGCAATCTCCTTATCGTTCTTTAGTACACCTTTGACTCCCTTATCATCCAAGGATCCAATCGCCTCCCTAGATGGTCTCCTGCTTTGAATGTATTTATAGAATTTTTTGTTGTTGGTTTTTATGTTCTTAGCAATGTGCTCCTCAAATTCTTTTTTAGCATCCCTTATTGTCTTCTTGCATTTCTTTTGCCGGAGTTTGTGTTCTTTTTTATTTTCTTCATTTGGACAAGACTTCCATTTTCTGAAGGAAGACTTTTTGCCTCTAAGAGCTTCCTTGACTTTGCTCGTTAACCATGCTGGCATCTTCTTGGCCCTGGCTGTACCTTTTCTGATCTGTGGTATGCACTCCAGTTGAGCTTCTAATATAGTGTTTTTAAACAACTTCCCAGCATTTTCGAGTGATGTGACCCTCTGGACTTTGTTTTTCAGCTTTCTTTTTTACCAATCCCCTCATTTTTGTGAAGTTTCCTCTTTTGAAGTCAAATGTGACCGTGTTGGATTTTCTAGGCAATTGGCCATTTACATGTATGTTTAATTTAATAGCACTATGGTCACTGCTCCCAATCGGTTCAACAACACTTACATCTCGCACCAGCTCCTGGTCCCCACTGAGGATTAAGTCCAGGGTTGCCATCCCTCTGGTCAGTTCCATGACCAACTGGTCTAAAGAATAGTCATTTAGAATATCTAGAAATTTTGCTTCTTTGTCATATAATACACACACACAGAAAAGGATTGGTACTAAAGGGACTACAAAAGTAAAATTTAATGTAGAAGGCATAAAATCAGTGTCAGACTCTACCTTCAGTCCCTCCCAAAGGCTCTCCGGAACAAGATCGCTTTCAGAAGTCTCCGGAAAACCATCAGGGAGGGAGCAGAGCAGACTTTTTGGGGTAGGGTGCTCCAAAGCTTGGGGGCCACAGCTGAAAAAGCTCTCTTCTACATGCCTGTCAGTCTAACAACTTTCACTCCAGGCACACAGAGGAGACCAGAGGCAGATGATCTTAAATCCCAGGCAGGTACATATGAGTGTAAGCTGTCCCTCAGGTACATTTGTCCAAGGCCGTTTAGGGCTTTAAAGGTCAGAACCAGCACTTTGAATTGGGCCCAGAAGCAAATTGGGAGCCAGTGGAGTTGATAAAGCACAGGGGAGATATGCTGCCTGTGCCATGCTCCAATTAACATTCTGGCTGCTGCAGGATTGCAAGAGGAAGCTTGTGTACAGGAACAGGAGGCTTTGCTCAAAGCAGGTTGTGACAAATTCGGAGGGGTCTGGTATAGCCGTGGCCACAGACCAGTCGCCCCCAGACTCCTGGTCCACCATCTTGCTCAGGTGACCCATTGAATGGGTCACATAAGCAAAAGGGGAGTAGCTGAGCAAATCCTGAAACACTGGTATGCACCAGGTATTCACCAGGAGGCAGCATGTGTCACATCCTCCTGTGCCACTTGTCAACAATTTTCTATGGCTAAAGACCACTGTTCAGAGCACTCACAAGTGGTCTTATGGGCCTTTCCAATATCTGCAAATTGATTTTATTGAACTACCCCCATCCTGTGGGTTTTGCTACTGTTTTGTGATTGTGTGTGTTTTCAGTGGATGGGTGGAGTGCTTCCCTTGCAAGCACCAAGATGCTGTTACTGTGGTAAAGAAGCTAGTGGCTGAAGTAGTCCCTAGATTTGGTGTTCCACTCAATATAGATTCCAAGAAAGGGGAGCACTTCACTGCAGATATCATGAAAAAATTATGCACAACATTGCACATTAGGCAAAACTTTCACTGTCCTTACCACCCACAGAGTTCAGGACAAGGTGAATGGAAAACTTTTGACTTGGAGAGGAAATTAGGGAAAATCTGTGGAGAAACTGGTCTGAAATGGCCTCAGGCTTTGCCTTTAGTGCTCATGCATATCAGAAAAACGCCAAAGAGAAAACATCGGTTGACTCCTCATAAAATAGTGTTTTGTAGGCCATCTCAGAAAATTAAGGCTTTTAAACTTTCTGAACATTATGATGAACTTACTAAATATGTCATACATTTGTCCAAAATTGCTGTCAGTCTTTCCTCTCAGGTGTAGGATGCTGTCCCAGTTCTACAGACGTGCCCTACCATTCCATCCAGCCAGGTGACTGTTTTTGTGAAGAACCAACAGAAGGAAGGACTGTCTCCAGCCCTGATTGGATGGCCCTTTCCAGGTCCTGCTGACTACTAACAGCAATCCAAGTGAAGGAGAGAGTCTTGTGGATACACACAAGCCACACCCTCAGAACAGTTGACCCAAGCAGCAGAGATGTACCACCACCAACCCCCAAACCAGAGGAGACTGATTTTTGCCCAGACGAAACAGATGAAGAAATCTCAGAGCAACTGAGGGAAGAAGGCTACTCCACAGAGGAAAGCCTTGACCCAGGCTTGAATGCCCAGGTAAGGACAGCTACAGGAGAGTTCCCAGATCTAGGGGACAACCCTGAGGACTTCATAGACTTCCCCGAGGACTGCCCTGATGAGTTGGCATCAAGTCTGGCTAAATCTTTTGTAGAAACTCAGTTGCAAACTCCGGATAATAGTGGGTATCAGAGTGCAAACATTAGCACCGATTTTCTCAAACTGCCTCCTCATTCATACAACTTAAGGCCACGAAGGGACAGGCCAGTTTGAGTAAGGCAAAGGGACGACAAAAGGAGGGGTTGCAGATGACTTACCTAGCTGCCAGAACTGATAAACTGCTAGGACTGTGCTAAATTTTATTGACTCATATTTAAGCTCATCATATTGCTGAACCTCCATCTGCTGCTATGAAAGTGGGAGAAATTCAGACAATGAATCTGAAGAATTGCCTGGAGAGGCAAGCCAAATAGCACTCAGAACGGAATAAATGATTGATTGGTACCTTTTAGTACTGTTTGATCTTGTAGTATGCTCTAGCAAGGGACAAATTAACTTGCACCTATTATTTATAACCTACTGTGCTTGATTACGGATATTATGAAGCCTATGGGAGGTTGGTTAGTTATAACAATTGCCTCAAGTGTTATATTTCCACTGGGAGAAACTACTATTAATCAGAGCTTGGAAAATTACTTTTAAAAATTAATAAATTACAGTTACAGTTACGTGGCCCAAAAAAGTAGTAATTACCGTTACAATTGCAACTACTCTGATAGTAACTGATTAATTTTTCTCAAAATTAATCACTACAGTTACATTTCAGTTACTTTTTTAAAAAATGCCTACAAGGTGCTGGCCTTGACTGCTGCACATCTAAGTAGCCTAAAACAACATTAAAAATAAACACACACATACAGAGGTAGTAGAATAATTCTTTTTATCCATAAGATAGCAATGGTGGTCGCTGGTAAGGGAGGTGGGGAGGGAGGCAGAGGCCGCAGCTCAGATCTTTGCATGTCAAACCAAGTGAAACCCCCCCCCCATAGCCAGCAAGCATAATCTCTCTCACTTAACCACCTCCTGGACCCTGCCCTGCCACCAACTAAGGGACACTCACCCAAGCAAACATTTTCCCCTGAAATGCAAAAAAAGTTAAAATACTGCAAATGTGGCACAGCTGTCAGAGAGGGTGATGGAGGCCACTTTGTGTGCCAAAACATGTTGTCATCTTTCACCTCCACAGTTCTTTATCTCCATTCTGCTGCTGCCTCCTTCTCCTCCTTTATCCATGTTTTTACCCTCTTGTCCTCCAGCTCCTTTTCCTCTCCACTCCATTTTTTAAACAATTGTTTTCTCCATTCCACCCTGTTTCACTCTCCACCTCCTACCTTGTTGTCTCCTACCCACCCACAGACCATGATGATAATGAAAGTTGAGGAAAGCACAAAAGCAGGACTACAGCTGAAGATCAAGAAGACTATTTTTATTCTATTATGACAGATTTATCTCATGTATAACTATATACATAAATATTAATCCATGTAATGTATTTTAGAATAAAACAGTTTTAAAAATTTAAAGGAAATACTTGAGCAGTACGAAACGAATGCTGATAAAAGTTAAAGAGGAAAGCACAGAAGCAGGACTACAGCTGAACATCAAGAAGACTAAAGTAAGAATAACAGAAGATTTATGTAACTTTAAAGTTGACAACAAGGACATTGAACTTGTCAAGGATTATCAATACCTTGGCACAGTCATTAACCAAAATGAAGACAATAGTCAAGAAATCAGAAGAAGGCTAGGACTGGGGAGGGCAGCTATGAGAGAACTAGAAAAGGTCCTCAAAGGCAAAGATGTATCACTGAACACTAAAGTCAGGATCAGTCAGATTCCCGATCTCTAGGTATGGATGTGAGAGTTGGACAGTGAAAAAAGCTGATAAGAGAAAAATCAACTCATTTGAAATGTGGTGATGGAGGAGAGCTTTGGGCATACCATGGACTGCGAAAAAGACAACCATTATAACCCAGAGCTTGGAAAAGTTACTTTTTTGAACTACAACTCCCATCAGCCCAATCCAGTGGCCATGGTGGCTGGGGCTGATGGGAGTTGTAGTTCAAAAAAGTAACTTTTCCAAGCTCTGTTATAACCTAGTGACTTCCTGGAGCTATTATTGCGAATAAATAGTCTGAATGCTAGCACTCCTCCTAGTCTCCTAATTCTGAGGCTTTGATTTGTAAGTTTGATTTAACGTCAGTTCACAAAAGCAGCAAACATCCAGATAAAAGCTGGCTGCAGGATCCCCAGTTCCAGTCTCACTTAATGGTCCTCGATAAGTCATTTGAACTCTGCTATATTAATGAAGCATTATTGCCAGATACCCCAATATCACCACACACATACATATGCCAAGGCAACTCCAGATACATAGCCCAACCACCTCTTTCAGAGTCCGTCCACTACCTCAACACTTTCAGTAAGCTAGGAGCCTCCAGACAGAGAGCTCATATCTCAGTAGCAGAGGATATATGTTTTATGTGCTGAGGTCCTAAATTCAATCCCTGACAGTTGAAAGGATCTCAGATGACAAAGCTAGCAAAAGCCCTTGGCCTGAGTGGCTGCCAGTCAGAGGCAGTAATACTGGGCTAGATGAACTACTACTCTGGTTCAGTATAAAGCAGCCTCCTATGTTCAGAAAACATGTTCAGCTCGAGGCATCTCCTTTCAAATCCACAGAACTTTCCAAACATGATACACACACTCTCCCCTATGAAGAATTCAATACCTGACAGAACTTCCTGGGTTTTTAGGACCCAAACAAAACATCCATAATTCCTTCTTCATTCAGAACCTGGAGAACTAACAGTCTACCCTATTCATGTTTACTCAGAAGCAAGCCTCATTCCCAATCCATCTGTCCTTGACCATTTGTGGGGAAGAAAGCAAATATTGCACCAGACAGCAGGAGGGTTCTTTTTTGGGGGGGTTTCCAGAGTTCTATAATAAGAGCATTAAGTTCAATTGGACTTGCTTCCAAACAAGCGTACTTATGATTCCAGTCACCATGCAGCCCAATCCTATGTATGTTTAGTGAGATCAATGCAACTTAGTCCCCTGAGTGTGTTTCAGCCTGTGCACTAAGTACTGCAAACCAATCCTATGCATTTTAATTTTTTTTATGCTCAGAAGTAATCCACCAAATTGTCCCCCATATCCAATTTTAGATGGTAAGCTCCTCCAGGCAAGCACATGCCCTGTGCCATAATATGCACAGTGTTGTTACCTAAAAAAAAAAAGCTCACCAGTGAAGCATTCATAGCAGAGAGGGGGCAGCAGGGCAAATGAGTGAGTGAGTGAGCAGGGGGCAGGTGGGGCAGAGAGAGGGAGTGGGGGGCAGCAGGATGAGTGAGCAAGCAGGGGCAGGCAAGGGAAGAGAGCAGGGGTGGGGCAGAATGATTGAGCAAGTGAGTGGGGAGGGCAGGCAGGGGAAGACAGTGAGGGTGGGGAGGCAGGGCGATTGAGTGATTGATCCAGTGGGGAAGGCAGGCGGGGGGGAGAGTGGGGTGACGGCAGGGCGATTGAGCCAGTGGGGAAGGCAGGTGGGGGAGAGAGTGGAGTGGGGGGCAGGGCAATTGAGCCAGTGGGGAAGGCAGGTGGGGGAGAGAGTGGGGGGGCAGGGCAATTGAGCGATTAAGCCAGCGAGAAAGGCAGGTGGGGGAGAGAACAGGGGTGGGGGTATGGCGATTGATTAAGCCAGAGGGGAAGGCAGGCAGGGGGAGAGAACGGGAGTGGAGGGGCAGGGCGATTGAGCGATTGAGCCAGTGGGGAAGGCAGCCAGGGGGAGAGAGTGGGGTAGGGGGCAGGGTGATTGAGCGAGCAGGGAGAGAGCAGGGGTGGAAGGTTAACACACACATACATACACTATCATCAATCACCTCCATTCTGCTGCTGCCTTCTCCTCCGTCATCCGTGCCCTGGCTTTCTCCTCCACCATCCATTTTTTTCTTTCTCCTGTGCTCTACCACCTTCTGCCTCTTCACCTCCTCCCTTGTGCCTCCTAACACAGAGCATGAGGGAAGAGCGAAGCTGCACAGAAGCCTAATGTGAAGCACATGTCTTCTGTCCACCAATCACAGGAAGAGAAGACTTCCGCTTGCTCCCCCCCAAGTAACGTTCAAACGTAACACTGGAAATGTTACGATTGCTGCTAAAAAGTAGGGAAATTACTAGTTGTTCTGTTACTAGTAAAATGTAATGAAGTTACCCACTCGTTACTTTAAAAAGTAATAAATTACAAGTAACTCGTTATTTCTTACGAGTTACTTCCAAGCTCTGCTATTAATACCTATTTGGCCCTCATAGACCAAATCCGGCTTGATTGGAACCTGTCTGAGTGTTGGTTGTGTAGTCATATTCCAATCCACTCAGTGGGAGGCGTTCCAATTATACCTGCACCTTTGAATGCCACAGAAATGGTAAACCCATACTACTTCAATTTAAAAGCTGACGCAACCTGGAAGGATGTGAATTTATAGGGAACAGAGTATATTCAGTTGGCTCATGAAAAGCAGGGTCTGTTTTGTTGGCAATGTAATGGTTCTTCCTTTTTCTGGGTAATAGCCATTGTTCCTATGAAGTTAGACTTAATGGAGCCTATGCAAATGGTATCTGGTGGGACACATTTACAAGCCCCCCTTTTGAGAGATGATATCTGCAATGGATGATGTCACCCAAGTGTGAAAAAGGTTTCACAGCACTGGTAGATCACTATTTTGTTTGTGGGGATAAAGCCTATAAGTACCTCCCAGTGGGATGGTCAGGAAATGGCTATGTTGCCACCCTTTTCCCTACTGTGCGAGTACTGAGTAATCTACCAGCAGGTTGCATATGTAATTACCGGGATGTATCGGAAGCAGAAAGAATTTTTGGCATTATGATCCCCAGCTATAGGGTAGGCCTAGCTATGTGGGAGGTCCAAAAATTGGCATGTTCCCTGGAAAAAGTTGTCAATGCCACTGCATTGGGATTACAGGCCATAAAAGAACAAATGACAGAAATTAGACAAATGGTGTTGCAGAATCACCTAGCATTAGATTTTGTACTGTCAAGTAAAGGAGATATATGTAAAGGAAAGAATGTTGTACAAGGATCTCTGATTCTTCTAGCATCATTGATGCCCAGATATCAGTGATCCAGCATGAGGAAGAAAATTAACAGGATTCTTGGACTTTTGAAAGGTGGTTTAGTGACATTTTTGGAGGAATTAGTGAGACTATATTACTTGCACTACTTCACATATTATTGGTTTTGTGTGCTATATATATATATATTGATTCAAATAGGAATATGTTGTGTTAAGAGTGTTGGAACAAAATTAGGACAAAAGAGTGTGAACAAAATAGTGCATCAAATGAAAGAGAAATTGGGCCAAGATGAGGATATAGAGAAGTGGATAGCGGAGGAATATGCTAAGGTGAAGACTTTACAGACTGAGTGGACAAGAATGAATAAAATAGAATGTGATATTGTGTGAAAGTATGATCATAGCTAGCTTCAAAGCGGGGAGCTGATGGAGAATTTTATATATTCAAACAAAAAGCAAGATATATTCTTTTATAAAGCTATAAATGTTTATGAAGGTTTATAATATTTTAATTTCAGTAGCCAGCCAAAAGCTTTTTTCTTCTTGGAGCTGTCTTTTCTGATGGTGCTGGTTTGTTTGGAACAGCTTGAACTCTATTAGATAAGATAACACTGAATATCCTTGTGCTCTCCAAGATGTAGGAAGGATTGCATTAGCTGGAATG
This sequence comes from Rhineura floridana, assembly GCF_030035675.1. Taxonomy (NCBI): domain Eukaryota; kingdom Metazoa; phylum Chordata; class Lepidosauria; order Squamata; family Rhineuridae; genus Rhineura; species Rhineura floridana. The sequence continues at coordinate 234,789,773 of NC_084480.1, forward strand.
CTTAGCTCACAGTGAAAATGTACTTTTATGTGAGGTACTGAACATTGCCAAATTGACCAGAACATAATGCAGAAAGTGCAATATCTATGTAATACCTATGCAATGCCTATGTAATACTATGCAATGTTTATGTAATGTTTAGTTGAAGCCTCCTGATTGGGAGATGCCAATTTCTTTGTCCTGAAAAATATAAAAAAAAACCTGGTGAGCAGTGGCGAGTTACAGTTCTCCACTCACTCAGAGGGAGACTGACCAAGTGTATGTTTGTCATCCAATAGAGGCCTACCTTTGTGCTGCAAGCCTGTGTCTTCAAATCCTCAAAGACCCCCAGTCCAACGAACTATAAAATTCCCCGTCAGAGGGGAGGGCAAGTTTGATCATTTGCATACTTTTTTAGTTCAGTGGGATTTCCTCCTGTGCAATCATGCTTAGGATAGGTGAAGATGACCTGGGGAAGAAGTGGGGGGAGAAGAAGGGCAGGAAGGGGAGGGGAAGGGAGGGGAGGAGATTGGGTGGGTGGGCACTGGGCAGAGGGGAAGCCCCTTTCCTTTCCAAAAGGCAAACATTGTGAACAGTATCATTCTTTTTCAGGGTTTCCCCCAACTTTTTATTCTACAGCAGGCACATGTAGCCTCTCACCAAATTTAAACCAAAGCTATCCCTGGCCACATCCACACCAGACTTTAGGCAGTCATGGCTTCTCTCAAGGAATCCTTGGAAGTGTAGTTAGTGAATGGTGCTGAGAGTTGCTAGAAGATGCTCTGTTCCACTCACAGAGCTTCAATCAGAGCAGCTGACTGTTAAACCACTCTGGCCATTGGTGCTCTGTCAGGGGAATAGACGTTTCCTCTCAGCACCCTCACAAACTACACTTCCCAGGATTCTCTGGGGGAAGCCATGACTGTCTCACATGAAATCAAAGTCTGGTGTGGATGTAGCCCCCTGATTAGGCAAGCCAAGCAACTGTGAGTCTGGCTTTTAGAACCAGTGGTGTCACTAGGGTTGGTGTCACTCGGTGCGGTAACTCATGGTGTCACCCCCATGGACCGCCTCCCGTACCAGACCATACAGAATCCTTAGTAATTTTTTTGTACTAATGTTACTCGTAAATTGTAATTCCCGTATATCACTAAATGTAATAGCACACACACACACACACACACACACACACAGAGCCAGCTGTGGGATCGTCACACAAACAACCTAGAACATTTTTTCCCTTTCACAAGGACATGCAAAAGATTGAACCCAGGACCTTCTGCATGCAAAGCACATGCTCAGCCTACCACTGAGATATAGGGTAGAAAAGCACTCACTGTTCTGCTGGCCTGGGGATAATTCTGAGGGTCAGTTAGATAGGTTTGGAGGGCCACATTTGGTCTCTGGGCCTAAGCTATCCTCCCCCCCATTCTAATGAGCAGCCACAAGTGAAGCAGGGCAGGGGGTGCAGAAATCCTGATTCAATAGGTCCCCTTCCCAAGTCTGCACAGTTTTGTTTTGGCTTCAGAGGATCTCCAAATCAAGGATTACAGAGACAGAAGAGGCAATGTCATTTCCACACAGAATTGAACTGAAACCTATCTTTTTTTGAGAAATTAAGCACTGGGGATCATATTGCACCAAGTCTAACAGCAATGGTAAATTTATATATAAAAAAAAGTGCCAATGCTCACGGGTGCTTGCTAGCTCTGTACCCCTAAACCAAGGGATGTAGTCATCCATTGGTCAGGGGGGGGGGTGTTAGACCCATTGATTTTTGGAAGCAGAGTCCCTATGTCTCCAGCACCCTACAAGGCAATCAGCCTGAAAGGAGTGTAAATTACTGAGAAGAATCTCCTAACGTGTTTCCTTGTCCTGTCCTGCTGATTGGAGCCAAACAGAGTGAAATGAAATGAGTCAGCCACTGAGAAGACTCTTCTCAGTAGCCAACACTCCCTCCTTTCATGCTTACTGGCACCTAGGGACATATGTTGTTGTGGGAGAAGGTATTAACAAGGATCTCATTCTCAACCCAGCAGCAAAAAGGGTGTGGGTGTGGCTGGGAGTGTCATGAAGGCGTATTCTATTGTAAACCGCTTTGAGATCTTTTAGACAGTAAGCAGTCTATCATCATCATCATCATCATCTTTATTCTAAAGCAGGGGTGGGAAACCGTTTTTCAGGCCAAGGGCCACAGCAGACTGGCCAGAGAAGTCTTGATAAGACTGGCACATGAAATTTGGATAAACTGTTATTCATCCAAAAAACTATACTGAAATGTTTGATTGATGGAGATATTTTCATGTATAAATGCACACACTAATATTTGCACACTGAGAGTCAGTGGGATGAAGATTCCACATTTTCTTTGTGACATCAGGAATATAAGAGGATCACTCATGCTGTTGATAATTGTTCTAATATATAACACACTAGATTACAGTAAAACAAAATCCCCTGCTATTTGGGGGGAAGTGAGATGCATATAGTGGGTTACATTTTCTCTAACTTTCTTGTAAGAGTGCTGTCATATTAATTTGGAGATGGTCTGGCTGTAGAGATGGAAAGGTGCAAGAAAGGGCAACCAAAATTTAGCAGGCAGCTGGATCAACTCCCATATGAAGAAAGGTTACAATGTCTGGGGCTTTTTGGTTTAGAAAAAGGGCAAGTAAGCTAAGGGGGGTCATGACTGAAAAGCATTACATTACTCATGGTGCAGAGAAGGTGGATAGAGAGAAGTTTTTCTTCCTCTTAACACTAGAAACTGGGGTCATCAAGCGAAGCTGAATGGTAGAAGATTCAGGACAGATGAGTACTTATTCACACTACCCACAATTTTACTACCACAAGATGTGATGACCACCATTTTTAATGCTATAGACAAATTCATGAAGGATAAGGCTGTCAATGGCTACTAGCCATGTTGCTTGTATATTACCTCCAGGATCAGAGGTGGCATGTCTCAGAATACATGTTGCTGGGGGGAGGGCTCTTACCTTTATGTCCTACTTATGCAGAAGTTCCCAGGCATCTCCAAGGAGGTCTGGGGAAAAGAAGCCTGCCTGAAACACTGGAGAGCTGCTGCTAGTCACTGTAGACAGTGCTGTGCTAGATGGACCAATAGTCTGCCTCAATATAAGGCAGCTTCTTATGTTGTGGGCCTTTTACTGGTTTCTGGCTGATTACTGTGGGATATAGAAGACTGGACTACAAAGCCCTTTAGTCTGATCCAGCATGTCTTTATTTCAAGTCTCATTTCTATCTTAAAATTATTATGGTTTTAATTACTATTAATATGCAAGGAGTACACTGGTTCCTGATGAAGGCTGGTGAGGCAGTGAATCCTTTCAACAACCCATCCAAGGTGCTTTAAGCTTGAACAGCTCCTTGATAGTTCAGGCTAAAACCTGGGGAGGATTCACTGCCCCATTGGCATCAGAGCCACCAGCCTCCACTGTTGGTTCCTGTTCAACCTACACTTCATAATTAGACTTATATTTCCAGTATTCTGTCCTCCAAAGGAACCTGATTTTGAAGTGGCAATCCTGAAATTCTTACTGCCTGGATAAGTTGGCACTGGTGGTGGTGTGTGGGTTAATCAGAAGCATCACTATGCATCCTTTGACCTCTTGTTGAAGTGATTCTTCCCAAATCTGCCTACCCAAGATGACACTAGCAGGCTTTAGCATCATGATAGAACATGATCTCATACAACAGGGGTGGCTAAGCTGTGACTTTCCAGATGTTGTTGGATGCCAGCTCCCAACAGAACCATCCAGCATGGCCTATGGTCAGGACAGAAGGATGAGAGTTGTCATCCAGCAACAAACAGAGGGTCACACGTTCCCCAAACATACCACAGAACTAGCACTGATGTACAAATGTTCCTTGGGTGACTGAGCCTAGGGCTTGTACCCAGAGCTTGGAAAAGTTACTTTTTTGAACTACAGCTCCCATCAGCCTAATCCAGTGGCCATGCTGGCTGGAGCTGATGGGAGTTGTAGTTCAAAAAAGTAATGTTTCCAAGCTCTGCTGTACCTGATAAAGAGTTAGCAAGGTTCTATATGTGCAGGTTTTAGAAAAACACATGAAAGCAAACTCACATGTAGAAATGTACATCTAGGATGTGACTGAAAGCTCTACATGTTTTAAATGTTCACTCACATTCTGCTTGAGATCTGCTGGAGAGGCTCTGCTGGTAGTTCCAGATTTAAGTGAAATCCAAGGGTCAGTTACCTGGGCGAGGGTCTTGTTAGCAATAGCACTCCATCTGGAAGTTAGGCTGGTGGCAACATTGTATAGCTTTAGGCACCAGGTGAAGATCTGCCTCTTCATTTCAGGCTTTTAACAATTGCAATGTTGGCCTGTAGTTTGGCACACTGACAGTTTACTGATGTGATCTGATATGTTAATATTTTGTTTTATGTACATACTTGCAGTAACCTCTCCTGGGTTCCTGCAATGAAGGGTAGGCTATACTTTTTAAAACAAATTCTCATCAGTGTCAGACAATCATCCCTGTGTATTGCATCAGGGTCCCTGGATATGCTCTGGAACCACTGGACAAGGAAAATGATGATTTGAATAAATTTATATGCAAGTGGAGAGCTGCAAAAATTTGCTGTTTATGTGTGTATGTATTCTGTGTCAATTCCCTGCTCACATCTTACATTGATTCAAATTCACCTCCTCATTCAAACTACTACAGTGAAGTAATAATCCAACTGCTGCTTTATTTATCCATCCATCCATCCATCCATCCATCCATCCATCCATCCATCCATCCATCCATCTCATTTATAAATTGCTTCCCATGAGAGATCCAAAAATGATTTACAATATAATAAAACATATATAAAACAGTTACATATACAAAGACAGTTAATATATATATATATATACAGAGAGAGAGAGAGAGAGAGATTTAGACAATAATAGCACGTACATAAAATCAACTCAGATCCAATACAGGTATAATTTGGTACCTGTATGCACAACACCAGGGGTAGGGAAACTTTTTGGCTCCGTGGGCACACTTTGACAGGTGGACAGGGCAACCCACCAGTCAATCACATGGCTCCATTATGACATCACACAATTTACAGGTGGGTTGTTCTGTCAAAATCTCTTGCCCTTTGGGAGTCTCCCTGTGTTTTTTCTTTCTATTCCCAATGTCAGCTGTGGAAAGGAGCTGCACAGGGCAACTTCAAAGAGCAGTGCTGGGAGGGAAAAGCAGTTTTCACTGAATGGAAGGCATGCTCCTGCTGCCCATCAGCTGATGGGTGTTTGGGAGTGCACCTTGGTCCAGCAAAGGAACAATCAGGTGCCCACTTTAAGCTTCCTATTGTTCCTTTGAAGCTCTGCCGTTACCTGCCTCAGACCTGGTGCTATGTATGACATCAGAGGTAGAATGGGTGGATGGGGCCTCCCCAAAACGGCCTCGTGGGACAAATGGGGAGACCTGGTGGGTCAAGTCTGGCCCACAGGCCAGAGCTTCCCATCCCTGTACTACTTAATACACTAAGAATATGAGACACCGTCCACTTGTACCTTGTGATCCTCAGGGCAGCTCTCTGCCTGTTAGCTTCCTTCCTGCTCTTCCCCCACGCCTTCCACAGCTGCGCGGGCTTCCTGCTCTTCCCCCGCACGCCCTACCACCACCTTCCACATGTTGTTAGCATGGGCAGGGCAGCTCTCCACCATAGATTTATATCCCACCCTTCCTCCCAATAGGAGCCCATGTACATAATACTACATAGTAAATGTGTGTGAGAATAGAATAGAAATGCGGTATATTTTAACTGATGGATCTGTTAACTGTAGCTAATGTATTTTTACCTAGTTTAATATTTTATTGTGTTTTTAGGTACTGTGCACGATTGCCTTGTGATCCACCCTGAGCACCCGCCCCATTGTGGGGCAAAAGGGCAGGATAGAAATATTTTACATAAATAAACAAGCTTTCCCACAATGAAGAATGAAGCAAAAGCAACTATGATTTGGATCCAACCCTTTCATTAACCCATTGCATTATTTAATTTTTCTGCTTTGTTTTTTATGGAATTTATTTGTATTTTATTGTACGTCACCCAGAGTGGCAGGATAACCCCTGCCAGATGGGCATCTAACAAATTTAATAAAATAAATAAATTAATTAATAAATAAAGGATGGTGCATGCATGGGAGTTTTGGCAGGCTGTCCTGGCCACCGCCCCCATTTCTCCCCTTCTCTGAGGCGACACAAGGAAAGAGAAAGTTGGTCTCCCTCAGAGCACCACTCCCAGTGTTTTCGCTAGGGCACGCGCGCCGGCATTCCCTCAGGGAAAGGAGGAGGCGGTGGCGTGGCTACGGCAATGCGCACCTCATCCAACCCTACCCACTCCCCGCTTTGGCGCATGTCCCCTTTGTCACCCCATGCTCATTAGAGAGGTGGAAGAGAAAGACCGTGCAGGACCGAGCTGCGAGGGAGTGTGAAGGAGCCAGTCTGTGAGGCGGCAGGGCGGGCACTGAGGGAAGAGGGCAGTCGCCGCACTCGCTCCTGATCTCTCTCTCTCTCTCTCTCCTCCTTGGCCGTGCCTGCTGCTTCCCAGCGGCAGTGCCTAGGGTGGGGGGCAGCTCTGGGTGTCACCCCATCTCGTGGTGTCACCTGGTGCAGCCTGCACCCGCCGCACCACCCTAGTGATGCCCCTGTTTAAAACACTGACAGTTGGTTCTTACTGAGCATTCCCAATATTATTATTGAGTTCAAGCCAAAATTTATTAAATTATTTAAAAATCAGCCAGGCAGTTTTTAAATTTTAAACTACAGAAGATGAAGGTCAGAGCATGGGACAAGGTCAGTAATAGGATTACAGCCACTCTTGTGGCTGTATAATATTTTAAAAAGCACATTTTTAAAGACAGCATTTTGAGACTATGTATGTATTATGGCAAAGTAAAAATGGGAAAATATTCCTTTAAAAAGAAATAGGAGTAGCAGAATATTTCAGATATTCCCTGTTTATTGTATCAGAATTTATGGAGAAGGGCTGTAGCTCAGTGATAGACCATCTGTTTTGCATGCAGAAGGTCCCATTTTCAATCTCCAGCATTTCCAGGTAGGGCTAGGAGAAAATCCCATCAGAAATCTCAGAGAGCTGCTGCCAGTCAGTGTAAATAATACTGAGCTAGATGGACCAATGATCTGGCTCAGTATAAGTCAACTTCCTATGCTCCTAGAATCTGCTAAACATACATTCAATTTTACCAACACTAGTATCCCATTGATCCATTCTGAAAATTCATTAAATGAAAAGCAAAAAGTGGCATAAAATGTTTCAGAGAAACTAATAGCAGCTACTATAGAATTCCTGAAGTGTCATTTAACCAGAGCTTGGAAAAGTTACTTTTTTGAACTACAACTCCCATCAGCCCAATCCAGTGGCCATGCTGGCTAGGGCTGATGGGAGTTGTAGTTCAAAAAAGTAACTTTGCCAAGCTCTGCATTTAACCGGTAGTAGAGGATCTCCTAAGTCATAAGTTTTACCAGCTCATGATTTTGGTTGTCATTAGCAACAAAATTATTATAGGAAGGTCCCTCAGATCATTGACACACAAGCAAAGACAAAATAAGTCTGCAATCCTTACTAGCAGTAAGCACCACTGAATTCAATGTAACTTACTTTTGAGAGGTATAGTACAGAGCTGTAAGTATCAACAGTGTTGTCACATGCACTCTAGAATCTTCACAAACGCTTCCTGTAGAACATTGGTCTTTACCTGCTAGGTCAGTACCCATTACTACTGGATTCCAAGGTTAATTTATCATATCTGGATGGAAAATCATATTGTAGATGATGAGATTTATTTATTTTTAAAAGTACCACAATTATTATCTAAACTTGATGCAATACAAGGGACTTCCTTTCCTATCTGTGAATGTATGCAAATTAAAAGTTTTGTTATTAGAATATCTAGAATCAATATACCCCCTTAAAGTTTTAAATAATATAGTGACTGGTTCTCAATTTTTTTAAAAAAGTTTATTAATAATACATCAATTGTTATCTGAGTTACCTTGAAACTAGAATTAAAAATAGATGGGAAAAGTGTTTTGCATTTTTATCAGATTGGCCTTGGAAACTTATATGTAGAGATGAACCTAGTTATTCCATGGATATTGTAGCTGAAGAAAATTTCTATAAGATCCTGCATTTACTACATTTTATTATATTTTTCAAAAGCAACAAAAATGTACCAACTTCCTATTGCACCGTGGTGGAGATAGGAGAAAAGCTGAGCTAATACATATTTAGACATATTTGACAGAATTGTAAACAATTAATAGGGTGTAAATTACCAATATAACCTATTGCTATGCTTTTAGGTAAGTGTGATTGTATTATTCCAATCAAGGGCCACATAGGGGCCAAGAACTGGGAGGAAATAACTAAAATAACATTTACCAAAAACGGAAGACAGGAAAAGCAATCTATGGCACTGGATTTAATGTATAAGATGACACATGAAAAGAGACTTTGGGAGGGATATAGGTCAGAAGGTTCTATGGAATGTTGGCAAAGAGTAACAGAGCAGAGGTAGACTAGACACTGTGACCGAAGTGGAGTGGCTTCAGCTGTGACTTTCCTCATCAACCAACTTATTTGATTATTTATAATTTTGTTCTGCTCTGATGTGGGGTGATAAATAATTCTTATTACCCATACTGTGATGTGTTGAATCAATGATCTCCTTGTGGAGGTACGCCTGGCGCCAACATTATTATCTTTTCGACGCCAGGTTAAAACATTCCTTTTCTCCCAGGCATTTTAATAAATTTAATAATTTAATAATTTTAATTTTAACATTTTAACATTTTAACATCTCAATTTATTTTTAGCATCTTAGTATGCTAGTATATTTGTATTTTAGTATGTTTAAATTGTTTTATAAATGGTTTTAATTGTATTTTTGCTGTCTTGCTTGTTGTGAACCGCCCAGAGAGCTTCGGCTATGGGGCGGTATAGAAATTTAATAAATAAATAAATAAATAAACTGCAAACCCTACCAATTTGATCCTTATCCTCTCACCTTGAATCTTCAATGGAGGAGTAGTATGCTTTTTTTCTCCCCCCCACCCTGTCTTTATTATCTCATGTTATATGCAGTTGCTCCAGACATGCATGTATTGATATTTCTCATATCACTTATTGAGGAGTGTGTTTCTTGGATTTACAGAATCCATAGGCTTTCCTGTAGTTAGCATGATGAACATCTACAAGAAAGGATCTTTCATATTCCAGTTAGCTGCAATCTGAGAATAGCAATGTTAGCAACTTGAAAGCTCCTGCAAAATGGCACTTGTAATTAGCATCTTGCCCTTTGATAATTCAGCAATTACACTAGAAGGAATGCAAAGAAAATATTGGCCAAGTATTTAGTTATGACATTTTATATACCACCCTTCATCTCAAGTGATCTCAGTGTGGATCATATTCAAATAAAAGCAACACAAAACATATAAGAAAATCAAGCAAGAAAACCATCTCATACCTAATCTTATTCCTATACCAACAGGTGAGTCAATATCTCAATCCCACTATCTCCACTAAAGACTTGGTGCTTTTCAGCTGGTGCTCTGTTTCAGGTTGTGCCATGGAACTGGAATCTATTTACATCTTGAGTAAGACTTGATGCATATACGTATGTATCAGGTGAGCCATCGTCATCTGTTATAAGAATTGCTCCTTCCATCATGGCATACATATGTGAAGAGTGTTGAGGGGCAGTTTCTCTGCTTCTTACATCTATAGATTGATTTCAATAGACCATGAAACATTAATGTTTGAAACAGAAATTGTTATTTGTTGTTCAAGAAAAACTTGAAGACAAAAAGGGCTGAGAGGAAGCATAGCACATATTGTCAAAACATTGTACTTAGCCAAATGATATTTGCAAGGTGACCAATCTTTGACCCAATCCCTTACAAACGTTGCTGTGTCAGGGATCAGCAATGACTACGTTCATGAACATCTTCAAAATTACTGGTGAGATATGAATAGTGGTTCTTCTAAAATGCAAATTAATTATTATTCTCAATTAGTTTCTTCAGAAATATGAGGGAATATGTGGCTCAGAGGTCTAATGTCGCTGAATCACTAGCTCAACTCCATTATAATTCTCATCAAGAGTCACTTCCAAAATATATTAACTTTCCTGCAATATTGGTGTTGTTGATCTAACGTCTGGGGAGACAGCTATTCAGAATCTTCAAATCAAGATGTCATATCATCAAACAGGTCTCATAACCAGAAATGTTATGGTAAGGAGATTCTAGGGAAACCGGGAAGAGATCATTACAAAGCAATGGGACAGAGCAAAAATCTAAATACAGGTAGTGCAATGTGTTTTAAAATTATTTGAGTTCTAATTTTAATAATATCTAAGAAGTACCCAAATGCTAGCCTGTATCAATCATTCCACTTTTATAAGCAGAAGTATCCTCTGCTCATGCTAGAATATCATTGGATGCAAGCCATTGGTCATAATACTGGAAGCAGGGAACACATTTATGTTTTATTGAACAACTGGGCAGAATACAACCTGTTCCTCTCCCCTCCCCCCAGCTCTAACGCCATAATCAGATAGGGTAGGACACCTTTTTGTGTATTTACAGGAAGCCTATTGGTGAAATGACTTGAGTAAAAACAGCCATCTAAATATGTAAAGAGGGGCCAGGCAGAAGTAGGTTCCTGATTGTCCCTCCTACCTCTCTGATTCCTTCACCAGTCTACCAACCCACTTCCTTGTCTGCTGCAGCACTCTCTTTGCTGTCTACTCAGGACATACTCTCTGCATTGTTTTTTCTGGTGACATTTCAGCACCATAGCTGCATGCTCTCTTTTTCTATTTTAGTGATAAAGTGTGAAGGGAATGAGCAATATGGTAGAATGCTGAGTGTACTCCTATCACAACCAATTAGGGTTAGGAGAGCGAACATAGAAATGGCCTTCCTGGTGCTGCACTGCTGTCTTTTCTCTGTAGGCAGGAGTACTGCAATGGGATCTCCTTACCACATGGCTAGATTTTAAAGGGTCAGGGCAAGTTACAGTGGCGTACCAAGGGCAGGGTGGGGGGGCAGTCCGCCCCAGGTGTAGGCAATAAGGGGGTGCCGGCAAACAACGGAGAGTCTCCCTCAGGGCTCTGGCGGCTCTTTTCAGCGGCAGAGGCAGGGAACACCTCTGCAGCGGCCCCATGGCTGGCTGGCTGGCTGGCTATGAGGAAGGGGACCAGCAGCGAAGCTCACATCCCACACCTGCGGGGCTGCACCAGAGGCTCCTCCATGGCACCCCTCACCAAGTGCAGCTCTTATGCTCCCTCCAACGGCCGCCTGGCAGCAGTGCTCACTATCACCCTCCTCCTCTGCCTCCTTCTCCCCTTCCCTGTCCGCCCCAAGAGAGGCAACTCTTGGGCCAGCAGAGTGAGGTAAGCGCTGGGCTGCATTCCCTCTGGCCAGGCAGGTGCTTCAGTGGCCGGACTCGTTTGCTGCCTGCCCACCTGTCTGCTCAACAGCACCCCCGGTTGCCAGATGACAGGGCCATTGCGCTGCTTCCCGGCCCTACTTGCGAGTGTCCCTGTGGCCGTCTGGTAAGCCATGAGACAACAGAGGGGCAGGCTAGTTGATGCTGCTGGCCTGATCTGGCTGCAGGGCTCTTTCACGCTCCCTGCAAGCAAGTGGGGCAACCTTGATGGCATGGCCACCACTTGCTGCCCTGCCCTCATCTGCGTCTACCAGCAGATATGGTGAGTGCCTCCTGCTCGGCTTCTCTGGAGCCCCCACAGCCAGTGGCAGTCTACTTCTGTGTCACATCTGGTCAAGGGGAGGGGCTGGGGCCATTATTATTCATTTCATTTCATGATTATTACTGAAAATAATTTTGTCGTATAGAGGAAGGGGGGTGTTAAAAAATGATCCACTCTGGGTGTCAAATATGCTAGGATTATATGTGCTAGCAGTTGTGAGTAGGGATGGAGGGAAAAATCAGTTTTGTTTGCATTTTAATACCAAACTACCCAATTTGCTCTTTTCAAACCAATACATGAACTGAAACACAACTATCCTGCAAAATGTGTACTTCTCTGAATTTTGTGGTGCAGTTCTCCAACCAAACAATATGTAAAAAAAATCATTATATTAGGAGAAATTGCTTGCAAAAATAATGTCTGTTAGTTAAAACTGCAGACAGCAGTGTGTTTATTGGAGAAATTCTCACTAGAATGCTGATGAATTTTCATGAGGAATTTTCTTCAAAAAAATTCAAATTGCTGCACAAATGTAGGGAACAGAATTTAAGATTGGAAAAAAAATGAGAAATTTAGAGAACAGAAATTGATAGGTCATTCTTAGTGACAGAGAATAAAATTTGCTGAACAGTGAGAGAGGCGGAAAGTAGTGTATCAGTGGGTGCAATCATAACCTGTGTATCACATGAAATGAAGAGTCATATATTTCAGAGTAAATGAAGAAACAAAAAATGGAGGCTAAACTTTATATGAACAGGCTATAACAGGAATGGGAAAACCTGGGGTGTGTTTTTGAACTCTGACTCCCATACTCCCTAACCGGCATGACCAGTTCTCAGGGATATAGGAGCTGTAGTGCAGCAACATTTGCAGGTCCACAGGTTACCCATTCCTGGGCTATAGCAAGGTTTCTTGGGGATGAAAGTATCCAAAGCCACATTAGAAGAATAGACAAAATATGAAAATGATAGCTTTCTTATTCACATATTATGGTGTGCCTATTCTGAATCCATATCATTGTGCTCCTGTGCAACCCGCACCATTGCATTTTAGCAGCCCTGCTCCCACATTAGAACTCTGAGAGATATTTCCCATCACACTTCTAAAGAAGAAGAAACTCTCCCAAGTCTGCAAGTACAAATATGACACATTTGTAAAATAATATGAATAAAAGATATGGTGTTTCAAGTTGAGTGAGCAAATCCTAAAAGGTATATTCTTTCTCCTATGAGGAAAACAGCTTTTCTTGAACATCTTCAGCATTAAGATGTTGAAAGGAGACTTTCTCCTTTGATTATTTACAGCATTTTGACAGCAGAATTCTTTCCCTTGTTAATCTCTATGGCTGACAAGGTCTACTACATTTTTTGCCACATTAGACAGTTTCATTTCTTTCCTTTAAATGGAGTGGTAAATTTGCCAGGTGAATATTTCACTTTGGCTACTGGACTATACAGTATGACAATGTAGAACGTCATAGCACAGGCAGATGGAAATTTCTGCCACCATGCTTCAAAAAGTTCTGTTTGGAGCATCTCATCTTTAAGGGACAGTTCACACAAGCATGTACACAGCTTGACTGCTCATAAGTTGTCAACTTGTGTACATACATGTGTGAACTGCCTCTTAAAGATGAGATGCTCCAAATAGAACCTTTTCTGCTGATTGCTCAACACCTAGTGATATGTAGCTCAATTCTCTGAACTGCACTCATTGGAAAGTGTTCTGTTTGAAATTATATGAAGCTGTCACCAGTGATATTTGATCTGTGATGGCTCTTTTACACATTCAGATTTATCACTTGGTTATTCAAGTGATGAGTAGAAGCAGAGATTAATTTTAGGTGTTGTTTAGGGGTAAAAAAATTAAATTAACCTAACATTAAACTCTAGTTTCTCTTTATTTCTGTTCTCCACCTACAAAAGAATCTGTGTGTTTCATTTAAGGAGGCAGAACTGAGTAGCAGCTGGTTGTTGTATTTGCAAAGATGTGGGTTCAGAAGGCACTGATGTAACATGAAACCTGCAAGCACCTGAAAGTGCTTCATTTTATTCTCTGCTAGCTTCTCCCTTACTGCATCTTAACCTTGCTTAAATATGTACACAGTTCCCTCTAATATACAGCACATTTTTCTGAATGCCAGAAGCACCAGTGTATCTATCCCAAGTAGATTGAAAAGATAGTTGATGTCAGAGACTTAAGTGATCTGAACAATCTCAAATCAACTGCCTGCCTTCAGACAACCCAACAATCTAATGGTGGCTTAATAAATATTTGTTCCTTAATTATTATGCAAGTATGCAGAACTGCCTTGAGCACCTTGTCAGTGCCCTGTCAAGCAGGGTATACATTTATTATATCAGGAGCAATATTAATATTGTTCATAATAATAAGTTAAGCAAGCAGCATATGCAAGAGGCTGTGATGAGTGTGTATTTTTATATTTTTAATTAAATATCTTTAACATTACAACGAGTGCTTGGGGAGGGGGAGGACTTGCTCAGACCCAATCTACATGTTTTCATTAGCATCTCTACAGATGCTCTGATAAATAAACATAAGGGCAAAGCTTGTTCCCCTCTCTCATACATATATAAATCAATTGTATTCTAATTAACACCTGAAAAGTTCTTGTGATTGTGACTATGACCTGTTCTTGTCCAGTTTCCCAGGTCAGGTGGAGCTTAGATGGGAGGTGTGGCTTCAACACTGAAACAGTTCAGACTGGGAGCTTATACAGAAGCTGGAGGCAGTATCCATTTTTCTGGCTGTCAGTCATAACCTCGTCCAAGCAGGTGTTTCTATGTGCTTCCCATTCTCCTGAGCAGCCTCAAGGGAAGCGCACCAGACACTGGCAGTAGCTCTCCAATTCCCATCTGGCTTGCATCTCCTTTGTTCCAGTGAGAGATGTGGTGTCTGAGAGCTGCCAGGATCCCAGGCAGCTGTTGTAGCTCCTCAGCATAACTGGCAGAGTGGAGATTTACTGGAGGGTCCCTCCACTTGCTCCTTATGTGAGGAATCCTCAAGTTCAGGGTCTGGATAGGACTGACCCCTGGCAATTATCAGGCTACTTCTTGCAACTAAGGGAGCTCCTTCAAGGATTTCCCATCACTTCAGTGGAGGGACTGGCTTTAGAAAAGGTTAACTACAGAACTGATGCACTCTAGTTCAGTTAGTGAACTGCTGGGACCCTGACTGAAGGCCATGCTCTTTCCCTACCTCCAGGTACCTATTTAAACTCATGCCTAGCAAGGGTGAGAGCCGAAAGGCGAGAGCAAAAGGGCTTTTGCTCAATGGCTCTCAGCTGGAGGTGAATAGCCTGAGCACAAGATTCTGGCCTATTAAGGCATTGATGGTGTGTGCCAGCTTACTGGTGGGGAAGAAAAGTATAGTCGCTGGATGGTTTCAGCATGATGCATCTTCAAATCCCCATCAATGGACATAAAACTTGTGCTACTGTAGATCACTTTATGCATTATCCTCAGGATGATGGTGTTACCCCCTGTTGTTATGGATGTTGTATGTGGGTGGAATGATTGTGTGTGCTCCCTGGTGAGAGGAGGGAGCTCCAGGGGTGGGCAGTGTGTAGTGTTGCCCCACCTTTTGGTGAGAGCATAAGTTGGGGTGGTATCAGCAGAAGTGGGAGTGAAGCTGCTACCTGTAGACACGTGTGTTTGGTGGGTGGGGTTGTTTGTTTTCCTTAGATATTTGTGCATTACACAAATCTGTTAGTAGTAATTGTGATTTATTATGTTTGTTATTTTAGGTTATATTAATGCTTAAGATTTTTTTAAAAAATGTTTTGTATTGTTTTAAATGTATAATTTGGTTTTTATTTGGTTTTTATGATGTTTTAACGTTAATATTAAGATGTTAATGTTTAGAATGGTTTCTTTTAAATGATTTGTATTGTTTTAAAAGTGTAATTTTGTTTGATTTTTTACAACACCGTAAACTCCTTAGAGGCTTCTTTTCAAGAAGGGTATACATATTGAATAAATAATATAGATCTAGCTTTCTGTTATTACAACTACAGGGTACATATTTCACTTTTAAAGCTTCTAACCCTCATGCTGACTGGAAAAGCCCAGGTAAAATGATAGGAATTTCTTCTAAAATCTCAGAATTGAAAGGAAGAGGATTTAATTGATCTGTATATTGCTCTTCAACAATTTACTTCCTGCTATGTTCTGTGTCCACCTGCAACAGTTCCTTCAAGTCCTCGTTCTTTCCTGCCCTAACCACACCCCATCCTACTATGACAGGCTATTCTAGTTCAGAAACAAGACAATTTGCTTTCTTAACAATAATAATACCATTTTATTTTGAATTTGCTCCCATAAGATATAGTGATGGCCACCAGATTGGATGAAAAGAGCATTAAACAAACTCATAGAGGATAAAGCTACCAACGGCTACTAGCCATTAGGGTTATGTTGTACTTTTACTGTCAGACTCAGTATGCCCCTGAATATCAGTTGCTGGGAATTACAAGTAGGGATGGCACTGCTGTAGTCTGGTCCTTCTTGTGGGCTTCCCAAAGTCTTCTGGTTGGCCACTGTGAGAACAGGTTGCTGGACTAGATGGGCCTTTGGCCAGATCCAGCAGGGCTCTTTTTATGTTCTTAACCCTCCCCCCATGTGGCTTTTCTCTTTTTTAAAAACTTGTGTGGATGGGGTGACATCAAATCCTTGACCATCATCTAGTACCTCTTTCCCGGCTGTATGCAACTATGTATTTGGACATCTATGAGAAACTGAGTCTGTCTGTGGATGTGTCATGCATAGTGTTGTTAATGTGTGAAAATCCAAGCAGAAAGCCTTCACTTCCTTTTAGCCCCGTTTCTGCCTTAATGGGATTCATTGCTTCCTTAAGCAGCCCTTGTAATTTTCAGCAAGGCCCTTTAACTCATTTAATGTGCAACATTTGTTCATGCCTAATTTGTCTGAGTAGGGCCATGTTTGTGTTTTCTTTGAGTTGCAGAAAGGTTGATTGTGAGGGTGGAATTGTCTTCCTCCACTGAATGCATATCCCTCCGAATTACTGTAATTACTATAGGTTTTGTTTGAATGGTGCTCTCCTCCATGCCCTCCTTGACAAGGTTAACAAGCAGAAGGAAACCAAACATCAGCAGATAAGTGTCTGATTGCGCTGGCAGTTTGTTGACAATACTATTTTTATGGTAACAGTAGTAAGACTCCTGTATTTGCAGTTCTGCTGCAGGAACATGTAGCAATCCAGAGGTTAACAGCCATAAGTATATGGACTGGCATATCAGTAGATTCCTGTTATCTATATTTTGTATTTCTGATATTATGCTGTATCTGTAGAACACAGCAGGCACATAAGCCAACCTTTTTTAAAAAAAAGTTAGACTTTTTTCATAATATTTCCCAAAACGTTATCATTTGGAAGCCTATTAGCCAAAACCAGACCACTGGACATGCTCTTTAAGACAGTGTAGAGTTTCACAAGTAAGTTCATCAGACTGTTTCCATTTCTCTTAGGAACATAAAAAGGTGTTTTATGCGAAGTCAGAGCACTGGTCCATCTAAATCAGTATTGTCTACACTGACTGGCAACAGGGCTTCAGACAGGGGTCTTTCCCGGAGTTGCTGGGGATTGTATCTGGAACTTTCTCCATGGAAAACAGATGTTCCACCACTGAACTACTTCTCTTCACCAACTCTCCCTCTTGCCAATTCAGGAGAAATTCCCTGGCACATTCAGGCTTGACTCAGCTACTGAGTGGAAGGAAAACTACTTTTTAGGATGTGGAAAGTATTGTAAATTGCTCCAGGACGCCTCATGTGAGGTGATTCATAAATGAAAATGATGAAGATGATCCTGTCCACTGGAATGGTGTGCTCCTTTCTCCGTAGCCCCATTATGCCTCATTCATTCCCTGGATCCACCCTGAGGACTCTTTTGTAGCCACATTAGCCACTCAGTTCAATATTGCTTTGTTTCCTACTGAATGCACATATTTACAAAAGGGCATGAAAGAAACTCCCATTTATACTACAGGAGAGATGTGGCTCTTACCTGTCTCCAGTGGCAGCAATAGAATGAGAGTTGACTTCAGCCCCCACTCTTAACAACTGCTTTTTCTCTTCCCCCCCCCCGACATTGTTCTGGAGCATTGTGGGGGAAATTGGGGTTTTTCTTCTTCCACACAATCACCTGTGGGGCACAGCTAGGAAGTTGTGGGTAAATAATATGGCAGCTCAGCTCAGCTGCTGGGAGGCAGCCACTAAGAAGAGCAGCCAGTGACATAAAGCAATAGTTAAGGTCAGCTTATATAACAAAAGCAGCACAAACAAATGTGATGAACAAAACAATTCATTTGCAACAAACCAATAATTAAACAAGGAAGCAGCCCCTAAAGTGCCAGACTCTGGATTTTGGTGTGGGGAAAGGAATGCTCATCATGTTGGAATAGGGTTGCAAGGTTCAAGGCCTGAGACTGATCCTGTATCTTTAGGAGAACAGAAAGTCAGCCAAGTGCAGGTGTTCTTGCAACCCAGTAATGGGAAAAACCACAAGGTGGAATTCTCCCTTCCCCCTGCACAACTTTTAAAGATACAGAAGACTAGGGTTGCCAGGTCAGAGCCATCCAAAAACCTGAGAAAATGGGGGTGGGCCCTAGTGACGTCATGGGGCGGGCCCTAGTGACGTCATGGGGCGGGCCCTAGTGACGTCATGGGGCGGGCCCTAGTGATGTCACGGGGCGGGCCCTAGTGATATCATTAAGCATGATACATTGTATCAACCACAGTTGCTTGGAGCATGCCATTCAAAAAAAATTCTCTGGAGATTAAAATAGAAATCTTACCTAAAATAGGGTGTAAAATAAGGTCACTCTTTCTCACAAGCTTAGGGTGATGCAAAATGGAAATGGACTGCCTTCAAGTTGATCCCAGATAGGGTCTTCATGGTAAGCAGCATTCAGACAGAGGTGGTTTACTATTGCTTTCCTCTGAGTCTGAGAGGCAGTGACTGGCCCAAGGTCACCCAGTGAGCTTCATGGCTGTGTGGGGATTTGAACCCTGGTCTCCCAAGTCACAGTTCAACACCTTTAGGGAACATTTAATCTAGCTTCCTTGCTTCTGGCAAGAAGGGTTTACGTGCCCTCAGGTCAGGCCATTATTGGAAGAAAGGATCCTAGTGTTGCAGAGATGTTAGATGGGAGCACAGATGGATGCTCCTGAAGGCAGCAATTATAAACATGCTTATTAAGGAACTAAGCCCCATAGAACTCAACAGGACTTACTTCTGAGTAGATAGTTTGGATTGTGCTGTTAGTAATGCTTGACTAGGGATCCTCTGCAAAGACATCCATATCCAAGCAGGGTTGACAACCCCCTGCCTGGAATGCCCTGCCCTTATCTTTTAATGTGGCTGCTCCAAACTTCTTTACAGATTTGACCCTTCACTTCAGAAAGAGGTCTGAGAAATGTGTAAGAGAAAGAAGATTCTCTACCCTTTCTGTCTACTCTGTGGGGTGCTATAAACTCACTTGGACAGCCAATCCAATTCCAGTGAGTAATAATTGACAGAGAAAAAACACCCATGGTTTGGTCTACCTTCACAGGCAGCAGCTTGGGAACAACAACTGCAGCCACACTTTCAAATATGTGAATTCTCTTTTACCATTAGTGGGCAAAAAACAAACCATCATGCAACCAACAAGGCACATCATCAATGGGTTTTAGGGGTTTAGTTGACCACATGGAACCACTGTTGTTGCTTCTATGGATGTAAGGGAGGAGGGTCAAAGGTACATGAAATGCAAACAGAAAATGAAAAAAGACAGTGATGCTTCCCTAAATGCAATACCATACCAACCACAGCAACACATACCAAAGGTCAGTGTAACCCTTCAACTTCTAGGTAGAACTCTTACTGGGACATTAGGGACATTTCTTGGGAGGTGCAGTTCTGATGCCTTCTAGTTTACTTGCTTCTGGCAAGAAGGGTTTACGTGCCCTCAGACTTGGCCATTATTAGAAGAAAGGAGTTTAGTGTTGCAGAGATGTTAGATGGGAGCACAGATAGATGCCCCTGAAGGCAGCAACTGTAAACATGCTTATTAAGGAACTAAGCCCCATAGAACTCAATAGGACTTACTTCTGAGTAGATACGGTTGCAGCCATGTTAAGGACAAGGGAGGACATTCTAGGCAAAACAGACAAATAATTGGGTGTCCGAACAAATTAAACCAGAACTATCACTAGAAGCTAAAATGATGAAACTGAGGATATCATACTTTGGACACATAATGAGAAGACACGATTCACTAGAAAAGACAATAATGCTGGGAAAAACAGAAGGGAGTACAAAAAGAGGAAGGCCAAACAAGAGATGAATTGATTCCATAAAGGAAGCCACAGACCTGAACTTACAAGATCTGAACTAAATAGGACTTACTTCTGAGTAGATACGGTTGCAGCCATGTTAAGGACAAGGGAGGGCATTCTAGGCAAGCAGTTGGCAATCACAATTATACAATTATACAATTACCTCTAGTATTAAGGTAAAGGTAAAAATGTGACAGAAATAAAACCAATAGCACCAGGTTACAAACAATTTTTTTATTAACAAACACTATCTTTAAGAGAACAAAGGCAGGTTACATCAACAATCAATCTAGTCCCAACTAGAGTAGAGACCCACTGAAGCAATGAAATTGCAGCTGGTTTTAGACATTTATCTCTCTTACAAAAGAGAAGTGGATGACATCCAAGGGATGTTTTCAACCATTATAAACATTATAAACAGTATTACTCTTTATAAAAGAAAAACAGAAAGAATGAACAAGGTGCTTTCACTGTAGGAACTGGTGTTAAATAACTAAACAGGCTGAGTTTAGAATTTGTACTTCTCATTTGAAACACAAGCTTTAAGCAACCTTTGTTCTTCCTTCACATATTTAAAAAACTCAGCACAGTTCATGCCAAAGTTTAATTTGACACAAAGCTCTGCTTTAACAAGGGAAGGTAACATACGGTTCCTGTTGTCAGTCCATACATTGCCCATTAGTGAAAACGCTCTCTCCACGAAAGCATTGCTTACTGGGATGGCAAACACTGCACTGACAACCTTCACCAGAATTCTTGATCTGATGCTCTTTAGCAACTGCACCCATTTCTCATCCAGAGGAAGATCAGATGTTTTGACCTCAGGCACAAACTTTTTAACCAGGCAAAGTTCATCAAAAAGTCCATCAACAGCCGAAGCTCTCTGGGAGGTTTACAGTAACTAAAAACATTAAAAACAAATATACAAATTTAAAACACATCTTTTAAAAACAATTTAAAACACAATTTAAAAAAATTAAAACAATTTATAAGCAAAAGTTATTATTAGACAAAAATTACTAAAGAAATTGAATATGGTTTATCAACAATGAGCATTTGACAGCTTTTATAGTAGTGTCAGTCTCACAATTAACCAGTATAGTTGTCTAAACAAGTCTACCTTCTGAGACTTTTGGAACTACATCATGCAAGAGACAAAAGTAGGGCACATACATTGACCATGGTGGGGGATGCTGAAGCTGAACTCAACATTACTCTTCATTTAACATGGATTCCACCTAGTTTGGAGTATGGTGAAACTCAGTGGGATCACATGGCAGGTAAGTAAACTGACTCCTTCCTTCCCTGGTCAATGAACAAATTGTTCAAGAAGCAGTGTATCATCATGTTTTGGGATGTTTTATTACAATGCCCAATACTAAGGTTGTAACCATATGTAACAACTACTTTTGAATAAAAGTGGAGAGGATTGAGGTGTATGTCATCCTATGTGCTAGCCTGCAGACTTAAAGATGTACTTTTAACTCACCAACAATTAACTTTAGACCAGAAAAAGATCGTTCAATTTACTTTTTTATGGTTAAAGTATGTAGAAACCGCAATTAAAAAATAAGAAAAAAAGGGGTGGGGGAATGTTGCCAAAGCCATATTGCTCTAATAAAATTATGGCTCTATAAAAATGCAGCTTTCAAACAGGCCAGTTTCTTTCTGTTTTGATAATATTGAACATCTGACAGCTGGTAGTACACATGCTGTCATCATTCAGGGTTTGCAGACAGCAACAGATAACAGAAAGCTTTTTAAAAAAAAGAAGGGGAGAAGAAAACACAGACTATAGACTGTCTTGCAAAGTTTAATACATGAATTCAGATATGAAGCTAAAGTGGGGAATTCTACAGCCAGATTTAAATCTAACCTGGCAAGAAATAATTAAGTCCCTGGAGGATGGAAGCACTTAAAAACACACAGTAACACAAAGAGGAGAGAAGAACACAGGAGTCCTGCAGAAACAAATCGTTTCTGCCCTTAACTCTACTCTTCTTATGGCCCATGTATTTGTATGGAGGCAGCCCCGAGCTAACAAATCCCCAATTTTAGTTTAAGGCAAGGGTCAAGCACAGTAATACCCCAAGAAACATGCTTTCACCACCACGGCTCAGCCCAGAAATGAAGAAGTAAAGACAGTATTGCCGAGCATGTGCAAAGTTATTTCAATAAACAGCGCTTCAAGCACCTGAGATTAAGTTAAAGAGTTGCAGGTGCGAGAGTGTGACATCCAAACAGGCCCTCAAAGCCTTTCAGCACGCTTCCTTAACAGACGTACCAGAAGTGGGCTGGTCAGCCTACCTCCGAACCGGCTGGACTAAGGAGGAGGAGCCGGCCCAGCTTGTCCTCCATGGCTCCTGCTAAGGCTGAGCCTGCAGGCCGCCGCGTCGGCCCTGTCTCGGCAGTGGTTGCTAGGAGACGGGCGTCGTGGCTTGTCAGCCTCAGCAGGAGCCATGGAGGGCAGGCCGGGCCGGCTCCTCTTTAGCCCTGGAGCCGGCTCCTCTGCTCCGGAAAGGATGGCCGCCGGCTTCACCCCTCCTGCTGTGGGCACCCCTGGGCGGCAGCGGCCGCAATGGGCCCCCCCAGCGGTGCCAACAGCAGGAGGGGTGAAGCGGCCGGCCGTCCTTTCTGGAGCTGGAGAACCGGCTGGACTAAGGAGGAGGAGCTGTCCAAGCCTGCCCTCCACGGCTCCTGCGCTGAGGCTGCCAAGCAGGCCGCAAGCCGTGTGGGATGGGCCCCGGCCCCCATCTTGGCCGGGGCTAAGAGGGAGCCGGCCCAGCCTGGGCTCCACTGCCACCCCACCACTCGCCTCAGTCCACCCACGGCAGCGGCTGCGGCCGTGGCCGTGATCGCGATCGCAATCCCCCCCACCAGAGACTTCAGCAGCCTGAGCCCCAGGGCGGGGAACTGGCTCCGGGCCAGCCAGGGCTAAGAAAGACGGAGCCAGGCCGGCCCAGCCTAGCCTCCGCTGCTGCCACCGCTCGCCTCCACCCACCCATGGGCCATCAGATCACCCTCACACGCCCGGGCCCCGGCCACCTGTATGTTCTCTCTGTGGGTGGTGGTGGGAGCGGGCAGGGGCTGCTGCTGGAGGAGTCCCTCCCTCACTGTGTTGGCTGCTCAAGTCCTGCCTGCAGCCTGCCTGCCTGAAATTGTAAAGAGCGGAAGTCGGCCAGCCGCAGCCCAACGTATGCGTGGTCAATCGCGCATGCGTGGCTGAGGGGGCCGATAAAAAGCCGGAGATCCACCTTTTAAATTGAAGTATAGCCGGAGGCCGGACACGGCCCCCTTTTGCCGGACTCTCCGGCAGATTGCCGGAGACCTGGCAAGCCTACAGAAGACCTCTTGGTTGCCAGGCCCAGCCTCCAAGAGGACTTTTGTATATTTAAAAGTTATGCAGAGGGAAGGGAGAATCAGGATCAGTCTCAGGCCTTGAACCTGGCAACCCTGTGTTGGAAGTGGGGCAAGAGCAACTCTTGTTTGGGTTCTTTTGTTTATATTCCAGAAGGATGACAGAGCCCTCCAGCTGGCTAGGCTTGCCTATCTTTACCTGTGCTGTCCTCTACCTAATGTCCTTCTGTTGTAAACTGAAATGCTCAGGGAAACTGTCCTGTCCCTCCTTCCTTTTTTCTTCTTTGATTGTCTGAGGAGAGAGGAGACATCTTTGTCTCTGCTCTCTCTCCTCAGCCATAAGGGCAACAGCCAAGTCTGGGCATTGCACCTCCAACTTCGTTCATTAGTTAGAACTAGGTATGCCTTTTCTATCTACTATGTATTTCTATAAATAAAGTAGCTTTTCTTATTTTACTAAGTCTTAAGTCTCAGAGATCTAAATGCAGGGTAAAAGTCTGCATAGTAGGTGAATACACATACTGGCACACACACAGCTCAGATGCTGAGTATCTCTGCATATTTCCATAACAAAGCATTATGGCTGCCCAGTAAGCTAAATTGAATTGTGAGTTGTGCCTGAAAGCTAAAAAGGCTAAGCACTGTGTGTGAGTTACAAAAAGAAATCAAAAGGAAACTAGGTTAGAGAAACAAAAGCAGAACAAAAGATAGGAAACCATGGCTGAAGAATCAGCACTTAAGCATCCCAAGGCTGGAGAAGGACAATTATGCTATTTGGAGTCTCTGAATGATGGCACTCTTAGAAAGAGAGAATCTGAATGGAGTCCTGAGTTCTTGGCAGAGCATGAAGCAGCCACTGCATCCTGGAAGCATAAGCATAAGCATGCCAAAGTAAAGTCTCTTCTTATTTCTGCTTTATTAGCTGAGGCACTAAATGTTTGCATGGGCTGTAGAGATGCTAAAGAAATGTGGGGAAAGCTTGAAAATGTATATCAGAGAAAATTTAAAAATCGTGATGTTTCTCTGTAAATTGCTGTACACGCTGAAACAATCTGACAGAAAGGATCTGAATCCACATCTGGAGAGATTTATAAGTCTGCTCCGAGAATTAGAAAGATGCAGAAGATCTTCAGATGAAGATTTACAAAAAGTAATACTCCTGGCCTCTCTAAATTAATGCCATTACATCATGGCTTGCATACTTAAACAGACAGATCAGGATTTGGATCAGATTATGGCATATCTGAAAGATCAGGACTATAGAGAGAGACAGGAACAAGCTCTGTCTGAAAAAGCAAATTGTACTGTGGGCAGAAGCAGCAACCAGAGACAGGATAGAGGATAGACAGGCCCTGAAGCCACAGCAGGGCACAGATAAACAAAGGAAGAATTGCTTAAATGCAAATCTCCTAATCACCTTCAAAGAGATTGTCCTAGAAGGGACAGAGAAGAAAGAGTTGATTTTAAACAGAAGCAAGCTGAAAGAAAATCATATAGCCAAATTAAAGTGAAACATACCAGTTACCATGTATCTGATGGAAAGAATGATTATAAAATCAGATTTTTAATCGATAATGGGGCTACCGGACATTTGGTAAATAATAAAAAATTGTTTAAGAACTTTAGTCTCCATACACAGAATATAATTACAGCATCAGGAGATGTTTTCTGTTCTCAAGGAATAGGCACTGTGGAGCTACTTTGCAAAATGCCAGAGGATGCCAGAGAGCTTGAACTGAAAAATTGCCTATTTGTTCCAGCATTTAAAGATAAGGGACACTAAAATAATGGAGCTTGGAGGTGAACTTTATTTAAGTGACAAACTTTGCCAAGGTTTAGCTGAAGGAGAAGTATGTTGTACTGCAAAATTGAAAAATTGACTTTTGCATGTGGAATATTTTGAAACTATGCATACATATACAGCTAAAGAAACCTGTGATTCTGGATGTTTACATGTTTGGCACTGAAGAATGGGACATGCCAGATTAGCCAGAATCAATGCTCTAGAGAAGGAAAATTTGGCTAGAGGCATTAAAATTGGACAATGTAAATCTACAGGAAAAATGTGAATGTTGTATAAAGGCAAAAAGTGTGAAACCAAAATTTCCTAAGAAAAATGAAGGAAAACTACAAAACCTCTAGAATTAATTCACATAGACCTTTGTGGACCCATTAGAATACCATCACAGGGCAGAAATTTATACATGCTTACTTTCATAGATGATTACTCGAGTTATACTGCAATGTACCTACTGAGAGAGAAAAGTCAAGTACTTAAAATGGAAGGACTATATCAAAATTGTGTCCAAAAAATTTGGCAGAAAGCTACAGATTATAAGATCTGACAATGGAAGAGAATTTGTGTCCATGGCTATGCAAGCCTTTCTATGTGAGGAAGGCATAGATTACTGTTTAACCTCCAGAACAAAATGGGGTTGTGGGAACGCATGAACCGGACTCTTGCACAGATGACTCATTCCTTGTTGGAAGATGCACAGTTACCACAGAAATACTGGGGGGAAGCAGCAATTACTGCCACCTATCTGCAGAACCAATTTCCAGCAGCTGCAACCAACAAAACACATTTCGGGCTATGCCATGATCAGACACTTTTGTGTCTTGAAGCAGAATACACGGAGGTGAGACGCTCCTTTGCGCACATCCCAAAACAAAAGATGTCAAAATTTGACAACACTGCCAAGGAAGTAATATTCATTGGATATTCTTCGATGCAGAAGGGATACCAAGTAATAGATCCCAAAACTGACTATACAGAGCTGTCCACTTTGATGAAGGAAAGTGTGCACACCAACCAGAAGGTGTGCCACACCAAACAGATGGCAGTGAAATGGAAGAAGAAACTGAGCTGTTCTTCCACAACAGAAGAGATCATAATAATACACCAGCACAGGAAGATGAGGAGTCTGAGCCAGAAGAGGCTTCAGAGCCAGAAGGGGCAGCAGAAGCACCAGCACCCAGATGCTCTGAATGCACTAACAAAGGTGTACCACCAGACAGACTTGCTTACCTCATGAGAGATGAACTTCCAGAGCCAGAATCCTGGAAAGAGATTGAAGGCTTACTCAAAGCTGAGGCTCAGAGGTGGAGGCTGCCAAGGAAGAGCTAGAAGCTCTACACAAGAATAAAACGTGGACACTGACCAAGCTTCCTCAAGGAATAGTTGTAGGCTGCAAGAGAATATTCAATAAAAAGTCAGATGCTGAAAGGAAAGTTGAGAGATACAAGACAAGCCATTGGAAACCTTCTGTATATCAGCACTGTTACCAAGCCAGATGTGGTGATAGCAGTGGCATACCTGTGCAGAAAAACCAGCTTTCCAACCAAGAAGGTCTGGGAAGCAATCAAGAGAGTGGCAAGATATCTGAAAGGCATTGCAACCATGAAACTGAAGTTAGTGGCTACCTGAGATCCCAAACTAGTGAGATATGCAGATGTTGATTGGGCTGAAGACACTACAGATCAAAAATGCACCAGTGGAAACATTTTCTACTATGAAGATTCAATGATCAGCTGGGCAAGTAAGAAACAAGAGATTGTAGCACTCTCTTCCACAGAAGCAGAGTATGTGTCAGCTTCTGAAGCAAGCAGACAGTTGGCATGGGTACTAAAACTGTTCAAATATTTAGGCATCTCTATACCTGGGCCTGTCGTGTTGCATGAAGACAACCAAGGATGCATCAGACTCGTGGAATTAGAGGGGGTGAGTTCATGAACCAAACACATAGATATGAAGCACCATTTCATTAGAGATACCTACCAGAGAGGACTACTCAAGATGGAGTATTGTCCAACAGAAAACATGACTGCAGATGCTCTGATGAAGGCGTTGGGCAAAGTCAGATACTGCAAGCTGTGAGACAAGATGAACCTTGTGGGTTGAACCAAACACTCGTTGAGAAGGGGTGTTGGAAGTGGGGCAAAAGCAACTCCTAGTTGGGTTCTTTTGTTTGTATTCCAGAAGGAAGATAGAGGTAGAGTCCTCCAGCTGGCTAGGCTTGCATACCTTTACCTGTGCTGTTCTCTACCTAACTTCCTTCTGCTGTAAACTGATTTGCTCAGAGAAGCTGACCTGCCCCTCCTTCCTTTGTCCTTCTGTCCAAGAAGAGAGGAGACATCTTTGTCTTTGTTTTCTCTCCTGAGCAATGAGGGCAATACCCAAGTTTGGGTATTGCGCCTCCAACTTAGTTTGTTAGTGAGAACTAGGTATGCTTTTCCTATCTATTATGTATTTCTATAAATAAAGTAGCTTTTCTTATTTTTCTAAGTCTTACACCTCAGTGATCTAAATGCAGGGTAAAAGCCTGCTACTTAGGTAAATACACACACTGGCACACATACAGATCAGACGCTGAGTATCTCTGCATATTTCCATAACATTATTTAGGTAAATACAGACACTGGCACACTCCAAGCTCAGACGGTGAGTTACTCTGCATATTTCCATAACACATCAGCTTCAAATCTAGTGCTTCATGTTGTAGAACAGGTGTTCCCAAACTGTGGTCCATGGATCACCAGTGATCCACAAGCTTCATTCAGGTGGTCTGGGGCCTGCCTGTGAAGTACACTAACAAACTGGATTCTATAGAATTCTATGGAATTCAAATTGTAATAAAGTGAAATATAAGAAATAAAAGAATAAAAATACAATTAAAATAATACAGTATCTAGCACAGCACTTTGCAATTGCTCAACAGCTAAACAAAAGCATTTCTTTTCCCAATGCCACCAAAAAGGGAAACACATTATCTCAAATGTTAGCGTAATTCATCCAGAACTTGATCAAATTTGCCCTATAAATGACGTTGAAAATTAAAACACCATCTTTCAAGAGGAATACATACCTGTACAAACAAGTCAACCAAGTTCATCGCCACTGCCTCCACCACCTTTATTTAGTATTATATCTTGGAACATTGCTGGTTGGAATAATAAGGCCTCAGACAAAGAGTTTCTGACCTTTCTACAATCATTCGACATCGCATGCCTTCAAGAAACCTGGCTATTAGAAGCAAATACACTCTTGATAGACAATTGCTAAAACAGGCAAAACAAATTAAGTGGTCCACCAAGACCCTTGGCAATTTTCAAGTGGTCTGTGGAGGGGAAATTGGGAACCACTGTCTAGAGCTGTTAGAGTCTCAGAGTTAGGGCCCATCCATAAAGGTAAAGGTGTCCCCGCACTTGTAGTGTGAGTAGTTTCCGACTCTTAGGGTGATGTCTTGCGACGTTTACTAGGCAGACCATATATATGGGGTGGGATTGCCAGTTCTGCATTTTCCATATTCAGTTGGTGGCTTCGAGATCCATACATGTCCTGTTTGTGGTCAGATTATCATGAAAACCCAATTATCAAGCATCCATACATGTGGGCTTTTTTTTAGTCTAAATTGCTTTAGCATTAACCACTCCCCTAAGTCCACCCCTTTTCAGTGATTGGTACATAACAGTTATTTGCTTTTCGTGCTCTTTTTCGGAAGAGAGCAGAAAAGTATATCTTGTTTTCATTCCCATGCATGCACAGGTTTGTGGATGTGCTACTGAGTGGGAAGGAGACAGGGGTGTTGCCATATGCCAGAGGAACACCTATGGACAGCCTATTGCAGGAAAGTATGTGGCATTGAGTCTGAGCCCACGGACGTTAATGTGTTTGATTATCGAAACAGGAAACATATCGGGGTTTTGGTATTTCTAATGCAGTTTTGTGAATGTGAAAATCCATATTAGCTTGCAACATCATATGGATGACAGTGAATTAATGAGGACACAAAGCAATAACATTGCAGATTATACAGTCGTATAGAGGAGCCCTTAGCTTCAGTTTCAGTCTCCTCTGAAGTTCTAGTAGACTGAAACTAACACTTTTCCTTAAAAAATTAAATCACAGCTTCAGTGGAAACTGCTTTATACTGCAATCCTAATCATGTCTACTCAGAAATAAGAAGCACTGAGTTCAATGGGGCTTACATGCAAGTAAGTGGGTATAAGATTGCAGCCCTAATGAAATATGACACTGGTGGTTTATCTGAACCAGCCAACTCATTTGGGTCATACTTTCAGTTTCCAATGAAATTCTGATGGGGACAGTATCGCTGATGGCATCAGTCTGCATGTCTTCCTACTTTTGTTCATGTTTTAAAAGAGATCTTCTGAGAACAGAATATTGCTGACATAGTTAGGTTGGGGTTATTTTCGGGTCAGATGCTGATTTACATGTATATTACTGTTCAGAACTACTCGGTGCTCATCAGCTCATTTCATTGTAGATAAAGAGGAAATATTTTACAGGCCTGAGCACAATTTAACTTCACTTTCTGCCCCCTCCTTCATTCTAATAATAGATTAGAGTTGATACAATGTGTTGTTTATAAAAAGTACTGAAGCATTTTACACATAGTCAGGGGTGTACTGGTAATTTTATAAGTGCTGGAGGTCCTCATACCAGTCCCCATAGCCATCCCCCAAGGAGACTCCAAAAATGCAGGCAGCTGTGATGTCCTATGATATACATGTAGATAATCCAGAAATAGCATCTTGGATGACTGCAGTCCTATGTGGGAGTAAGCTCTGTTGAACTTAGTAGTGCTTGCTTCAGACTGCATAAGTTCAACATGTAAAGCAAACTGAGCTTTAGCAAAAAGATCTTCAGCCCCCTGAAATGCAGCATTGAAGCGCAACAATCTTAAATGTTTTAACATTTAAACTGGTAGCATGAAGTAGGAACTTTATCAAAGGAAAGGAAAGAAATATCCAGCCTCTGATTGTTTTCCTCATTTTCTGAGTTCCTGTATGATGTTGTGTCATAAACAATATTAAACATGACATTCTCATTATCACCTCCTCCACTACCAGACCAAGGATGGCCCATCAATTACTTTAGTGTGCCAGCACATGACATAATCACTTTTGTTCTGTAAAAAGTTTTGGAGCTAATCTTCCCCCCATTTTCCCCTGAATTACACCTCTTGACATACCCATGTGATGTTGAAAAGTGCAAAGCCGAGTAATTTGTTAGGCAGCCTTGTAAGAAATATGCACAGAATTTATTTATTTATTTATTCATTATTTTATTTATATCCCACCCTTATTATTATTTATTATTTATTATTATTTATTAAATTTATATACCGCCCGACTAGCAATAGCTCTCTGGGCGGTGAACATAAAACAGCATAAAAATACAATAAATAACCAAACAATACTAAAATACAAGCAACAATCCAACACAATAAACATTTTTAAAATTAAATCAGTGTAACTTAAAATGCTTCAGAGAATAGGAAGGTTTTGACCTGGCGCCGGAAGGAGAGCAGAGTCGGCGCCAGGCGCACTTCCTCGGGGAGACTGTTCCATAGTTCGGGGGCCACCACTGAGAAGGCCCTAGATCTTGTCATCACCCTCCGGGCCTCCCTGTGAGTTGGAACCCGGAGGAGGGCCTTCGTAGCAGAACGTAGTGCACGGGCCGGTTCATATCGGAAGAGGCGTTCCGCAAGGTATCGTGGTCCCGCACCGTCCTTCTCCCCAGTAGGAGCCCAGGGTGGCAAACAAAAGCACTAAAAACACTATAAAATGTCATAAAAACAGACATTAAAGTACATTAAAACAAAAGAGCTTTAAAACATTTTTTTAGAAAAGCTTTGAAGATTTTTTTTTCTAAAAAACATATTGTTTAAAAAAAGGTTTACAAGCATATTAAAAAGCAACTCCAACACAGAAGCAGACTGGGATAAGGTCTCAACTTAAAAGGCTTGTTGAAAGAGGAAGGTCTTTGCAATAAGAAACAAGTTGCCTCTGTTTACATCCTGGCTGCAGAGGAGGGCAACACAGGTTCCTATCTCTTTAAAGGCTTTTTTTAATTGCTTTCTACTAAGCAGACTGGTGGGGGGATGGAGCCCTCCATCCTCCTCCCAGGAACCTCCTGTGTTTCCATTCTGGTGGGGAAGAGACTTTTCTTTCTCTAGTGCTAGCATGGAAACAAAATAGACTGGCAAAGGAGAGATGAAGCAATTTTCACCAACTCATACATTTGCCAAAAGTGGGTGACAACTGAACAACAACAAAAAATTAACAAATTCTAGAAGATGAAAACAGAAATCTCAGAAGGCAGTGGATATACTTAGATATGCCTTTGACGTGTAGCTCACTCAGTTTAAACTAACTAGAAGTCATGATGTTGTCAGCCTGCCACTTCTCTCTTTCCTTCTACTGCCTCCCTTTTGTGTTCCCCTTCACTATAACTCCATCCACTACTGTCTTTCTAACCAATTTCCAGCTTTTACATTAACAGCTCCACCTGCTCATCCCAGGCCCCCTTTTGACTATACCTAGAGACCCTGCTGTTTTGCCTAGGCAATGCCATACCAATGCTATTTATAAACCAAATACATTATTTACATCCACACAAAAGGCACTATTCTCATCTAACGTGAATGTCTCATAATTTCAGAAGCTGCTTACCCAGTGGGCAGAGCCATAGGATTAACCTCCTGGTAGCAGCGTCGCTGCTGCTTACCAGGAGGAGGAAGGGTGAGGCAGTGGCAAGGTTAGGGACCTATGCAGATGCACCTGTGAAACCAGTCAGGCATTTCTGCATGATTCTGTCAGCATTCCCATTGTATCTAATAATTTTGCTGGCATTCCCATAGTATCATAGTGTTAAGCAGAAAATCTCATGCAGTTGTGTTACCTTCTGAAGTGGAGGAAGAGGATGACGATAAGTAGGGTGCTAGCACTTCACAGTGCAGTAGGGCCCCACTCATACAGCGGGTTACTTTCCGGACCCCCACCGAAAAGCGAAAACCACCAAAAAGCAGAACTCATTAAATAGAATGGTGTGCGATGCCCAAAAACCGTCATAAAAGTGGAACAAGTGCCTTATGAGTGGGGCTTTAGTCTATTTGCATCTAATTGAGACCACTGCATTAGCGAAGTGCCGTAAAGCGAAGCACCATAAAGCGGCGGAGCCCTACTGTATTCTGTAGGTTCACAGCCCCTGAAACAGAATGACATGCTAAAAGGAAAGCTTTAGCACTGGATCCAGGTTGGAGGGAGACCCACAGGTCTCTGTGTCTGCACTAGTGCTCCCTTTGGCTGTGGTCTTTCCAATAGGATAGGTAGTTCAAGTCATTGTTTCAAATGTCCTGCAGTGCCCAGGATCCAGAGTGTTCAACCTAGTACTGGGCAATTTAAAATTTAAAATGGTGGCCACTATTGTTCTTGTTGTTCTCATCATAATGATCATTCTTTTTATTATTATTTAGATTTCTTATCTGCTCTTCACCTTGAGGTTCCAGGGCAGATTACAACAGTTCGAAACTACAATATTAAAATCAGTAACACTAATTACATTCAAGACAATAGGATGTATATGTACACATATAGTGATCTGGAGGGGGCACAACAGTCAGTAGCAGCCAATGGTGTTGGGGCTCTACTTCTCTCCCAGCTTCCCAACACCATGCATCACTGCCACTGACTGAAAAGAAGAGGAAGAGGGGGAGGCACAGCAAGCTTGGCTCAGTGCAGCACATGGGGGCAGGAGCTTTGGAGTGGCTCCACCACCACACAATACACCACACCAAGCTTGTCACACTTCACACTTCCCCCATCCCTATAGGTCTGCAGCAGCAACCCACAGTGTTGGGAAGCCCCACTGGCCGCTACTGAGAACAGGCATCTGTGACAGTGGGTGTAACCAGCACAGTGGCAGCATCCAAGGAACAGGAACCTACCACAAGAGTTACAAAGGCTGCTTTCACACTGCACTTTATTCCATTAGTCTGATGATTTTAAATTGGTAATTTGTACATTCTATTTTAACTTTCACACAACATAAAAGCTAGTTCCAGAAATCTAGTGGCTATAGTGGAAATTTAGCATTCATTTATGTGATAAATGATTCCAGAAATAATCCTTTTGCAAGCTAGGGAACCCCTGAAATTGCAGGAGTTTTGCGCTAGCTACAGTTGATCACATATCACACATCCCGGCATGCAATGTGTTCCCGCCATTTATCCACAAGTCCTTTTTTTTTGCCCGACAAAAATTGTACTAGCATTCCTCAATAGGTGTGGGTATCAGCTTCCCCTTCCTCCTTTTCCCACACACAGCCCTATGTCCAGACACCCCACAAAAAAGCTAAAAGGAAATGGGTCATATGGTGATGGGATGAGATCTTAGACCTTCTTTCTTGTTCTTATGTGCCTTCAAGTCGATTATGACTTATGGCGACCCTATGAATCTGTGACCTGCAAAAGCATCTGTCATGAACCATCCTGTTCAGATCTTGTAAGTTCAGGTCTGTGGCTTCCTTTATGGAATCAATCCATCTCTTGTTTGGCCTTTCTCTTTTTCTACTCCCTTCTGTTTTTCCCAGCATCATGGCCTTTTCTAATGAATCATGTCTTCTCATTATGTTCCGAAGTATGATAACCTCAGTTTCATCATTTTAGCTTCTAATGATAGTTCTAGTTTAATTTGTTCTAACACCCAATCATTTGTCTTTTTCACAGTCCATGGTATGCACAAAGCTCTCCTCCAACACCACATTTCAAATGAGTTTATTTTTTTCTTATCCACTTTTTTCACTGTCCAACTTTCACATCCATATGTAGAGATCGGGAATACCATGGTCTGAATGATCCTGGCTTTGGTATTCAGTGATACATCTTTCCATTTGAAGACCTTTTCTAGTTCTCTCATAGCGGCCCTCCCCAGTCCTAGCCTTCTAATTTCTTGACTCCATTTTGGTTAATGACTGTGCCAAGGTATTGATAATCTTTGACAAGTTCAATGTCCTCGTTGTCAACTTTAAAGTTACATAAATCTTCTGTTGTCATTACTTTAGTCTTTTTGACATTCAGCTGTAGTCCTGCTATTATACTTTCCTCTTTAACTTTCAGCAGCATTCGTTTCAAATCATTACTGGTTTCTGCTAGTAGTATG
This sequence comes from Rhineura floridana, assembly GCF_030035675.1. Taxonomy (NCBI): domain Eukaryota; kingdom Metazoa; phylum Chordata; class Lepidosauria; order Squamata; family Rhineuridae; genus Rhineura; species Rhineura floridana. The sequence continues at coordinate 234,824,215 of NC_084480.1, forward strand.
GTATCGCCTACATAACTTAAATTATTGATATTTCTTCTTCCAATTTTCACACCTCCTTCATCTTGGTCCAATCCCACTTTCTGTATGATATGTTCTGTGTACAGATTGAACAAATAGGGTGATAAAATACACCCCTGTCTCACACCCTTTCCTATTGGGAACCAGTCGGTTTCTCCATATTCTGTCCTTACAGTAGCCTCTTGTCCAGAGTATAGGTTGCGCATCAGGACAATCAGATGCTGTGGCACCCCCATTTCTTTTAGAGCATTCCATAGTTTTTCATGATCTACACAGTCAAAGGCTTTGCTGTAATCTATAAACCACAGGGTGATTTTCTTCTGAAATTCCTTGGTCCGTTCCATTATCCAACATATGTTTGCGATATGATCTCTGGTGCCTCTTCCCTTTCTAAATCCAGCTTGGACGTCTGGCATTTCTCACTCCATATATGGTAAGAGCCTTTGTTGTAGAATCTTGAGCATTACTTTACTTGCATGGGATATTAAGGCAATAGTTCAATAATTACTGCATTCTCTGGGATCCCCTTTCTTTGGCATTGGGATATATATTGAACACTTCCAGTCTGTGGGCCATTGTTTAGTTTTCTGTATTTGTTGACAAATTTTTGTCAAAATTTGGAAAGATTCAGGCTCAGTAGCTTGTAGCAACTCCATTGGTATGCCATCTGTTCCTGGTGATTTGTTTCTTCCAAGTATTTTAAGAGCAGCTTTTATTTATTTATTCATTCATTCATTCTATTTCTAAGCCGTCTTTTGGCCAAAAGGCCCTCACATTTTATTTCACATTCTAAAATTTCTGGTTCTTCATCATATGGTTCCTTCATGAATGAATCTGTCATCCTGGCATCTCTTTTATAGAGTTCTTCAGTGTATTGCTTCCATCTTCCTTTTATTTCATCTCGGTCAGTCAGTGCATTCCCCTGTTGATTATTCAATATCCCTAGTCATGGTTTAAATTTCCCTTTCATTAATCTTTTGGAATAGGGTCCTTGTTCTTCCCTTTTTGTGGTCCTCTTCTGTATCTAGACAATAAACATTGTAATAGTTTTCTTTGTCCCTACATACTAGTCCCTGTATTGTTGCATTTAGGGTTCTAACTGTGTTTCTATCTCCATTTGCTTTTGCTTTCCTTCTCTCTTTAACCATTTTAAGAGTTTCTTCAGTCATCCATTGAGGTCTTTCTCTCTTTTTAACTAGAGGCATTGTCTTTTTGCATTCTGATAATGTCTCTTGCTTCACTCTTGCTTCACTCCATAGTTCTTCTGGTTCTCTGTCAACTAAGTTTAAAGCCTCAACTATGTTCCTTATTTGATCTTTATATTCTTCTGGGATGTTATTTAAATTATATTTTGGCATTATGATTGTTTTGTTGTTGTTCTTTAGCTTTACTCTGATTTTCAGTATTACCAGTTCATGATCTGTACTGGAGTCTGCTCCTGGTCTTGTTTTTGCTGAAAGTATGGAACTTCTCCATCTTCTGTTACCAATTATATAATCAGTTTGATTCCTATATTGACCATCTGGTGACGTCCACGTGTAAAGTCGTCTTTTCGGTTGCTCAAAAAATGTGTTCCCAAGAAACAAATTATTGGCTTCACAGAATTCAGTCAGTCTTCCTCCTGTTTCATTTCTGTCCCCTAAGCCCCATTTTCCCACAATTCCTAATTCTTCTCTGTTCCCTACTTTTGCATTCCAATCCCCCATGATTATCGAACATCTTGTTTTGGTGTGTGATCAATTTCCTCCTGTACTTCTGCATAAAATCTCTCCAATTCTTCTTCTACGTTTGACTTTGGAGCATAGACTTGGATGATGGTTATGTTAATAGGTTACCCATTTAATTTCATTGATATAACTCACTCAGACCTTGTGTTGTAGCTCCTAATTGATTTTCTTACATCACTTCTCACTATTAAAGCAACCCCATTTCTTCTTAATTTCTCATATCCTTCATAAAATATTTTGTAGTTGCCTGATTGAAAATGTCCCATTCCCATCCATTTTAATTCACTCACAGCAAGTATATTTATTTATTTGTTTGTTTACTTATTGTATTTATATACTGCCCCATAGCCGAAGCTCTCTGAGTTGTTTACAATAACTAGAAACATTAAAAACAAATATGCAAATTTAAAAACATCTTTTAAAAACAATTTAAAACAATTTGAAACACATGCTAAAATGCCTGGGAGAAGAGGAAAGTCTTGATCTGGCACTGAAAAGATAGCAGTGTTTGTGCCAGGCGCACCTCATCAAACAGATCATTCCATAATTTGGGGGCCACCACTGAGAAGGCCCTCTTCCGTGTTGCCAGACTCCCGGCTTCCCTCGGAGTAGGCACCTGGAGGAGGGCCTTGGATGTGGAGCGTAGTGTACAGGTGGGTTCATGTTGGGAGAGGCGTTCCATCAGGTATTGTGGTCGCAAGCCATGTAAGGCTTTATAGGTTAAAACCAGCACCTTGAATCGAGCTCGGAAACATATAGGCAGCCAATGCAAGCGGGCCAGAATCGGTTTTATATGTTCGGACCATCTGGTCCCTGTTACCAATGTGGCTGCTGCATATTGCACAAGCTGCAGTTTCCAAACCATCTTCAAAGGCAGCCCCATGTAGAGCGCATTGCAGTAATCTAGCTTGGAGCTTACCAGAGCATGGACAACTGAAGCCAGGTTATCCCTGTCCAGATAAGGGCGTAGCTGGACCACCAACCGAAGTTGGTAAAAAGCACTCCGTGCCACCGAGGCTACCTGAGCCTCAAGTGACAGAGATGGTTCTAGGAGAATCCCCAAGCTATGAACCTGCTCCTTTGTGGGGAGTGTGACCCCATCCAGGACAGGTTGGACATCCACCATCAGGTCAGAAGAACCACCCACTAGTAGCATCTCAGTCTTGTCTGGATTGAGCCTCAGTTTATTAGCCCTCATCCAGTCCATTGTCACAGCCAGGCACCGGTTCAGCACATGGACAGCCTCACCTGAAGAAGATGAAAAGGAGAAACAGAGCTGCATGTCATCAGCATACTGATGGCAACACACTCCAAAGCTCCGGATGACCACACCCAACAGTTTCATGTAGATGTTGAACAGCATGGGGGACAGAACTGACCCCTGCAGAACTCCATACTGGAGAGTCCAGGGTGCTGAGCAATGTTCCCCAAGCACCACCTTCTGGAGCCACCAAGTAGGAGTGGAACCACCGCCATGCAGTCGCTCCCACTCCCAACTCAGCCAGCCTTCCCAGAAGGATACCGTAGTCGATGGTTTTGAAAGCCGCTGAGAGATCAAGAAGAATAACACACTCCTTCTGTCTCTCTCCCGACAGAGGTCATCATACAGGGCGACCAAGGCTGTTTCCGTGCCAAAACCAGGCCTGAAACCCAACTGAAATGGATCCAGATAATCGGTCTCATCCATGAGTGTCTGGAGCTAGCTGGCAATCACTCTTTCAAGGACCTTGCCCAGGAATGAAACATTTGCCACTGGCCTATAGTTATTAAGATTTTCTGGGTCCAGGGAGGGTCTCTTCAGGAGTGGTCTCACTACCGCCTCTTTTAGGCAGTCAGGGACCAACCCCTCTCGCAGAGAGGCATTAATCATTTCCCTGGCCCAGCCAGCTGTTCTATCACTGCTAGCTTTTATTAGCCAAAAAGGGCAAGGATCCAGCATGGAAGTGGTTGCACGAACCTGTCCAAGCACCTTGTCAAGATCCTCAAGCTGTACCAACTGAACTCATCCAAGAAATTGGGACAAGGCTGTGCTCTGGATACCTCGATTGATTCATCTGCTATAACACTGAAGTCTAAGTCCTGGCAGATGCTAGAGATTTTATCCTGGAAGTGCCTAGCAAATTCATTATAGTGGGCCTCAGATTGTTCTACCATGTCCCTGGGGCCAGAGTGTAATATCCCCCAGACGATTCTGAAGAGCTCTGCTGGGCGGCAGATTGATGATTTCATAGTGGCAGCAAAATATTGTTTTTTTACTGCCGTCACTGCCCCTAAATACAGCTTACCATAGGCACTTACCAGTGTATAATTGCATCCACTAGGAGTTTGTCTCCATCTGCACTCAAGCCGTCTCCTATATTGTTTCATCGCTCTCAGCTCTGGGATATACCATGGAGCTGTACAAGCTCTACACAGGAGAGGGCGCTCAGGAGCAATCATTCAACTGCCCGGGTCACTTCTGTATTCCACCATTCAACCAGGGTTTCGACAGGAGCGCCAGCCCTATCAGCCGGAAAACTCCCCAGAGCCCTTTGGAAACCATCCGGATACATTAGTCTCTGTGGGTGGACCAACTTGATAGGTCCCCCACCCTTGCAGAGGGGAAAATCCACTCTAAGTCTAAACTTCAGCAAGCAATGATCTGTCCATGTATTGTATAGCAGTGTTGATATGTTCAGTTTCTTGCTTGACAATTTCTAACTGTCCCTGGTTCATGCTTTTCACATTCCATGTTTCTATTGTATGCGTCATACAACTCCAGATTCAGTGGGAAACTACATGTGTAGTGAGGGACAAAAAGACATTTGCATGAAATGCCAGTACATCAGCCAAAAAAAGCCATGGTTCCTTAATGTAAGAGGCACTGCAGTGAGAAAGAAATTTTAGATATCAGAAGTCCCACCATTTTAATCTGCAAAAGTGACACAATAAGTGTCACGTGTGAAGGGAGCTATAGAGCTGTACTAGCCACTTCCACCACATTTTTCAGGGTTGACATTTTTCAATGCAGTGCCCTTCCACCTGTATTACTAGACAGTCAGATTCTGAACTCTGTGTGCTAAGTAACTGCATTGGGATCTGTGGAAGATTCAGCTAATGAGATCATGCAGGGTAAATGTATTTAAACTATTCTTTCACTTATTTTAATTTTATGTTTTTTTGTTTTGTGAGTCATTTTGTGTTTACTGACAGTTCCTGACTTCTTCTTTTTAAAAAAGTGAATAATTTTAGCTGCAAGTCCATGCAAGTCCAGCCTTAAATATTTGTTGCTGACTGGCCATTCAGTGTCCTGCAGGATGTGTTGACCTTTTCAACTTTCTCCTTATAGTACATCCTATAACTTCAGACAGGGCTTCTTCTACATCCAGCCAACATATTTTTACAGTCTGTTGATGCATGCTCTGTCACCACATTCACACTTGTCTTGTTGATCCACTTCCCTTACTGATAAAGAGATTTCATAGAGAAATAAAGGTCCTAAGTTCATGGAGGAAGTTCAAGCACACATCATGTTTTCATAGTGTAATTTTGAGTCCTCATCGACACATAATACCTGCTCTTTCCATTGCTCAGTCTTCAAGGCAATCTTTCCCACACCAATCTAATTATTTTTCTTTTTGACACTCTATGCTGTTTTTGCCAAAGTGGAAGAAGTCAGTTCAGAATTAAAGGAAGTTAACAAACTTCCTGCATACACACCCAATTTGAAAAGTCTGGAGGGCTCACTTTCAGACACCAGAGATTCCAGAAAATAGAGATTATCCATACCTCAGAGGTGGGGAAACTTTTCCAGCCCAAGGGCCACATTCCCTCATGGCCAACTTTCTGGAGACTACATACTAGTGATGGGGCCCAGTGCAAAAGTGGGCACAGCAATGGATGTGATCCTTATTTTTGTATAGTAGGCTACATTCCAGTCAGAGATTTCTACATATACATACATACCACATACATTTGGCCCCCAAGGCTAAGATTTCCCATCTAGCCTTAGCTGGTAATTAGGCATGTGAGATAATTTCCTACTGTAGATTATTGGACTTCTTGTTCTCTAACTAGTACAGAAACTGAGTCTGTGCACAATTTCTGCCTTAGAAGAAGCCTTGTGGAGCCTGTCCTGTGTGGAAGACGTCTCATGTATTACCCCCTTCCCCAAGGTGGGGGAGGGGCTGTTAGGGGAAGAAAAGCTACAATGCAGCAAATACTGCTCTTCAAGCGTTCCTAATGATCACTCAAGAAAAGAGGAAAAAACATGGGGTTTTTTTGTACAATCAACAGGAATACTCAGAAAGCAGAATTCATTTTTGGGGGGGATTTACATGCAGGTGGGGTTCACATATCTCTAGTAAAACAGGCTCACATACTACATTTCCTGTCTGACAATTTAATGATGCTCATCAGTTCAATCCCATCAGTTCAATCCATATATATGTGTGTGTGTGTGTGTACTCAGAAGGAAGACACGGAGTTCAATTAGGTGACAGTATATAAGTGTGGTGGGAAAAGTGTGGTCCTCTGGAGTTTACTGGATGACAACTCCCACCATCCCTGACTTTTCACCAAGCTGGCTGTGGCTGATGGGAGTTGGGAGTCCAGCAACATCTGGAGGGCCACCGGTTCCCCACCTCTGATGTATAGGATTGCAGCCTGACTCATAATGTAGAAAGTGACCCCTTAAAACTGTCATGTTTATCTTGTGAAAAATTCTCTTATTTAGACAGAATTTACTATATTTTGCAAGTTCCTTTTATAGGATGGTATCCAATGCTGGTCCTGCTCAGAGTTAATAGTTAATAGTTACTAGACATGGCTAACTTAGACTCACTGATTTCAGCGGGTCTGCTTTGGGTAGGACTTAGTTGAATACAACCCATAGTCTTAAATGTAGACATTTATGATTATATTCAAGTAAGCCCTACTCAGAGTGGACCCGCTGAAATTAATGCTTCTAAGTTAACCAGTTAATCTATATTAGCTTCAATGGGTTTACCCTGAGTAGGACTAGCATTGAATACCACCCATAAGTGCTGGGTGGATCTTGTTTTACTATGTGAGAGGTAACTATAAAAAAACCTTCAATTAAACCTCTGTGGTCACTTAAGAACCTCATGTCAATCAGCATTGGGCAGAGAAGTAGTAATGACAGTGGTATGGGGAAAGTGCATGTCAACATCTCTTATATTTAGTACTCAAGTTTCCACATATAAACAGTTTTTTATGTTACATAAATAACATCTGCATTCACTTACCTCACTTACACAGAATAGCAATGGAAATTTACTGCTTTTTCCTGTACTTATTCTCAGATTGATTAACATTGTAATTACTGCACTGTGAATCACTTTTTAAAATAACAGCTGAAAAAGAATTTAAAAGTCAGCTACTTAGGCAGAATTGTATCACCTTAAAATACCTGCAATTAAAGAAGACACTTCTGCTGCTGGCATTAACTCAAATCATTATTCATTTTTTATGCTTCTCTAGGTTTCAATGAAAGGAAAATAGAGTATGTGTGTGGAGATAAATACAGGTACATTGCAACAGAAATATTACATCATTATAATAGCAAGTTATATACACCTGCAGTTATTAGTCATCCACACAGCATATATAATATTAGATCGTTAAAGAACAGAGATTGCAATGCTTCTCAGTAGAAAATATTTTACAGCTTTTTGACAAATAGCTTTGGTTGAGGAATAAAATTACTTTGGGGGGGGGACTTTCAGGCAGGGCTGGATCTTACGTAACACCAGCCTTGGATTTTCCTTCTCAAATTACACTTGAAATGAAATATGGCAAACATTTTGAAATTACTTTTGAACTTTGCATATTCAAGTCACCTTGATCTGCTGAAAGGAGAGGTTGACAGCTGCGGTTAGCATTGGGTTCAGGCCCTATCTGCGTATGAAGATGACAGGTCTGAGTGTTTTAAACTAGGCCCAATGATGAGGCAGACAATGGGCACAGGAAACTGGGGCACCACTTACCTGATTATTGGGGGAGAGAGAGAGATAGAGAGAGACTTTCTAGTTGTGCATCAGCAAACCGCAGCAGTGGCACACATATTCTCCAGGCCACCTCACCCAGAATGTCTAGCACTGACAAAGGACACCCCCCCATGGCCCTTTCTCAGAGTGAGGTTCAGGAAGGCAGGAGTGATGAAGAATCTACCAGCTCTACTGCCACTAATGTAACAACAAAGAAAGGTTAAAAGTGATGGGTAGAAGAGTACAATACCCTGAATCCTAAATGTTAAAACAGAATTCCTAATATTAGTCTGGGATTATTTAATGCCCTTAGAACCACTTAAGCCCTCCAGAAGGCTAGTCCACCATTCAGATTCCAAATGTGATTTTGCCCAATTGTTAAAACACAGTTAAGCCTGATCTCAGTTTCAGGCTCACCATCAAATTTAAGGGTAATATAGACAAAGGCAGCCAAAGAGAGCTACCAAAAACATGTGTGTGTGTGTTAGGCACGGGTCTTTAGATCCCTAATATCCATTATTTCAACACTGTTTGGCCAAGCAGCAGAAGGAAAAGATATCCCTTTCAGCCATTTTTTTAAAAAAAGAAGCGATATTTAAATCAGTGCCAAAAATAATGGCTGCTCTTCCTTTCAATCAATATTCAGTCACTACCCTGTTTAAGCACATTAAGCGGTGGTGAGAGGGACAGAGCACTGTGGTGAGGGAAGCTTGCTCATTTGTGAACCATATCTACAAACATCAAATATTTAGTCCCAACATAGCTTAGAGAATGTTTCATGTCATATATCCCATAACAATATCTAAGATTAAATAAGATGACATCTTAACAATGCCAACTTTTTATTGTATCCTGGCAACAGATGTGCATGGAGAGCTGATCGACTCTTATAGAAATCCCTTTCCTGGAGATTTAGCTGAATTTCTCTAGGGGTGGTATGTGTGCAGGGATGGGTGGATCAGTCTATTTCTCATCTGTGTTAATTTCGCATGTGTTCATTCATAAATCCATTCTGCCCCTTTTATACATTAATCTGTGACTTTAAAAAAAAAATCCATACAGCAAATACATATTTTTATTTCAATGTATGCATTTCTAAATAGATTTTATCCTACATTTTGGTACATTTTCTGAGCAGAAAACTATCACAAAATTCAGGTAAGTGGGACACTCAATGCAATTGCATTTCTATAGGTGTATTGGTCCAGGAGGTGCAAATACGTTTGCTTACTTAAAAATGTGGACTAAAAATTCCCCTCTATCACTGTACTGTATATGGGCTCATCCAAACGGAGCATGGTAATCCATGTTTTCCATATCCGGTTTGTCATCTGACAGTCCTCACTTTGCCTGTTTGTTCACTCTTTCTCGATTAAAAATAATGCTTTTTTTGCACCCACACACGCAGCAAGAGGACCCGTACTTCTTCCCACTTTTTCCCAGCTCCGCCCATAACACTCCCCCCATCAGCCAATTGGTCCACAAAATATGATGTATACTCCTCTCCCCCTTTGCAACGAAGCACAATAAGAGCGCGAAAGTTTGAATTTCCTGTGGCTGTAATGCAGTTCCTTGCCGCTCACCACTCTGGAGCAGGGCCAGCGGGGGTGTGTGTGTCTCCAGGTGCTTATATGCCAATAATTGCTGTATATATATTTTTGCTTGTATTTGCGATATTACGCAAAAATGAATGTATGTGTTTTTGCCTTTATGCATAGTAAACATTCTGGAGATACACATGGCTGGCAATTCTACCTATTTCTCCAGAACTGCGTGTCATGTCTAGGAAGGAAGACCACCAGTCTCTATGGTTATTGGTGCCCGAGACGCTGTAGCAAAAAACATTTGAACATAAGAGCGCAAAAGTTTGAAGTTCCTGTTGATTTGGTAATAGTGGCTGTAATGGAGTTCACCGAGTTTTGGGCTCTTTTACAGCTCCACTTACAGCTATTACATTTCTACCTTGTGCAGTTGAGGGCAGCCGGAGCCCAACAGGTGCCTGGACAGGGTCCTGTGCCACTCTGGAGCCCAGGAACAGCAGGAGCCCGAGCAGTGCCTGAGCCATGCCGAGCTTCCTCAGCTCCTGTGGGGGGGGGTGGAGGAGGCTACTTCACAGCAGCTGCACTGGGGAAGGTTTGGGATAGGAAGCGCCATGATGTAGCAAGCTCAGTGTGGCAGGAGGTGGCGGTGGCTACATTTACCCCCTTCTAGCAACACTGTTAACAAGCTAGGGCTTGGGGGAGGGGGATCTCTGCCTCTCCCCCTCGCACCCCCTTCCCCCCAGCCCCCAGAAGCCTTTCCTAGCTAAGGAACCCCGCACGGCTGCTGGATCCCTCAATTCTTGGGGGCTGCTGGTGGTGGTGCCTAGTCCAGAGCCTCCCCTCCCCCCTTTTGCACACACACGCGTCTGTTGGACACATCCGTTCCCCTTTCTCCACTTTGAAGTGTTCCCTCTGATAAAAGAGACCTGCAAACCACTTATATGACAATAATTGCTGTATTATTGCTTTCATTTACGATATTGCGCTAAACTGTATGTATTTTAGTGGGGGTAAACATGCCCGGCAATTCCACTTATTTCTCATGGAACTGCAAGCAAGTAAGGACGTGTCATGTTAATGGGGAGCACCCCCCTTCTAACAGCACCAATTTTTAATGGGGACCCTCCAAAACTCTGGAAAGGGAGGGGACACGGAGGAGCAGGAGGAGGGGAAAGAGGCGATCACTGCAGCCGCTCCCACCTCTGCCCTTGCCTTGTGCCCGCTGGCTGGCTCGTAAATTCAAATTTCACGATCTTGCATCCAAGTGCAAAGGTCCAAGCGCAAGCAATAGGTTCCAGAGGAAAGGATCAGCCCCAGGCCCGGCAGAAACAGCAACGGCGAGAGGAGAGGGAAATGTGTGTGTGTGTGTGTGTGTGTGTGCAAAAGGGGGGAGGGGAGGCCCTGGACTTGCACCACCAGCAGCAGCCCCCAAGAATCAAGGGATCCAGCAGCCTCGTGGGGTTCCTTAACTAGGAAAGGTTGCTGGGGGCTGGGTGGGATGGGGTGCGAGGGGGGGAGGTGGTGATCCCCCTCCCCCAAGTCCTGGCTTGTTAACCATGTTGCCAGAAGGGGGGTAAATGTAGCCACCGCCACCTCCCACTGCGCTGAGCTTGCGCATCGCAGCGCTTCCTATCCCAAACCTTCCCCAGTGCACTGCAGTACCACTGGAGACAATAGTCAAGAAATCAGAAGAAGGCTAGGACTGGGGAGGGCAGCTGTGCATTTCCACATCTGGGAAGTACATGGCTCTGATTGGTTCAGTTTCCCGGGCTTTTCCAAGCACATTCGTGCACATGCGCACAAGTGAAAATCCATTATTGGATGGTAATGACAGAAGGGGTACTGGGACATGCCCAAGGTCCGCCCATGGACCGCCTACATCTCTATAAACCGCGGTATTGCATCTGAGCCCCTAATGTTACAGCGGATGATTACCGGTTTAAAAAAGCAAATTGCATTTTTTGCGGTAATGCCAAAGCAGATTTAACCGCGCGAAAATGCGCAAAAGCGCACGCCGTCATACGGACAACCGAAAAATAATGAATACACAAAGCAATCATGTCACACATTATACAGTCATCTGGATGAGCCCTATGTTTAGGGACTTTCCAAGTGATGTAATGGAGCTACATAGGAAACAATTGCAACATTCCTGTAGACTTATGGATTCCTGGTCACAGCAGCAAATTTTGGTGGCAATCCCAAAACAAAATTAATATTTAAACTTTGTCTTAGTGTTGAATTCCATGGAATAAGAAAGTCCCCTTTAAAACCACATTCATCCTGTACATTAAAATGCATCTAATAATTTGAGTAGTGGTTTTAAAAACACTCAAAAACTAAAGCTATACATGCTGTGACTAAATAAAAGGTTAGGTTAATGCAAATGAAATTCTTTTTATTTTTCTCCACAAAGGGAAGATATTATACTATTAATTCACACCCTACTGAGAATCTCCAGTTATACACCACTATTACAAGGACACCATGCCAAATTTAGTCCCTCTTCTGCTCAGACTCAATTTGGGAGCTAAAAATGTTTGGATTGCTTCCTGGAATAAGACAACAGTTCTTTCAATTCAGTTAAATGCAAAGCAAACAGCGCCTTCTGGTCTTGAAGTGACAGACCAATGTGTATTTGTTTACCATCAGGGATCTGTATTAGGTAAAGATGGCTTACACTTCATTACTGTTTGCTGTCCTTTCTGTTGCTATTTACCCTCACATTTGAAGGAAAACCTGACAATGGAAAAGTTGGGATTTGTAAATGGATTAATACTGTGTCTCACAAAGATAACTGAAGACATCAGTGACAGCTGGACCTCCCTTTGGGGCCCAGATTATCAGCCTCATAAGAGGTAGTTTTTCAGATCTATTTGAGTTTTGTCTCTAATACCTAGGCTCTTTTCTTTTCCTTTTTTAAAAAAGTGGCAAAATGGCACAGCATTCTATTGGAAAGGAAATAAAAAAGAAAGAAGAGTATTTAAGGAAATAAACATATATCAGGATATAATGAACTTCGGTATATTACAAACAATAAATTAGGTAATCCAAAAATCATAAAAGGTGTCCTTGATTTTCACTGGCAGGAATACATGGCTGACTCTGAAAACATCACCATAACTTTGAAGAAAAAATTATTATTATCATTCATGGCAACACAAGATGAAGTCCATCAAAAAGAGGCGTCCAGGGCAGTTATAAGCATTCAGAACTGTTATCTAAAGCCATTTTTACTAACAGACTTGCCTCTGTGTTTACTCATTTTTTTATTGAGAACATTTCTATAATCAGAGCCCAATAAATAAATGCTGGCTGTGGTTACAAGAGCAGTCTGTAGCACAAAGCTGCAGGGATGTAGTGCCCTAGAATTGAGTTTGGACATAGGCTAAATTCCTGCTTCCTTGCGAAGTTCACTGGGTGAACATATGCAAGGATAACATGCTCCTCTGAATTCCTTTGAAAAACAGAAATTAATCAAAATAATAAACTGTACTGGATTAATGCTTAGCTGTAAGAAATGCAGGGAGGGACCCTGAATTTGGATCTGCAAATATAAATTGTGACTGGATCAGGTAATAAAGAGTCAAGACACAAATATATGGATTGAACAAAAGCCATATTTATTGTGTACAGTTCCCAGCAGAGCAAAATAACAACAAAGGAGTAAATCTAACTGAACGGCTTTAGGCCATCCATCCTGCCCAGGACAAGAGATGCCAAAATGTCTTCACCTCTCTACCTGAGCCCATTAGGATGAATATGATGATGATTTCCCAAATCCACTGTCCCTGTGACCAAACAACTCTGGGTGGGTGAGACTGAGCAGCCTCATAGGTGCTCCAGCCAACAGGTTGCACTGACTGAAGCAGCTTCCAGAAAACATTCATCAGCCATCACTGATCACTGTTTCATCTTTCATCTCCCTTCCATTTCCCACACCTTCCTTGTACTGGATTTAGGCTCAGCTAAAACATGGCGTAGTAGTTAAGGTGTTGGACTACGACCTGGGAGACCAGGGTTCGAATCCCCACATAGCCATGAAGCTCACTGGGTGACCTTGGGCCAGTCATTGCCTCTCAGCCTCATGAAAACCCTATTCATAGGGTCACCATAGGTTGGAATCGACTTGAAGGCAGTACATTACATTATTAAAATTTATGGAGGTGGGGGTGATGGATGACCCTGAATTTGAATCTGCAAATGTAAATTGCACAGGTAAACTTTGAATACAGGACTGCAAAACTTGTTGGAGGGGCTAAGGTATGGAAAAGCTGGAGAAGGGACCAGAAGGTGATGTTAGTATCTCCTGATAATTATCTTGTCCTTTTAACAGACCACTCATTATTCATTTATTGGTGCATAGTACAAATATTTATTGACATCTTTGTATTACTAATGTAGAAACTTAAAATGACCTGTCTCAGATGATATTTTGTATGCTATTTTTATTCTATTATGACAGATTTATCTCATGTATCACTATATACATAAATATTAATCCTTGTAATGTAATGTATTTTAGAATAAAACAGTTTTAAACATTTAAAGGAAAAAACTTGAGCAATAAGAAACAAATGCTGATAAAAGTTAAAGAGGAAAGCACAAAAAGCAGCTGAACGTCAGGAAGATTAAAGTAATGACAACAGAAGATTTATGCAACTTTAGAGTTGATAATGAGGACATTGAACTTGGCAAGGGTTATCAATACCTTGGCACAGTCATTAACCAAAATGGAGACAATAGTCAAGAAATCAGAAGAAGGCTAGGACTGGGGAGGGCAGCTGTGAGAGAACTAGAAAAGGTCCTCAAATGCAATGATGTATCACTGAACACTAAAGTCAGGATAATTCTCTACGTATGGATGTGAAAGTTGGACAGTGAAAAAAGTGGCTAATTTGAAATGTGGTGTTGGAGGAGAGCTTTGTGCACACCATGGACTGCAAAAAAGACATAATTTTGTGTTGGAACAAATTAAACCATAACTATCACTAGAAGCTAAAATGATGAAACTGAGGTTATCATACTTTGGACACATCATGAGAAGACATGATTCACTAGAAAAGACAATAATGCTGGGGGAAACAGAAGGGTGTAGAAAAAGAGGAAGGCCAAACAAGGGATGGATTGATTCCATCAAGGAAGCCATAGACCTGAATTTACAAGGTCTGAACAGGGTGGTTCATGACAGATGCTCTTGGAGGTCGCTGATTCATAGGGTCACCATAAGTCGTAATTGACTTGAAGGCACACACAAACACACACACACACACACACAAAGACCATTCATTATGAGGTTGGCCATATCCTGCAGGACTTACATTTTTATTATAAGCAAATCTGAGCACTCCTGATTTTTCAGCCCTCATATGTTATGTTGTGACAAGTGGTAGTCTTTGATGGGAGTATTCATCTCTAGCTGGATCAAAGGATGCACCCAGCAAGTGTCATGAAACCCACAGAAGCACTGTGAAGATATGGACATGCATCCTTATGCACACCTCAGTTTGCTACACACATGCAAGGCTGCTTTTGTATAATGAACTCCCTTGCTGAATTGGGCCCAACTTTAACATTCAAAAGCCTAGTAGAAATGAACCTGCTTTTGCCTGGCACCAAAAAGATGTCAATGCCAGGGCCAGCCTGGGCAGGTGGACCAGCACATCAACAACAAGGGCCGCATGGAGGTGGATTGGGACAACTTGGCCAATGACATTATGCGCTTCAGGAGAAAAGAAGGAATGTCTCTCTTAAGACCACATTTGCTGTGGTAACTATGTGCATCATTTGAAAGCAAATAAAACATTGTTTTGTTGCAAAAAAAATGTTACTTTCTTGTTGCATTGTTCATGTTGCATTGTATTTGCATTGTTCTTGTTGCGTTGTATTTTTAGTGTATATTTTTTACTGGTTATTTCTTATGTAATTTTTTTTTGTAATATGTTTTAATATGTTGTTCACCACTTTGGGGGCCTTTGGGCCAAAAAGTGGTATATAAATAAACTAATAAACTATACAACAACTATACAATTTTATTTATTATCATCATTAAACAAGCCTGTGCAAGTTAGAATAAAAGAGACAGGTATCAAGAGGCCAAAGAAATTCATTGGAGCAAGAGAAAACATGTATAATGTTTGCAAACAGAAAGGGCTATATCTATTCAGCTGTAATTAAAACACTTCCTCCCTGAATGGTAGCAAATTATCTTAAAGATACTAGACCCAAGAGGGAAATCTGATTTCGGTTTGTGTGAGGAGTGTTTAACTTCCACTGGGTGTTCTGTCTGAGTAAATCTCTTCCCGTTTGACCCTTAGAAAAACATCTTTTTCTGTATCTTCCATCTTCTGGAGTAAATCATTAGATGCATCAGTTTAGATTAATGAAAAATCCACCCTCTGCATAGAAGAACATAAAGGACACCACGGGGCTACTTCTGAATGCCAGCAACCATGTCACAGACCAAGGAGTCATTAGGAAAACTGTCACCAGCTGAGGGAGCAGGCTAATATTCATGCTGATATACTTCACAACAACAAGCTTCCTATGTAGTCTGTTCCTCTTGTTGGGAAAGATAGAACATTCATACAAAATGCTGTGTGGCCAACTGTTGGGCACATTGGCCATTCCTGCATGATGTTGTTGTTGTTGTGTGTCTCTCAATCCATCTCTTGTTTGGTCTTCCTCTTTTTCTACTCCCTTCTGTTTTTTCCAGGGTTATTGTCTTTTTCTAATGAATCATGTCTTTTCATTATGTGTCCAAAGTATGATAACCTCAGTTTCATCATGTTCGCTTCTAGTGATAGTTATGGTTTAATTTTTTCTGTCACCCAATTATTTGTCTTTTTTGTGGTCCATGGTATCTGCAAAGCTCTCCTCCAACACCACTCCTTGATTATGCACAGAAATACATACTGAGGAACAATATGACATTCTTTTCCCCATCCTGGTCATGCAGTTCTGCTTGGGCCCTGGATAGCCATTTGATCAATCAATGGGAAAGAAGGGGAAAAAATCCATATGTGCAGTCTGAGCATGTAGACAGAATTTGTGGAGAATTGAGGAATTGAAGGAAATCCATATTTGCAGTCTGAGCATATAGACAGAATTTGTGGAGAATTGAGGCCAGCCATGCCTATCATGGTTTATGAGAGCCACCAGAGTAGGACTGGAGTGGGTAGCTGGAATGTTTCCTTGCAGAAAGGTGAAGTCCTGGCAAGTTTGAAATAAGTACTAGTGAAACCTCTATTGGGTGGGGGGGGCTCTCTTACTCCTGTATTGGAGGATTTTCAGCCAGTCTTTATTGACATTCCATTTTCAGGCAAGGTTCTCAAGTGCATGGTGGGCTCTCCACTCCAGGTTTTTCTGTATTATTTGAGTTATCTAGATTCATTTCAATCAAGCTTCATTTCATTTATTATTTTATTTTGATAAATTATAGATCTCTAAGCAGTATACATAATAAAATTACCAATAAAACACAGCTAAAATCTACAAAACTGTTAAAAACAAATGTACGTAAGATAACTATCAATGGAACACAAACAAAAGTTTTACAACAAACCTAGCTATCAATTATATACTTCCTGGTGAAGTTTAGACTTATGGCTCCGATCCTCCCCTGCAGTGGTGGTGGACAGATTAAGACGGTCCACCCCCAGAAACTAATGGAATCCATTGGATCCCTGAATATCCTGGGGGAGTTCCCAGTAGATAGAGCAGATGACGCTGTTGAAACCTTGTCATGCTGTGGAACAGTGAGATGTGTCAGGCTCTGAACACGGTTGCCCCTGAGCATCCTCTCCAGCATTGTGGAGCTCAGTTTGCCCCTTGGGATACCAGTGCACTAAGGACAATGAAACAGTCTGGACCATGGATAGAGGGCAAGTGGTGAAAGACATGCAGTGACATGATCAGGCATGAGTAAAACATCATAACCATACCTACTGTGTAGTGGTGAGGGCGGCGAAGAAGGCCCACTTCTCTGCCTCCATCGCATCCTCAAGTAGCAGTCCAGTGGAGCTTTCCCATATTGTCAGGGGTCTGTTGACATCAACTCCAGAAAATGGAGTTTTAGACCTTTCAGAGGCCCACTGTGAATTGTTTACAAGGTGGTTTGAGGCAGCGGCGTCACTAGCGGGAGTGCAGGGGGGTGCGGACCTCCGGCGCACACCCTCCCAGGTGCATGGACGGGGGTGGCTGGTGTTGCACGCACGCATGCACACACACTCACCACACGCTCCAGGCTGGTGGTGGAAGGCCCGTCCTGGCTTCACCACCAGCGAGCGGGTGCCTGCTGTTGGTCTCGCCTGCCCGCCTCCGAGGAGGAGCTGGCTGCGCCAACCCAGAGTGCTTTTTGGCTCCTTTGCCGGCCAACGGCACGGGGTGGGGCAGCTCTGGGTGTCACCCCCCTCAGGGTGTCACCCGGGTGAGGTCTGCACCCTCCGCACCCTGGTAGTGACGCCCCTGGTTTGAGGGTAAAGTTGCTCATCTCTGTAACAATCTTGATGCCCCATCCACATCTACTGTGGTCCCCAGAGAGGAGTTCAGTGCAACGTCTGCTGCAACTTCTTGGGATCAGTTTCAGTTGATGCAGTCTGCTAATGTGGACAAGGTGCTTGCAACAATGCCCTCTTGACCCTTCCCTTCTTGGCTTATTAAAACTTGCTGAGGGGGTTTGCCCAAGTTGATCTAGGGTGTGGTCAATGCATCATTGTGGGGGGGGAGTGGTTCCAGCCACCCTGAAAGAGGTGGTGATCTGACTACTCTTGAAAAAGCCCACCCTGGACCCATTGGTTTGTGACAACTACCGCCTGGTCACAAATACCCCTTTTCCTCTTCTCCCAGATATTTTAGCATGTGTTTTTAAATTGCTTTTTAAAAATGTATTTTTAAATTTGTATATTTGTTTTTAATGTTTTTAATTGTTGTAAACCACCCAGAGAGCTTCTGCTATGGGGCGGTATACAAATGCAATAAATAAATTGTGTTATTTTGTATCATATTGTGTTATTTATTGTGTTTTTTATGCTTTGTATTTCTATGTTCACCACCCAGAGAGCTATTGCTAGTCGGGCGGTATATAAATTTAATAAATAAATAAATAAATAAACTGTAACTTTAATAAAAAGAGAAAAAAACACAGCCGTGTCTGACACTGGATCTCTTGACTTTGTGCAGGACACTTTGTCGCAAGAGGCGCGGGTGACCTCAGTGGCTAGGAGTGCCTTTTACCAGCTTTGACTGGTAAGATAGATGCAGCTGTTTCTGGACCGGGATAGCCTGAACACTGTTGTTCATGCACTGGTAACCTCCAGGCTGGATTACTGTAATGCGCTCTATGTGATGCTGCCCTTGAGGATGGTCTGGAAGCTGCAGCTGGTGCAAAATGCAGTGGTGAAACTGCTCACTGGGGCAGGGTATTGCCAACTTCTCACCCCACTGCTGAATGAATTGCACTGGCTGCCCATTAGCTACTGGGCTAAGTTCAAGGTTCTGGTTTTGATGTACAAAGCCCTATACAGGTTGGGAGCAGGGTACCTGAAGGATCATCTTACCCCTTATATACCCAGTTGATCACTATGCTCTGCAGGTGAGGGCCTCCTGCATATACCATCTTATGACAGTGACAGCTTTTCTCCCTTAGCCTCGGTTACAACAGATTGAATGCTGGCTGATCAAGAGCCCATCCCTTCTCCTCCCCTCCATCCCCCCTCTCCTCCCAAGGCACTGCCACCGTGCATACCTCCTTTAGAGGAAGAGGATCTTGATGAAGTGCCACTGCCCCATTGCCCAGACATACAGAGAACTGAGATGGCAGGAGCAGCTGGCCCCCACATTCCCACCTCGAAGTAGTGCTTGCAACTGTGCACTCCTGTTCTGTGACACCTTCCTCACACAAGTAGAAAGAGCCCACCCGAACCTATTTAAGGGTTGTAAGGGGGGGTGTCTAATTGCCATGACAACGTCTTAGCTTTGAGTAGTAATGTCTGATTATGTTGTATAGAGGTGCAGAATCTTGTGTAACCTGTAAGCTGATCCATGAAGCATTCTAGACTGACCTTTCTCTTTAAACATACTGGAGAAAAACACACCAGGGAATCTGAGACTAATTCCAATGGCCTTGGCCAGGACAGTCAGGGTACATGTGAGCATCAGTCAACAAAAGGGTTGAATTTTCACTTATGTGTTTTAAGGAGGAAAACACATGTATATATAATTTACACAGCAAATGTGTCTTGTGTACTTTGGATATCTGTGAGTACAAAAATATTGTCCTGAGGAAACAGTCTCAAAGAATTCAATTCAGTTAGGTAGAATATTGCTGTGTTCCATTATATTACATTGGCTAGAGAACACACTGTGAGGATAAAGTAAATTGTAGGCTGGTTGCTGTTAAACAACAAAATGAATAGACTAATGAACAGGTTAAAATGATCTGAAGAAGAGTAGGGAAAATGCAATGGAAGTAATTGGAGAATAAAATATTGCAATATTATTGGGCTATTGTATTAAAAGTTGCAAAGAACCTGTTTTGAAAGCTGAAGGAAGAAATGAAACAACAAATGTAGCGCTTGCTTCTGAAAGAAGCTGTATAAAAGAGGTACTTGGTTTCTCATGTCAGAAAATTCTGAGCCAAACTGGAAAAATACAAGGGGGGGGACCTCAACTTCCAAGCCCCTGAGAAATAATGAGAAGGCACTGCAAAGAAATGTTTATATAGATAAGAAAGGCCAGCTCCGAGGAGAAACCATTGATCATGGAGGGACTTCAATTACTTTGTTGCTGATGTAGATATAAATTGGTGAATTGCAAAATAGAATATCCACTCCTAAGTACAGTGTTAGAAACAGTTCCTTCCTTTACTTTGTTGAGCAACAGGACAGGGTATTCGGCATATAAGCCTAAGAAAAGAATGGGCATGACTGTAAAATAAAATGTGGCAGGATTTTACTGTTTGTTAGCAAGAAAAAAGAAACTAAAATATAATAGCATGCTTGGAAACTGAGCATAACAAATGGTTGAGCATATGCTCAAGTAATGGGGTCAACATCACTTGTGGCCTCTAGAGAACATGCACTATTCATGAAATTCCCCCATCAGCTAAATTCTCAACCAAGGGATGTTTGTAGATAATCATTGCTGATGGATTTGAAATGTTCTTTAATTCAATGTACAAACTGTGTGACCAGAAGAAACAGAGACTATAGAAAAAGTGTTCTACAACATCTCCTAGATATTGGATAAATGAACTTTGCTACACCCACATGAAGATCTGATTCCACCAGGTTTCACTTTAGATTTCCCTTTAAATGTCACTGGATCCAATATTGTCTTACACTAAACCCAGGGCAATTTTTAATAATCCCTTCTGGTAATATGTCTATCTCAGTTGGGAAGGAGTTCCACAGGATTGGTCCCATTACACTGAAAGGACAGCTTCAAGTCATTAAAAGTTTGGGAGACCACCAACAGACACTCCCCAAAAGATCTCAGTGATCAGGCTGGGATATAAGGCACTGGGCAGTCCTTAATATATCCTGGACCCAAGTTGATAAGGCCCTTGTAAATTAATACAAGGACCTTGAACCTGGCCTGGTAACATATGGGCAGCCAGTATAAGCTTTTAAGCACCAGAGCTATGTGCTGGTGGTAGTCTGTCTCCATCAACAGCCTAGCCTAGCTTCTGGACAAGATGCAAGAGTAGCTGCAAATAGAATGCATTGCAACAATCAAGCCTTCAGGTTACCAATGCGTAAATCACCACAGCCAGGCTATCCCTGTACAAGAATGATGTAGTTGTTACACCAGCCATAGCTGAGAAAAGGCACTCCCAACCAGAAAGGCTACTTGAGTCTCAAGTGACAAAGATAGATCTAAAAGCACCCCCAAACTATACACCTGTTCTGGGAGAATAACCCCATCCAGAACAAGCAAATAGTTAATCTTCCAGACACTGGGACCACTCACCCACAGTGCCTCTGTCTTCCCACAGTTCAAGCTCAGTGTATTAGCCCTCATCCATTCCACAACTGCATCCAGACAACATTCCAGATCATGCTCAGCCATTTCCAACTTCAATGTTATGGAGAAATAGAACTGTGTATCATCAGCATCCTGATGACACTTTGCCCCAGAACTCCTAATGATCATTCTTGAAGGCTTCATATACATGTTAACAGCATTGGCATCAGGATTGTACCCTGTGCCATACCACAAAGACCGTGAGGCTGAGACACAATCCTCCAGTTCTATTCTCTGGAAATGACCCTAGAGGTTGGAGTGAAACCACCATAAAACAGCGCCTCTAATACCCAGCCCACAGAGCTGGTCCAGGAGGACATCAAGGTCAATAGTATCAAAATCCTCTGAAAGATCAAGAAGCAGGAAGAGAGATGCATTACCCCTTTCCTGCTCTTGATAAATGTCATTCATCAGGGTGACTGACGTTGATTCAGTTCCCAAATCATGCCTGAACCCAGATTGACATGGATCCAGATAATCCACATCTTTGAGGAGTTCCTGCAACTGCTCTGCCTTCACTCTCTGCATCACCTTGCACAAAAGGGGGCATATGTGACTGGGCTGTACTTATCATAAACCACAGAGTCTAGGGTGGGCTTCTTCTGGAGTGGATGAACTACTGTGTGTTTTAGGGCAGCAGGCACCACTGTCTTGTAGAGACATGCTTACCAAACTCTAAGCCTCTCAATCAACCCCCTCCCCTGATTACTTTCAGCAGCCAGGATGGACAGAGGTCAAAAGAGCAAGAAGCTGGTCACATAATTCAAGAGCCCTGTCTATATAATCAGGGCAGATAAACTTAAATTGATCCCATAAAATATGGGAAGATGCTGCATTGGACACCTCAACTGGACTTGCAAAGACTGCTGTAACTAAAGCACTACAGAGCTGAGTGACTTTATCCTTAATGTGCATGCAAACTGCTTACACCATGTTCCAGAGGGCCATCCACCACTCCTGGTATGGTTAGTCCCAAGCCACCAGAAATAGCTGCAGGACGGCAGAACAAAGATGCGATGCTGGCAGCAAAATAATTCTTCTTTGCTGCCTTCACCACCACTTGGTAGGCAGAATTGTGTGACCCAACAAGTGTTCATTCAGCTTCAGAGCAAGTTTTCCACCATCTGCACTCAGTTCATCTCCTGACCTGCTTCATTGCCCACAACTCCTCAGTAAACCAAGGTGCAGTGAGGGCCCTCTAGCACCAAAGAGGACCCTCAGGAGTGATTGTGTTAACAGCCCTCATCTCTCCATCCCACAATGAGACCAGGGCTTCAACATCATCTCTCCATCCCACAATGAGACCAGGGCCACAACAGCATCACCAGCTCTATCCACTGGGAAATCCCCCAAAGCATTCAGGAATCTGCCAGATTCCATTAGTCTTCAGGGGCTGACCATCCAAATTGTTTCCCTATGCATGCGGGTTGAGGCTGTGACCAAAAGTCCAAACTTCATCAGGAAGTGGTCTGATCAATATTGAGGCCATCCCTTTCTCCACTAGGGACAAAGACTAAATCTAGGTTATGCCCTGCTCTGTGCATTAGGACAGTGACTATCTGGGACAGTCCCATGGGTTGCCCTGGTTGTCATTCAGGTGGTTATTCAGGTGGTCTGTGGCATGTCTGTAAAAATACAATTAAAAATTATACATCTCCTAGTGTAGTGCATTACAACAGGCAGAAAAATAATTAAGTGGTCCTCCAAAACACTCAGCAATTTTCGAGTGATCCTTGGGGGAAAAGGTTTAGGAACCACTGTCCTAAACTGTCTACTTTAGAGCATTGCAAGTATTCATTCTGCCTATTTCTCTTCTGTGTGGGATGGGGGAATAGGATGCTATATAAACAATAAAGTAGTTTATTGTTGTTCTTTTTAAATTCCAAAATGTTCCCTTGATCCTTTATTCAGTTTGCCTTGCATTTAGCCTAAGAGCAAATAACTCATTTATAGATGGTGCAGTTGCAGCAGATACATTGAATCTTTCAACAATTTTCTCCAGAAGACCTGAATGAGAATGCTAGCTTACATTGAAACATTTTAGCTGCAGGCTTTTGAGCAATACAACTTCACCTTTTAAGTGGTATAGAGTCTTGGGAAGGACACTCCTCTGTTCTTATGGATATACAACAACACACAAGAGTAGACTTAACATTGCTGCATGCTGTACTACATTCACCCCCAGAGGAATGTTAACAGATGAAGATGGGTCACATTCGTTAGTGTTCTGTAGTGTGAATATCACACGTGTCCACAGGTCATTGATGCCATTTTACTGTTAAATAGGTCCACTTCTCTGTTTCTCTGCACTGTCACTTTTTGTTGATAGGGAAGTGTTAAATTTTGAATTAGATTCCAGTTGCCTGTAGAATAAACTCTTGCTTGCTTATAATCATCATGCATGCTTCTAAAGTAAACCAACATTAGAACAACTCAATGTGGTAATTAAGATAGAAAAAGGCAGTTCTAAGCCGCATAGCCTATCAGATTCCTTAGGGAGAAAAAAACACTGACGTGACTTGAAATGTGTCCAAGGGGTTTAGTTAGCCTCCAATTAGCTGCAAAGTTCCTCTATTAAAATGCATAACAAATACCAGCCTGCATGTCCCTGAACTCTTCATTATTTAAGTCCTAATTTCAGATGGTTCTTTCATTATAGCATATATCCAAAAAGCTAGCATTGACTTTTAATTACATTGCTGTCAGGTGATAAATTGGAAGGACAGCAGCCTCTAGGGCATATCTGGCTGAACCACAAGGGCTCAGCTTTTAACCAAAAGCAAACAATAGAACAAAGGCAAACGTTCTAGGAACAATCTACAATAAAATGAAGGCCAAGTGGTCTTCGGTGTGCAACCTTGCATTTCACACCTGCTGTGAACTCCAGGGAGCAGCCAACTCAAGCAGCCAGCTTGAGAAGTAAGCACAGGGAATATTAAGAAACAGAAGACAAGTCTTGATCCAGACTATTTCTCAAGTACCATGACACCATTTCCCCACAAAGAGACAAGAACAGTCAAGGTGGAGTGTTGGTGGACAACTTCTGAATTGTGTACAACTTGTATTGCTTGCAGTTTTAGACCTTTTGTGTTTGCATGACATGCTGACTGCACATTTAAAGTGAATGTGTATATACAGATGTGAACATAGCCCCATGCCATGGCAGAGTTGGGTGTTAGATCAGGGCTTTAGGGATAATATGAATCAGCCCATGTCAAACTGCTTTGATTTTCAGTTCTGAAGCTCCAAAACTCTTTGGTTAGGCAGGTCTGGACTCTCTCTGGTGTGCTAATAGATGTGTGTTCAGCAAGAAGCATTATTTTCATATGAAATTCTAAGTCAGGTGCACACATGCACCGTCATCACTCACTGACTGCATCTCCAAGGGATAATGTGCACAGACAAAACAGCTGTAAGACTCTAACATGACAGGCAGAGCTTCCATCAACTGATGTAATCTCATAGGCATCTTTTTTAATGTGGGCAGTTCTCTCATTGAGCTGAGAGACACCGAGTGGCACAAATGTTCAGTGATATATATGCATTTGTAAATTGTTCTACTGGTGCCAGTGGAACATCTACAGGTTTCTGGAAAACCGGGACTGGCAACAATAATTTCCTTTTGTAAGACTGCCAGATACAGTTGCTGAAGCTTTGTGTGTGACTTATTGCTATATTTGGAAGGCATTTTCCTCCTGCTCATATTGCTAGATAATCTGGACTTTTTCTATATGTATGTCCTTTTATGTCTTTTGTACCTTTATATTTTTTAAATGTCTGCTGCATGATGCCAGAGTGAAGGCTTAATAATGAAGTCATGTGGCTGATAAGATCTTGCTATGTGAACACATCACGAAACCAAATCCGAGTAAAGGCAATTCTTCCTTCCTTCACTATGGCTCAAGCTAAAGGAGGAAAAATGATGCTGAGCAGCGGTGGGAAGTGCAGACACTACCATTATCTGCACAGGTGGGGGAAGAAGGACAGAACAATGTTAATAAGGGAGAATTTCATGAAGCCTTTCAGGGAATCCAAAAGTTCCCCCTTTGCTCCAGAAATATCCCTTATGGAATATGGACCTGACTCCTGGACATACTGGACTTCATGGCATTTTGGGACTGTGTCTATCTGTAAATTCAACTTAATTAGATCTATCTCAAAGAAAAACCATATGTCAATTTCAGTGTATCTATCCAACACAAAGGAGAGGGAGTGTTGTCTTTGGACCAAGCAATTCCATTTTTGATAAGTGTTTTTTTTCCAGCTATGTAAGTTGCAAGCTTGGATCACTCTTTGAACAATTACATTTTCAGGATAAGAAAATGTAACTCAGAAAGTCATTTCCAAACTCACTGGCTCCTTTTCAGCCTCTTTTTTAGTACAGAATGAAATTTGCAGAATTCTTTTTGCAATTCAGGAAACAACTCCTGGACAGGAGTTGCAAAGGGATTATTAAACAGGTGGAATCCAAAAATGTTTTAAAATCACCCAAACTTTTGTCAAAAAGAATGTATTGATTATTTAGCATAACTGTTAAATGCTGATAAAGATCATACATAGGCAAAAACTATGGAACTATTGATTTTTTTAAAAATGCATTTTTTAAAAAAAACCTGTCCTATTTACCAAAAAGCTCTGATCCTTTGTGCCACTTGCTTTCAAACTGCAGATTCAGGCAATTCAGACATCAACTCTGTCGGTCAAAAATGTCAAATAGCAAAGAAAAACTGAAAGTTTCATTTGTTTTTTCCTCTGAAGCTCACTCGTATCAAAACTCAGAATATCTTCTTTAGAATGGCAAATACAGTGTTGCTTTTTAATGTGCAGTCTTCCAAGCCATTTGCCACAATTTGTGCCTTCTATGGAAACAATGTATAATTTCAAATTGCCCATACTTTGTATCTATCACTTTTAAAAAGTACATAGGTAAGTGTACATTTCAGACAATTTGCTCAGGTCTTTACAACCATACTGATAATGATCTTTCTGCAGACACTCGGGTTCTTTTCGGAAGCAATGTTAAACTATGATTCATGCTATATATAACATTCCATGTTATTTGGGGTCTTTTATACCAGCTGTATTTTACAATGAGTCTATGACAATATAAATAAACCTGATCTGATCTGATTAAGTTCATGAAATAGCATGAGCCTTGGATTCATGCACTCCTCTTTGTTCTTCTGGCATGGCTGCAAGGAGATTGGAAATGATCACCTTCACTTTTAAACCAATCAGAATTCCTCATTATACCAACCCCAAGGGAACTTGTAAGTTTATTCTGAAACTCAGAACAGCAAACAAGCCAGGATAAAACCATGGCTTGTCAGTATGCTACTATGATGGAACTTTGGGATGCTGCAACTTCCCTATATCATAATTTCATAGAAAATTGTGGCTTTCTGGCATGTTCAGGACTCTTGTGTTTCTATGGCATCATTTGGCAGATACAGTGTCTCCTTTTAGTGTCAAAAAAATATCTGCCTGTTGACCACCTCCCTGAGAATCAGTTATTCTTCTTCACCAGAAGGTCTCAAGGCAGGTCACAACAATATAAAATGCAATATTAAAAACTGTTTAAGACAAATTACCAAAGGTTACAGAATTGCACTTCCTTCAGACACTGGAAGATGACTTTAATTCAAAAGATTCTATATGATATTGTTAAGAATTTCTCAACACTCCACAGTACCCTATGCTCCACAGTAATGCATTCCTTTGTTGCATATAATTGTATGAGTTTGAGAAGTTCCTTTTGCATATCAATTGTGTATAGTATAAAATTAAGGGCCATAACTCAGTGGCAGAGGATCTGGTTTGCATGCAGAAGGTCCCAGGTTCAACCCCTGGCATCTCCACGTATGGCTGGGAGTAAACCCTGCTTGAAATCTGGGAGAGCCACTGCTAATCAGTGTTGACAACACTGAACTAGATGGTCCAATGGTCTGACTTTGGCTACATTTAGATGTGGGGCTTCTTGCATTAATTTTATGAATCATAATGGTAACACTTCTGTCCCAATTTCTAAAATTCCTTTCAACTGCAGCACAAAGAATTGGAGTTTGTCAACCAGTATAATCCATGTTGTGCTAAATATCTTTCACACTGCTGCAATGAACAACTTGTCTCCATCACTCACCCATTATACACTTGCACACTGTAGTTCACCCATAATTCACTACACAAATGTATCTCATCATGTCTCCATATGACTACTCTTCCTTTCACTTCTGACATTTTTGTGGAGTGGAGGGGAACTGCTACCCGTGCCTATGCTGGAATATGCTGGAATACCAGCATAATTTTCATGAAGTTAAAAAAAAGGGCAGGAAACTCCTATGATTTACCAGATTTTAAGGCTTGCAAACAGAATGTTTCTAGAATCATTTATCATGGAAACAAGTGATAAACTTTCACTATAGTCTGTTAGATTTCCAGAACTGGCTTCTGTGTTGTGTGAAAGACCAAAAAACATAGAAAATTATGAGGTAAGGAACCAATAGGGAAAAGGATTAAACTGCTGTCTGAAAGCACCCTTAGTATAAAGCAGCTTCCTATTTATTTATTTATTATTTATTATTTGATTTATACCCCATCCTTCCTCCCAGCAGGAGCCCAGGACAGCATACATACCCATGTGCAGCTGATATATCTATCACAGCAGTAAACTATATTCTTCTAAAATAAGAATGAAAAATATTCTACCACATGGGAATGCAAGTGTGGATTTAGCTAAAGCAGAGATGGAGAGCCTGTGGGACTCCAGATGTAGTTGGTCTGCAATTCCCATCAGCTCCATCCAACATGGCCAGTGGTCTGGGATGATGGGAGATGTAGTCCAACAAAATTCTGGAAGACAACAGATTCTTCACCAATGAATGGGGAGGCTCAACTGAGCAGAGAAAGTATGTCTCAATTGAAATGTAGTGTGGGAAGTGTAATGTGGGAGGTGAATTACAATGACTGCAATTTATTTTGGAGACCTGGACTGTACAAAGGCAAGGTCATCCTGGATCAATTTAATACTTTTTTTCATATTCTGTGATTATCATCTCAGTGATGAAGAAGACAGAAGTGCTCTCTATGAACAGTTAATTTGGAGAATATTCTATTGAACATAAGAACATAAGAAGAGCCTGCTGGATCAGGCCAGTGGCCCATCTAGTCCAGCATCCTGTTCTCACAGTGGCCAACCAGGTGCCTGGGGGAAGCCCCCAAGCAGGACCCAAGTGCAAGAACACTCTCCCCTCCTGAGGCTTCCGGCAACTGGTTTTCAGAAACATACCGCCTCTGACTAGGGTGGCAGAGCACAGCCATCATGGCTAGTAGCCACTGATAGCCCTGTCCTTCATGAATTTGTCTAATCTTCTTTTAAAGCCATCCAAGCTGGTGGCCATTACTGCATCTTGTGGGAGCAAATTCCATAGTTTAACTATGTGCTGAGTAAAGAAGTACTTCCTTTTGCCTGTCCTGAATCTTCCAACATTCAGCTTCTTTGAATGTCCACGAGTTCTAGTATTATGAGAGAGGGAGAAGAACTTTTCTCTATCCACTTTCTCAATGCCATGCATAATTTTATACACTTCTATCATGTCTCCTCGGACCCGCCTTTTCTCTAAACTAAAAAGCCCCAAATGCTGCAACCTTTCCTCGTAAGGGAGTCGCTCCATCCCCTTGATCATTCTGGTTGCCCTCTTCTGAACCTTTTCCAACTCTATAATATCCTTTTTGAGATGAGGCGACCAGAACTGTACACAGTATTCCAAATGCGGCCGCACCATAGATTTATACAACGGCATTATGATATCGGCTGTTTTATTTTCAATACCTTTCCTAATTATCGCTAGCATGGAATTTGCCTTTTTCACAGCTGCCACACACTGGGTCAACATTTTCATCGTGCTGTCCACTACAACCCCGAGGTCTCTCTCCTGGTCGGTCACCGCCAGTTCAGACCCCATGAGCGTATATGTGAAATTCAGATTTTTTGCTCCAATATGCATAATTTTACACTTGTTTATATTGAATTGCATTTGCCATTTTTCCGCCCATTCACTCAGTTTGGAGAGGTCTTTTTGGAGCTCTTCACAATCCCTTTTTGTTTTAACAACCCTGAACAATTTAGTGTCGTCAGCAAACTTGGCCACTTCACTGCTCACTCCTAATTCCAGGTCATTAATGAACAAGTTGAAAAGTACAGGTCCCAATACTGATCCTTGAGGGACTCCACTTTCTACAGCCCTCCATTGGGAGAACTGTCCGTTGATTCCTACTCTCCGCTTTCTGCTTCTTAACCAATTCCTTATCCACAAGAGAACCTCTCCTCTTATTCCATGACTGCTAAGCTTCCTCAGAAGCCTTTGGTGAGGTACCTTGTCAAACCCTTTTTGAAAGTCTAAGTACACTATGTCCACTGGATCACCTCTATCTATATGCTTGTTGATACTCTCAAAGAATTCTAATAGGTTACTGAGACAGGACTTTCCCTTGCAGAAGCCATGCTGGCTCTGCTTCAGCAAGGCTTGTTCTTCTATGTGCTTAGTTAATCTAGCTTTAATAATATTTCTACCAGTTTTCCAGGGACAGAAGTTAAGCTAACTGGCCTGTAATTTCCGGGATCCCCCCTGGATCCCTTTTTGAATATTGGTGTTACATTTGCCACTTTCCAGTCCTCAGGCACGGAGGAGGACCCGAGGGACAAGTTACATATTTTAGTTAGCAGATCAGCAATTTCACATTTGAGTTCTTTGAGAACTCTCGGGTGGATGCCATCCGGGCCCGGTGATTTGTCAGTTTTTGTATTGTCCATTAAGCCTAGAACTTCCTCTCTTGTTACCACTATTTGTCTCAGTTCCTCAGAATCCCTTCCTGCAAATGTTAGTTCAGGTTCAGGGATCTGCGCTGTATCTTCCACTGTGAAGACAGATGCAAAGAATTCATTTAGCTTCTCTGCAATCTCCTTATCGTTCTTTAGTACACCTTTGACTCCCTTATCATCCAAGGGTCCAATTGCCTCCCTAGATGGTCTCCTGCTTTGAATGTATTTATAGAATTTTTTGTTGTTGGTTTTTATGTTCTTAGCAATGTGCTCCTCACATTCTTTTTTAGCATCCCTTATTGTCTTCTTGCATTTCTTTTGCCAGAGTTTGTGTTCTTTTTTATTTTCTTCATTCGGACAAGACTTCCATTTTCTGAAGGAAGACTTTTTGCCTCTAAGAGCTTCCTTGACTTTGCTCGTTAACCATGCCCTGGCGGTACCTTTTCTGATCTGTGGTATGCACTCCAGTTGAGTTTCTAATATAGTGTTTTTAAACAACTTCCAAGCATTTTTGAGTGATGTGACCCTCTGGACCTTGTTTTTCAGCTTTCTTTTTACCAATCCCCTCATTTTTGTGAAGTTTCCTCTTTTGCAGTCACATGTGATCGTGTTGGATTTTCTTGCCAATTGGCCATTTACATGTATGTTTAATTTAATAGCACTGTGGTCACTACTCCCAATCGGTTCAACAACACTTAGATCTCGCACCAGGTCCCGGTCCCCACTGAGGATTAAGTCCAGGGTTGCCATCCCTCTGGTCGGTTCCATGACCAACTGGTCTAGGGAACAGTCATTTAGAATATCTAGAAACTTTGCTTCTTTGTCATGACTGGAACACATATGCAGCCATTCTATGTCCGGGTAGTTGAAGTCACCCATTACTACCACATTTCCTAGTTTGGATGCTTCCTCAATTTCATATCTCATCTCAAGGTCTCCCTGAGCATTTTGATCAGGGGGACGATAGATCGTTCCCAGTATTAAGTCCCTCCTGGGGCATGGTATCACCACCCACAACGATTTTGTGGAGGAGTCCGCCTCTTTGGGGGTTTCGAGCTTGCTGGATTCAATGCCTTCTTTCACGTATAGAGCGACTCCGCCACCAATACGTCCTTCCCTGTCCTTCCGATATAGTTTATATCCAGGGATAACCATATCCCACTGGTTTTCTCCATTCCACCAGGTCTCCGTTATGCTCACTATATCAATGCTCTCCTCTAAGACCAAGCACTCCAGTTCTCCCATCTTGGTTCGCAGGCTCCTAGCATTAGCGTACAGGCACTTGTAAGCAGTGTCTCTCTTCAAGTGTCTTTGGCACTTGTGGTTAGGCCTGTGGTAATTTTGCTCTTCTGAATTTATATCCTGTGCCCCTGCTCTCACAATGCCTACTTCTAGGCCTACCCCTTTTAAAATTTCATCATTTCTTTGGTTTTTATCCCAGGGGGGAGTTTTATTCCGAACCAGACCTTTCTCAGCTCCTGTGATATTTGCTTCTGTGATATTTGCTTCTGGGTTTGACAACATTAGGGTCATCAAGTGACAAGAAAAAACCAGTTGTGCATGCTCTTTTGCTTTTCACAGAAGCTTGACCAGCAGGTGATGCTTTTCACAACATGTAGAGAAACATTATAACTTGCTAATTAATGTTGAATGTCTCTTGGGTCAGCAGTTGTGAGATAATCTGTGAACGCTTGAAATGCTTAACAGTTCTAAATTGGCTTGTGTTATTTTCAGATGGGCATGTGCATTCTTGCAGTGTTGCTTGAGAACTGCAATGAAAATGAGCAAAGGAACACAGAGAGGGGAAAGAAATATGTATGTGAAGACTCCTGGTTGTCTTTGCCCACCAGCTTGAGAGCAAAAGAATCTGAATCTTGCTGTGATTTCTCCCCTGTAATTCATATTATTGAAACCCACATTGAGAAAGACATTATTTCTGTGTTCACAGGACAAACAGTCTCTCAACAACTGGCCATTCCTCCCTCACCCACCAAGAAGAACTTTGATGAACACTAAAGTTTGAAAATATTAGACAGTGTCCCATATGTTCACAAATTTATGATCGCCCACATAAAATCTACTGATTTGGTTAGCTAATTCACTCTTCCGGAATGCTGAGGTTGGTGACTGCAGCACTCTTCAAACAGAGTAAATCTCAGAGGACACGCACCCTATCAAACTCTAGTTATTTCTTATTCTGTCCTCTGGCCAAAGCTTTTCAAAAAAGAACTCATAGGCCAAACTTAGGGCCAAAGTAGATTTCATTAGTTAGCCGATTTATGTAACACTTCTACAGCACCTCATATTAACTGAAATCTCTAAGTGACTTACATATCCCGGGAAAAAGGAATCAATATAAAAATACAATAAAAATTCCACATTCAAAACAGCTGCTACTATTAATCCTACTAATAATTCCACATTTTAAGTAACAATTATTAAGCAATAAATATCTCAAAACAAAATGCATAGTTCAAACGAATAAGACTGACAGAAGTAACTCAAACATGAAACATCAAATTATGTCAAGATGCAACATCAAAATAAAACATAATTATAGTATATAGCACCTAGGAAAACTCATAAACATTATAGAAACCCCCACATACAACAATACAATCACCATAATCATTCACATGTATATTCACACTACACAAAAATAATCTAAACACACAGCCCCCACGTACCCAATCACTCACTAATCATACTCAATTTACACCCTCCACATCACTCTATCCACTCAATTTTCACTTGAATAAAACACTCAAATATTCAGCTAACCAACCGTTTTATACAGAAAAATAGGTGCACTAAATAAGAAAAATCCAACAGCACCATCTCTCACCTGTGCCAATACAAACACCTTCCCCCCATATCTCACCTAGGGAGATTCAGCCCTTCTCCACCAATGCACTCTCACCCTTTGGGGAGTTTGACACAGCCACAAACACACCTCCCACACTCACCACCTCACAGGAATTATCCCAATCATTCAGATAAAAATGTGAACAATCTCCCTTAAAGAACAATAATGTCCCTAGAACAATAGATGTGACCTTGATTACATAAATGCAAGTAACATACATTTTTTTATGTGAGCAAGTGTGGGCTGTGTTCAACATGATCAGGACGTAATGTAGGAAGGGGGAGTTTAACCCTTTTCTTCCTACTGATGAACCACCCCAAGTTGCTATTTGCATCAGCAGGGAAGCCTCCATTGGTATGGGAGGGAGATAAATGATTAATTTTCTACTCCCCATCCTCCATGCCCATATTCCTGCTTGGGACCCACAGCAGCTAATATTAATGGATTGTATCCAACTAAGACATACTCAGACAGATCAACTGAAATCAGTGGACTCAATGTCCATTGTTTTCACTGGGTCTCCTCTGACCAAGTCTTAGTTGGACACAACCCTATATATTTTTTTCTAAAATACAAAAGCCCATGTCCATTAAATACTTTTGTACAATTAGCATTGTGTCACATCTGATTTAGACCTTAGCTTGCTAACTCTCAGCTTGCATTTTATTCATTCAAACATCCATTCATCACTCATCCACAGTTGAAAAGTATATACCAACTTAATGAAGTATCAGATAGAAGGCATTAGTATTTACTTAGAAAAGGCACAAATATCAGTAAAAATAAGTATTATGTGCAGATTGTTGGAAGCAAGAATATTCTTTAGAGATCAAAATGATATATATCATTTTATATTCAGAAGAAGCAACTGTTAAAGCCTCAATGATCATTCCAGTGAATAGGATTGTATTCAGCTGTCATATTCAGAGTAGACTCAGTGACTTTATGACTTAGTTGAATCTTCAGTCATCAGGGACAGATTGTCATTGCTTATGCAGCCAAAACTGTATTACCCACTCACAAGAGGGAAATATCAGCAGAATTAAGGGAACCCCAAATTTTGCAGAAATACAAAAATACCCCCAAAAACAAACATAAGGAGAAAAAACCATAAGACAGGGGACCCTTTACAAAGTCTAAAGATAATTGAATATGCTCACCAGTCACACCAGTACGCACCAGTGCTGTTTGACTGTGAGAGGGGAGAAAGGGAATGGAAGGATGAGACTGAATGGAGTAGCAGGAAGCATTCCACGCTGCACCATTTTGTTGCAGGAGATCTAACTTGTGTGCCTGAATCTTTGGCTAAGCAGAACAACATTTATCGATTGCATGAAGCTGAACAAATGTTTCAGTAAAGGGCCAAATATATGCCAAAAGGCTAGGCATTTCAAAAATGAAACATAGGTACAAAATATGACAATAATTTTGGCTCAGAATTACACTATATAATGAGGGTGCTTTGTCAGTATGATATCTTTTAGCCTCCTTTTTAATTATTCTGCCACGTCTGTTAATGTACCATGTCTATAGATCCTGAGAGCTTCAGATTTGTAGAGTTGCAGCAGCAGCTTAACACAACTCTTCTTTTCAGTAGCTAGGTTCTTAAAGATTACCTTGAACTCAGCGTCATTAAAATAATTAAATTTCATTTTTTTAAAACGCCATCTCAACCTGCACAAATGGAAAGAATTTAAATGTAAATGCCAGTTGTCAGGTGTTTATGTCCTAAAATAGTTGATGATTCCTCCTACTCATGTTTTTCCCGTTCTGCATCCGATTTCTGTATCAGATGGCAAAAGAGCAGATTCATAGGGAAGCAATTTTCAAGTTTTCTCCATAAGGCAGCATTATTACCATACTTATGGACTGCTGCATTTTCTCTGCTTCGTTTGCCCTCAGCATGTACGTCTCTGGTTACTGAAGGGGAGGGAAACGAGGAAGGGAAATTATAATTTGGAATGTGTTTTATAGATCCTTGCATGGGAAAGCTAAAAATTATTTTTTGACTGACTGTAATTTGGTGTGCTTTGGTACATTTATAATCCCAGCACACCAGTCTGAATGCTATTATGAGCTAAAAAACTGATTATTTTCTGCTTAGCTGAATGAACCATGAGGAGAACAGCTTTACAACCTTAGAGGCAAGGGGGCAAAAGAAAGCACATAGCAGCGAAGAATCATGGAAGATGAGAAAGCTGATCGGCCATCCTGCTTTAGAGCCTTCAATTAAATATCTCTTCATTGGTAGTGAATGTCAAATAACAGTAAATGAGCATTTACTGGAATATTAATCACATACTTAAGGGCTAATTGCAGCATATTACCAATTAATGGGCCTTTAAGAAACTAAATATACTTTGGTACATAATAAGTATTAATTGAGCGCTACTTCAAGAACTTGGTTTTGCATTTCTTAACTGGATGATGTCACAACATATAGAAATTAAGCCCTTATGTTTCTGTCCTTGTACAGTTGTTCTTCATTTTATATAAACATCTGAAGTTACTTTATACCGAGCCAAACTATTGGTCCATCTTGCTTAGTATTATCTGTCCTGTGGTTGGGATGGGGGAAGAAGTTTTATTTGTTTGCATTTAAAGTCAAATTTACCAAACTGGCACTTTCCAAAACATTTGAGAACCAAGACACAGCCAATCTTCAAAATCCATACTTACCTGTATTTTGCAATGCAGTTCTCCAACCAGCTAATATTTACAAAATGCATATGTTAGGGGAAAGTGTGCATAAACGTGAATGAAAAGAACATGCAAAAATGCATTATATTAGAATAATTTGCTTGCATAAATGTGTACATTGTTCAAAACTGTATACAAAAATGTGTTTAATTAGGAGAAATTGCACTAAAATGCTGAAGAATTTTCATTTAGGATTTTTTTAAACAAAAAAGAAAGATTTAAAAAGATTTTTTTAAACAAAAAGAAAGAAAGAAAGAAAGAAAGAAAGAAAGAAAGAAAGAAAGAAAGAAAGAAAGAAAGAAAGAAAGAAAGAAAGAAAGAAAGAAAGAAAGAAAGAAAGAAAGAAAGAAAGAAAGAAAGAAAGAAAGAAGGTAGGGCCAGAGCTCAGTGGTAGAGCAATTGCCTTGGTTGCAGAAGGTCCCAGGTTCAATCCCCGGCATCTCCAGGTAGGGTTGAGAGAGACTCCTGACTGAAAGCCTGAAGAGCTACTGCCAGTGTGTGTAGACAGTACTGAGCTAGATGGTCTGATTCAGTATAAGGCAGCTTCCTGTATACCTGTGTTGTTTACCTAAACTTGCAATGGCTTCAGACCTTTGCCTCTGAATAGCACTAGCTTTGAATCATACACAGGGAGAGTGCTGTTTATTTATTTATTTATTTAAAACATTTCTAACCCACTTTATCTTTCAAGAAACTCAAAGCGGCGAACAATTTCAATATAAAAACATAAATACAATATACATAATAAACTATAATCACTTACAAAAAATAAATATACTAAAACTACATAATAACATATACATGTTATCATAATCTATTAAAATTAGAACATTACCATTCCTCATTTAAGTTAAACACCATTTCTCCTTAAAAATTTTCCTGTTCTTATTCCTATTCCTTATTTAGGTTGAACGCCACCCGGAATAGGAATGTCTTAACCTGGCGACGGAATGCCAAAAGCGAAGAAGTCAATTGCACCTCAACTGGTAATGAGTTCCAAAGTGTAGGGGCGATGACAGAGAACGCTCTATCTCTAGTTCCCGAAAGATGGACTTGTGAAACTGAGGGAATCACAAGAAGGGACTCATCAGAAGATCTCAGGGGGCAGGAGGGTTCATAAAATGACATCCGATCGGACAAATAAACAGGGTCCAAACCGTATAGGGCTTTAAAGGTTAAGACCAGCACCTTGAATTGAGATCAGAAGCTAACTGGCAGCCAGTGGAGCTGTTGTAACAAGGGGGTTGTGTGGGTTCGAGGACCAGCCCCCATCAGCATTCTCGCTGCTGCACGTTGAACCAATTTAAGCTTCCGAACTGTCTTCAAGGGCAGCCCCACGTAGAGTGCATTGCAGTAGTCCAACCGGGATGTAATTAAGGCATGTGTAACCTTCGTCAGATCAGACGTCTCTAGAAATGGGCGCAGTTGGCGAACCAGTCTTAATTGGGCAAAGGCGCTCCTGGACACGTCCGAAACCTGAGCATCCAGATTCAAAGCTGAGTCCAGAAGCACACCCAAACTGCGAACCTGAGTCTTCAGGGGGAGTGTAACCCCATCCAACACAGGTAGATTCCCTATTTCCAGGTTTGTCCCACAATTGACGAAAAGCATTTCTGTCTTGTCTGGATTTAATTTCAACCTATTGATCTTCATCCAATCCATCACTGAGGATAGGCACCTGTTGCAGGATTCCCATAGGTATCCAGTTGGTCACTATGAGAACAGGATTATGGACTAGACACGTCTTTGGCTTGATCCAGCAGGATTTTTCTTTTTCTTTTAATGTACCACAAATGGGACTTACAACAAGTAGAGTTCAGGGTTCCTGAAAGCCAGACATGCTCTCTTCTGTGATACTCTATTCTGTTCCCTCTCCCCTATCAGATTTCTCTTCTCCTTTCCACATGTCAGCCCACACATTGTGGCCAGTGAGCATGCTCAGTCCTCATCACAATGTTTTGGAGTGTTCCCCTGACCCCCCCGTGTGTGTTTTTTTCCCAATTAAAAGGGTAAAAACACCTCCTCTGGAAACTGTAATTTTCCCTAAGCCTGCCAATCTCTCTCTCTCTTGTGTCTGGATGAAATTTTAAAAGGGGTAGGCCTAGAAGTAGGCATTGTGAGAGCAGGGGCACAGGATATAAATTCAGAAGAGCAAAATTACCACAGGCCTAACCACAAGTGCCAAAGACACTTGAAGAGAGACACTGCTTACAAGTGCCTGTACGCTAATGCTAGGAGCCTGCAAACCAAGATGGGAGAACCGGAGTGCTTGGTCTTAGAGGAGAGCATTGATATAGTGAGCATAACAGAGACCTGGTGGAATGGAGAAAACCAGTGGGATATGGTTATCCCTGGATATAAACTATATCGGAAGGACAGGGAAGGACGTATTGGTGGCGGAGTCGCTCTATACGTGAAAGAAGGCATTGAATCCAGCAAGCTCGAAACCCCCAAAGAGGCAGACTCCTCCACAGAATCGTTGTGGGTGGTGATACCATGCCCCAGGAGGGACTTAATACTGGGAACGATCTATCGTCCCCCTGATCAAAATGCTCAGGGAGACCTTGAGATGAGATATGAAATTGAGGAAGCATCCAAACTAGGAAATGTGGTAGTAATGGGTGACTTCAACTACCCGGACATAGAATGGCTGCATATGTGTTCCAGTCATGACAAAGAAGCAAAGTTTCTAGATATTCTAAATGACTATTCCCTAGACCAGTTGGTCATGGTACCGACCAGAGGGACGGCAACCCTGGACTTAATCCTCAGTGGGGACCGGGACCTGGTGCGAGATGTAAGTGTTGTTGAACCGATTGGGAGCAGTGACCACAGTGCTATTAAATTAAACATACATGTAACTGGCCAATTGCCTAGAAAATCCAACACGGTCACATTTGACTTCAAAAAAGGAAACTTCACAAAAATGAGGGGATTGGTAAAAAGAAAGCTGAAAAACAAAGTCCAGAGGGTCACATCACTCGAAAATGCTTGGAAGTTGTTTAAAAACACTATATTAGAAGCTCAACTGGAGTGCATACCGCAGATCAGAAAAGGTACCACCAGGGCCAAGAAGATGCCAGCATGGTTAACGAGCAAAGTCAAGGAAGCTCTTTCAGGCAAAAAGTCTTCCTTCAAAAAATGGAAGTCTTGTCCGAATGAAGAAAATAAAAAAGATCACAAACTCTGGCAAAAGAAATGCAAGAAGACAATAAGGGATGCTAAAAAAGAATTTGAGGAGCACATTGCTAAGAACATAAAAACCAACAACAAAAAATTCTATAAATACATTCAAAGCAGGAGACCATCTAGGGAGGCGATTGGACCCTTGGATGATAAGGGAGTCAAAGGTGTACTAAAGAATGATAAGGAGATTGCAGAGAAGCTAAATGAATTCTTTGCATCTGTCTTCACAGTGGAAGATATAGGGCAGATCCCTGGACCTGAACTAACATTTGCAGGAAGGGATTCTGAGGAACTGAGACAAATAGTGGTAACGAGAGAGGAAGTTCTAGGCTTAATGGACAATATAAAAACTGACAAATCACCGGGCCCGGATGGCATCCACCCGAGAGTTCTCAAAGAACTCAAAGGTGAAATTGCTGATCTGCTAACTAAAATATGTAACTTGTCCCTTGGGTCCCCCTCCGTGCCTGAGGACTGGAAAGTGGCAAATATAACGCCAATCTTCAAAAAGGGATCCAGAGGGGATCCCGGAAATTACAGGCCAGTTAGCTTAACTTCTGTCCCTGGAAAACTGGTAGAAAGTATTATTAAAGCTAGATTAACTAAGCACATAGAAGAACAAGCCTTGCTGAAGCAGAGCCAGCATGGCTTCTGCAAGGGAAAGTCCTGTCTCAGTAACCTATTAGAATTCTTTGAGAGTGTCAACAAGCATATAGATAGAGGTGATCCAGTGGACATAGTGTACTTAGACTTTCAAAAAGCGTTTGACAAGGTACCTCACCAAAGGCTTCTGAGGAAGCTTAGCAGTCATGGAATAAGAGGAGAGGACCTCTTGTGGATAAGAAATTGGTTAAGAAGCAGAAAGCAGAGAGTAGGAATCAACGGACAGTTCTCCCAATGGAGGGCTGTAGAAAGTGGAGTCCCTCAAGGATCGGTATTGGGACCTGTACTTTTCAACTTGTTCATTAATGACCTAGAATTAGGAGTGAGCAGTGAAGTGGCCAAGTTTGCTGATGACACTAAATTGTTCGGGGTTGTTAAAACAAAAAGGGATTGCCAAGAGCTCCAAAAAGACCTCTCCAAACTGAGTGAATGGGCAGAAAAATGGCAAATGCAATTCAATATAAACAAGTGTAAAATTATGCATATTGGAGCAAAAAATCTTAATTTCACATATACGCTCATGGGGTCTGAACTGGCGGTGACTGACCAGGAGAGAGACCTCGGGGTTGTAGTGGACAGCACGATGAAAATGTCGACCCAGTGTGCGGCAGCTGTGAAAAAGGCAAATTCCAATCTAGCGATAATTAGGAAAGGTATTGAAAATAAAACAGCCGATATCATAATGCCATTGTATAAATCTATGGTGCGGCCGCATTTGGAATACTGTGTACAGTTCTGGTCGCCTCATCTCAAAAAGGATATTATAGAGTTGGAAAAGGTTCAGAAGAGGGCAACCAGAATGATCAAGGGGATGGAGCGACTTCCTTACGAGGAAAGGTTGCAGCATTTGGGGCTTTTTAGTTTAGAGAAAAGGCGGGTCAGAGGAGACATGATAGAAGTGTATAAAATTATGCATGGCATGGAGAAAGTGGATAGAGAAAAGTTCTTCTCCCTCTCTCATAATACTAGAACTCGTGGACATTCAAAGAAGCTGAATGTTGGAAGATTCAGGACAGGCAAAAGGAAGTACTTCTTTACTCAGCGCATAGTTAAACTATGGAATTTGCTCCCACAAGATGCAGTAATGGCCACCAGCTTGGATGGCTTTAAAAGAAGATTAGACAAATTCATGGAGGACAGGGCTATCAATGGCTACTAGCCATGATGGCTGTGCTCTGCCACCCTAGTCAGAGGCAGCATGCTTCTGAAAACCAGTTGCCGGAAGCCTCAGGAGGGGAGAGTGTTCTTGCACTCGGGTCCTGCTTGCGGGCTTCCCCCAGGCACCAGGTTGGCCACTGTGAGAACAGGATGCTGGACTAGATGGGCCACTGGCCTGATCCATCAGGATCTTCTTATGTTCTCATGTTCTTATGATGCTGCTGCACTCATATTTCTACTTGAATGACATTGCTATTAATATTTAGGATTTCTGTAGTTCTGAGAAAAATAGAAAGATGCATTAGATGCATTAGAACAGAGACATTTGGGACTTCCGGGAAGGGTGACTTAGCCTGTGCCTGCTTTTGAGACGGGCTCCTGCCTCAAAAGAAGCTTATTCAGATATATCAGTCAGTTTTTTCTTTTTTTTTTGACTGATTAAACTTCTCCCGGGTAGGGAGAAACGAAGAGATTAACCTCAAAGCCTATTTTTGTTGGGACGACCAGATCTCATTAATTTATGGGACGAGGTCCAGCCGACGAAGGTGGGACGGATTTTCAACAGCAAGCTCTATCTGTTAAAGCGAACGTTCATCTTATCTTCTAAGAGAGAACGCACTAACAGGCAAGCACCCTTCTTTCTATATTTTTCTTTTACTTGACTTAAATTGTTGCTGTTTAAAAGAGATTTGCCAGATTGATCGGTTTTTGACATCTCACTGGGGAGCCATAACTTCTCTCTGCTACGCACTAATTAATAGCTTATCTCTGTTTTTGTTGCAAAAAGCTGTCCTGGATTTGCATTCTAAAGATATACACAGAAGAGGGATTTCTATTCCAGATTTTTATTTTGAAAAATATTATACTGTTTTGAGACTACTCTCTTTTTGGTCTATTTTATTTTGACGAATCTGTTTCTTGACGATTGCCATTAATTGTTTCGATCCTGGGAACTGCATTTTGTTTACTTAACTATTGGAGAGATAAGGCTGTCTGCTCTGTTTATACTGTGATGTCACCAAGTTTGGAGTATTAACCCAATTGTTGCTGAAATAAGAAGTGGTTTTCCTATATTTTTCTTTTAAAATGGCAATTAAGAAAGTGGCTGAAAATCTGGAAATAACTATGTTTCAGAAAATAATGGATGAGATTGAGATAATGAAAATTGAATTGAGTAAAATGAAGCAGGAGATTAAAGATATAAGGGTCCCTGTGAGAGAGGTGACCCTGGAAGGGGTCCCTGTGAGAGAGGAGACCCCGGAGATTGGAACAGGGGTCCCTGTGAGAGAGGAGACCCTGGAGACTGGAATAGGGGTCCCTGTGAGAGAGGAGATCCCGGAGATTGGAACCAACGTGGAACAGGAACAAGATTTGGAGTCTATGGACTTTAGAAATAAAATCTATTGTTTGGAACTCAATGTTATCTCTGAAGAAATGAATGAAGATTCTAGAGATAAAGTTATCAATGGCATGGATAATCTTCTGGACTGGAATGATGTGATGGAGCCCAATATAGAGAAAATCTATGGAATTAACTGCAGCCATGTGACAATGGAAAAACTTTTAAGAGATGACCCAGTGTATTTTGAAAAAAAGAACAGAGATATGATTTTACAGCAGTATTTCAGCAACCTATTCAGAATGGATGGCAAGAAAATATTTGGGATAGAGGTAATTCCCATCAGACTCTTACTATATGACTATGGCTTTGACAGCAAGATTATTATGGAATACTGATAATGGAAGATTGGATATTGAAATTACTGGACTTAACAAGACTACTGAAGATGGAAGATGGAAAATGGAACTAATAGAGATAATAGAACAATGGCTACTGAAATTATTGAACCTAACAGATTCTGATGTGATGGATTAATTGAAATGTTTATTTTGACTATGGTTATGACAATAAGATTATCATAATTAGTAATGAGATGGATTAATCGATATGCTTATCTGGAAAAAAAAATTGATAGATATATTTCTTAAAGAATTGAAACCTCTCTTTGACTTTTTGTGGAAAGAATAAAGTAATGTTTATGAGATTTGATGATTAAGTAAGATAACTACTGGAGGAAAGTGATTTTATAATATGACTTAAGAGACAGGATTGTTATATATTATAGACTTATAACTGATTTGATCTTTGACAAATGGGAAGTCAATATTTTACTCTTTATTTTTTATTTTTGTTTTTTCTTTTCTTTTTTTCTTTTTGTTTAACTATTTTTGATTTTGTTTTTTGTCTTTGAATGTTTTATGATTTTGTCTTGTATGTTTTATGAAAATCTGAATAAAAATTATTGAAAAAAAAAAAAAAAAAAAAAAAGAACAGAGACATTTGGCATCACAATGTCAATCTGTTTTTCTCTAATATCCACAACAAAACTTCTTTTGCAGACATGGCCACCAGGCATTTCTAAATATATCGGGTGTCTTTTTAAGTAGGAAGGCCTTTGCCGGTCTGGAAGAAACCAATCCTACTGTTGTTACTTTTATCACTGGATTTATTGACATTAGATTATGATGATGATGATTTTTTTTAATGTTTAATATTTTTCATTTGCTAGTTTCTTTGGGTGGTAGGACTAGACCCATGACAAAGTTAAGAACATTGATTTCAGTGGGTCGACTCTGGGTATAACTTAGCTGGATTCAGATACCACCCATTGATATTTGCCTTCTGTTTTTATTGCTGTACTTTGAGAACCCTGGTTGGTAATTGGGATAGAAATTCAGCAATAAATATCAGTAAAAATGATG
This sequence comes from Rhineura floridana, assembly GCF_030035675.1. Lineage (NCBI taxonomy): Eukaryota > Metazoa > Chordata > Lepidosauria > Squamata > Rhineuridae > Rhineura > Rhineura floridana. The sequence goes on from NC_084480.1 coordinate 234,867,666, forward strand.
TTAATAGTTCTAAGGTTAGAAATATTCACCCATGAGAAGATCCATTGTCCTTCTAATTATCAAATTACCAGAGCTTGGAAAAGTTACTTTTTTGAACTACAACTCCCATCAGCCCCAGCCAGCATGGCCACTGAATTGGGCTGATGGGAGCTGTAGTTCAAAAAAGTAACTTTTCCAAGCTCTGCAAATTACTATTACAAGGGTGTGGTGCTTACCCTTAAATTACATAATAGCATCCAGCATATAGTTGCAAATGTATTCTATTGACTGATTGTAATGAACAGATAATCAAGAGAGAGAATGCATGTATAATATCTCAGGTTTCCCTCAAAATAATCTGTTTTATATTCTACAGTTTACCTTGAGATTTCCACTGTTATCCCATGTTTTCTTTCCTTCCTGCCATTGGGGAGCCTGTGCATTTTAAGTTTAAGGTTTTTCAGATCAATATGCAATTCATTCATTTAAGCTCTTCACTCCCAGATGGCTTGGAGGGAATGTGGCCCTGTGCTTGAAACAGCATTAACAGGCAGTAGGTTTGCAGTGTCAGCATGTGCAATAGTAAAGAAATTATTCTGGTGGTTTGCCCTGTACATTTCTCATGAGCTTCCTTTCCTACTTAGCTTCTGCTCCACTGAAGGCATTTGAGATGTAGTTATTATTTTAAAATAATGCAATTGCATTTCATAAGCTACAGTTCCTTTATCAAATATCAGAAAAGCATATCATATACACTAATGGCGCCCTCAGGTGATGAGTTATGACAGTGATGTGGCCAAAACTAGGCTACTGAGAAACACTAGCAGCATCAGCATGTTTGGAGGAACCCCAAAGTTGGCAAAAATAGAAAAAAATATTTAGGGTAAGAAACTTCATGGGGGGGGGGGAGAGAGCCAAACGAGGCACCACACACACACACCACACTCCCTCCCTTCTGAGATATAGCTGGTGCCTACTCTTTTAGGTTTTTAGCACTAGCAGAAGACCTGGTTATTTGTCAAGCCTTTTATTGGAGCTTAGTGACAGAACTGATGGATATTTTAGCTGGCTGGTTGTAACTTATCTTCTTTGTTTTTTTAGTAAAGGTATAGTGGAGGGTGGCTAACATGCAGCTTTTAGGCCACATGCACACTCCCCAAGAGGTGTTGTTGTTGTTGTTGTTGCCCCTAAGCCCTTATCAAAAAAGCTGTGAACACCTGACTGGGTCAGGTGACCTAAAAGCTCAGCAGCCCTTGGGTCTTTGGTAACAGCTCCAGCACTGGAAGACCTACCATGGGAGTGGAGAATTCAGAAAGGATTTCCAGTAACACAGCACATCTCCTAATTGCGGCTGGCCTCCGAATTTGACCATGTCCTGCAGTCCAAAGCAGAGCCTTCACAATGCAAAATGAATGTTTGAGGGAGAACTGGGATATCTGGACTTCTGTCCTTCCTGTCTGTACACAAACAACCATCACACCTGGCTTGGCATATTTATGGGTTCTGGTTAAGGCTGGGTTCTTAATATTACTTGAATATAGTGTAATGCAGTGACAGCCTGTGCCCATTGGGACTATCAGGGTGGAAGGTAGCAGTTCCAACAGTAGGTGGAACCAATGGCAGGCACAGCCACAGCCAATGACTAGGCAAAGATAAAGTAAAGCACTTAGAAGCCCTTTTGGCATGTAAGTGGTATATAAATCAATAAATCAGAGGCCTTCAGAGGCCCACTGTAAATTGTTTGCAAGGCACTTTAAGGTTATGGTTGCTCGCAGCCATGGCAATCTTGATGCCCCATCCACACCTACTGTAGTCCCCAGTGAGGTGTCCCGTGCAACATCTGCTACAACTTCTTGGGATCAGTTTCAGTTGATGCGGCCTGATGACTTGAACAAGATGCTTGCGACAATGCAGCCTGCAACATATTATCTTGACCCTTGCCTTTCTTGGTTTATTAAAGCTTGCCAAGGGGGTTTAACCAAGTGGATCCAGAGTGTGGTCAATGAGTCATTGTGGGAGGAAGTGGTTCCAGCCACCCTGAAAGAGGTGGTGATCCGACAGTTCCTGAAAAAAACCACCCTGGACCCATTGGTTTGTGACAACTACCGACTGGTTGCAAATACCCTCTGTTTTGGAAAGGTGATTGAGAGGGTTGTGGTGCAGCTATTGTAGGTACTCTTGGATGACAGATTACCTTTACCCATTCCAATATGGGTTCAGGCCTGGTTATGGGACTGAATCATCCTAGGTCGCCCTGATATGTGACCTTTATCAGGAGAAGGGCAGGGGGAATGCACCCATGTTATTCTTACTTGATTTGTTGGCAGCTTTTGATACTATTGACCATGATATCTTTCTGAGCTGAGTTGGTGAGATGGGAATCAGAGGCACTGTTTTACAGTGCTTCTGGTCCTGTATCCAGGGTCATTTTCTGAGAATAGCATTGGGTGATTATCTTGTGGCTCCCTGGCAGTTGAACTCTGGGGTGCCGCAGGATCCCATCTTGTGTCCAACACTGTTTAACATCTCTATGAAGCTTTTGGGAGCAGTCATCAGGAGATTTGGGATGAGGTGTCAGCAATACACTGATGATACCCAGCTCTATTTCTTGGTAACATCTGAATCAGGAGAGGCTGTCCAAGTCCTGGACTGCTGCCTGGACTCAGTCGTGGGCTGGAAGAGGGCCAATGAACTGAGTCTGAATTCTAGCAAAACAGAAGCACTGTGGGTTAGTGGTTCCCGAGTTTGGATAATGGGTCATTTGCCTGCTTTGGATGGAGTCATACTCCCTCTGAAAGAGCAGGTTCATAGTCTGGGGGTGCTCCTGGATCCATATTTGTTGCTAGAGGCCCAGGTGACCTCAGTGGCTAGGAGTATCTTTTACCCGCTTCGGCTGATAAGACAGCTCCAGCCGTTTCTGGACCAGTATAGCCTGACCACTTTGTCCACGCACTGGTAACTTCCAGGTTGGCTTACTGTAATGTGCTGTATATGGGGCTGCCCTTGTTGGTCCAGAAGCTGCAGCTGGTGCAAAATGAGGTGGCGAGACTGCTCACTGGGGCAGGGAATCACCAACATGTCACCCCACTGCTGAAAGAATTGGACTGGCTACCCATTTACTACTGGGCTAAGTTCAAGGTTCTGGTTTTGGAGTACAAAGCCCTATAAAGCTTGGGACCAGAATACTGAAAGATTGTCTTATCCCTTATATACCCAGTCAATCACTGTGCTCTGCAGGTGAGGGCCTCCTACAGATACGATCTTATGATGAGATCCGTTCTGCACAACATAGGAAGCAGACCTTTAGGGTAGTGGCATCTACCCTTTGGAATTCCCTACCCTTAAATATTAGACAGGCACCATCTCTGTTACCTTTTTGGTGTCTACTAAGACCTTCCTCTTTCAACAAGCCTGTTAAGTTGAGACCTTATCCCAGTCTGTGTCTGTGTTGGGATTGCTTTTTAAGATGTTTTAAAATATGTTTTGTTTAATATATATTTTAAAGATGTTTGTTTTTATGCTTTAGAGTGTTTTAGTGTATTTGTTTGTCACTCTGGGCTCCTACTGGGAGGAAGTATGGGATATAACAACAACAAATTCTAGTTTCACCCCCACCATCCTCCTTGCTTTCTATGAGTGCAACAAAGAGACTAAGGAGGAAGAAGCTGGTAGGCAGTGCCATTCCCTGGATGAATTGTAAGTAGGAAGGTAGGCAGATGAGGGGCTGGCTGAGAACAGATTGGTGGGGCAGTGCCCCATTTGCCCTAACAGCCTCTACCTTTTCTTCTTGCACTGTGTGAGATAAGGAAATAACAGCCAATGGTGACTGACAACGACTTCTGTATTATCATCAGACTGGGTAGTATTATCATCTACTGGGCAGTAGTAGAATGTTTTTCATACTTACAAAATATTTTGATTGGGGAATACACTTTTTTGCCTTGACAACATGCTGAACTGTTATATTTTGAAAGCATAATATAGATGAAGTGAGCATAAGATAAGTCACAGCCAAGAGAAAAACAAGTCTTAAATGTCACTAGTCTCCCCCCCCCCAAAAAATAGTTTAAACAATCTTTATTGTTTAAAAAAGGAGAGCAAAAATGACTAACCAAGCAAACAGGTACTTTGCATATGACAGAATCCTCAGAGCAGGAACTCATGTGAATAAGGAGTGATTTGGTAGTAGCACAGAAAACAAGTATATGCACTGTGTATTCAACTGCATATAAACTAAAGTGCAGACACAGTTATATTAACTTAATAGGAAAAAAGTGAATATCTGGGAGATTCTAACTCATTTCAATGGGTTGCCAAATTGTTTCTCGGAAAGTTGTGGGAGCTTGGTTTGCTTGCCAGTTGATTATTTTTGATGTGCTATTGACTGGGCTTGCTGAAGCAAAAAGTTCATATTACAAAATTCACTGACAAAGGGAGAGAGTTGTAAGCTAATAGATATGCTGGTGCTTGAATTTTGCTTATCTCTCACAAAAATATGAATTAAATCAACAAATAGTTCAGTCCACCAAGGTTCCACAGCATAAGACTAAGGCTGCAGATTCAGTCTTGTTGAACTCAGTAAATAAAGATGAAATCAGGCTGGCAGTATCTAGTGAAACACACAGGCTCAGTAGTAACAGGCTCTATCTTTGGAATGCCACAGATCCATTTCATAACGAACATTTATTGTTGTTGTTCTTGTTAAAGTTTTCATTGTCCCCATCAAAAACTGACAACAGTGCTAGTTTGGTACCCTTATTGGCTGTTTATTTTTTGACATACCATAAACACCCTACTCCAAAAATAATCCACTACATCACATTCCCATCACATGTGGAAATAGAAGCCCACAGTCCAGCCAACATAGGTTTTGATTAATGATGGCAAAAATATGGAGGAATCTTCTATGTCATCAGAGCTTTGGAGACATCAGGTTTGGAACTTATTTACTTACATATTAGATTTATATCCCTCTCTTCCTCCCAGTAGGAGCTCAGGGAGGCAAACAAAAGCACTAAAAACACTTTAAAACATCATAAAACCAGAATTTAAAATATATTAAAACAAAACATCTTTAAAAACATTCTTTAAAAAAGCTTTAAAAACATTTTTTTAAAAGCTTTAAAAGCATATTAAAAAGCAATTCCAACCCAGACATAGACTGGGGAAAGGTCTCTACTTAAAAGGCTTGTTGAAAGAGGAAGGTCTTCAGTAGGCACTGAAAAGAAAACAGAGATGGCACCTGTCTAATATTTAAAGAGAAGGAATTCCAAAGGGTAGGTGCCACTACACTAAAGGTCCATTTCCTATGTTGTGCAGAATGGACCTCCTGATAAGATGGTATATGCAGGAGGCCCTCACCTGCAGAGCACAGTGACAGACTGGATATATAAGGGATAAGACGGTCTTTCAGGTATCCTGGTCCCAAGCTATATCAGGCTTTGTACACCAAAACCAGAACCTTGAACTTAGCCTGGTAGCTAATGGGTAGCCAGTGCAATTCTTTCTGCAGCAGGGTCACATGTTGGCAATACCCCTTGAGATACTAACAGTACAGGGATGAAAGGCTGAAGGACACACACATCTAGAGAAGTTTGAGATCACCTGGTATGATTTTACTGCTTTTATAAATAGAGGGAAAAATGGTTTAACACTTCCAGAAGCTCACACTTCAGTGTGGCAGAAAGTAGCAGACATGTGGCATAAAGGCTTTTATCTGTAAAAGGGAAACTGAAAATAGAATATTATTGACTCTCATGTTAGTTTGTATTTGTTGGCTGTTTTATTGCATAAAGCAGGATATATTTCTTCACTTATTTATAAAAATATTTGTATACCACTATTTTGTTAAAAACATCAAAGTGATTTACAACACATTAAAAACAACAACCATAGAATAAAAAACATTAAAATACAATAAAAACAAAGGTCAAGTGTTGCAAAAAGAAAAGAAGCATCTTCTTAATTGCCTGAATAAGCCTATGGAACAGAAAGGTTTTCAGCATGTACTTAAAAGTCAAAACAGAAGATGCCTGCTAAATCTCTGTTGGCAGAACATTTCAGAGGATTGGGCCAATGACTCTGAAGGCTTGATTTAGTATTGTTGTTAAATGAACCTTGCCTACTTGGGGGATGACCAAAGCCACTCCTGCGGATGATCTCAGTGATCAAACTGGGATATAAAGTTTCAGGCTATCCCTAAGATATCCTGGACCTAAGTTGTTCAGGGCTTTGTAAATTAATACCTTGAACCTGACTCAGTAGTGGATGGGCAGCCAGTGCAGATGTTTTAAAAGCGGTGTCGCATGTTGTCAGCCATGAGCTTCCATCAGCAGTCTGGCAGCTGCATTTTGCACCAGTGGAACTTCCAAACCAGGACCAAGGGCAGCCCCACATAGAGTGCATTGCAGTAATCCAGTCTCAAGGTCACCAATGCATGGACTACAGAGGTCAGGCTATCCCTGTCAAGGAACATCCATAGCTGGCAAACAAGACAAATCTGGCAAAAGGCATTCCTAGCCACAGAGAATACTTGGGCTTATCATGACAAAGATGATTCCAGGAATAACCCTTGGCTACAGACCTGGTCCTTCAGAGGGAGTGCAACCCCATCCAGAACAGGTAACCTGCCTATCTCCTGGATGTGGGAACCACCTCCCCAAACAGCCTTCAAGCACAGGTTTACTGACCCTTATCCAGTCCACTACAGCATTCAGACACTGATCCATAGTTTTCACAGCCTTTCCTGAGATCGAGAAGGATAACTTAAGCTTTTGAGGTAGTGTTTGATGTTGTTCAAGGTCAGATGGTTTACTGTTATAAGATTAAGTTTTAATGTTTTGATTACTATTGATATAGTGTTATTGTATTTATTATTTTAATTGTTGTGTGCTGCCCTGGGATCCTATTGATGAAGGGGTAAATAAATATAAGATGCCAGTTATAAAGATATCTCATCCAAACACAGAGAGAAAGACTCCCAGATTCTCATTATCATTAGACCCTATTGAGGAAACAGCAACTGTTCATCTTCAGCTATTAACCATTAATCTGCATAACAAAAGAAATGGCTGGCTATCAGCCAAAATGCTATTATTTATGTATATACAGGTTGCATATATGGGGTAATTCAGCTGAATATGATCCCATCATTTTAATAGCCCACAGAGAAACGTTTAACTCTCCAAGTGAAATCAGTGGTGCTTTTGGGTTGCAGCCCTAAGCATGCTTACGTGTGAGTAGGATTGAGGGAGAAATTCTATAAAGTTCACATTTAAAGCTGAATCTATCAAATTTCCAAGTTCTAAAACAACATAAGGATTAAAACACAGCCATACTTTGAAATTCGCATGCATCTGAATTTTGCAATGCAGTTCTCAATCAAAGAATATTTAGAAAAATGAGTATATTAGGGAAAGTATGCATAAAATACATGTATTTGTGAAATAACATTCAAAATCCATTGTCATAGAAGAAATTGCTTGCAAAAATGTGTACATTAGTTAAAACAGCATATGGAAATGTGTTTATTAGAAGAAATTTGCACTAAAATGAAGAATCACAAATTGCTACAGAAATGTAGAGAATTAAATTTAAGATAGGAAAAATGAGAAGTGGAGAGAAGTGAAAGTGGCAGATCCTTCTATCCCTAAGTGTAACTCAGGTGGGTGTGGCTTGGCCAAAATGGTCTAATTAGGCACGCAGGATGGAGGTTCCCCAACATGAGTTTAAGGTTAGGAATCACTTCTTGAATGGAAGTAGGAGTGAAAAAGTAAAGAAGTACAAAGGCTTTGTGGATCTTACCTGGTCTGCTAGATACATCTATATAAGAGAACTATGGACTTTCCAGGTACATAGAATCAGTCCTGTATACTGAGCACATATGGCAGTGGGTAGGGGACTAGAGAAGTAAAAGCACAGTGTGTTTTTATTTGAACTGCTTTTTATGAATCTGTATGCCTAGCTAGAGTAAAGCTATAAGGCAGTAAGCAAAATCTATTTGAAAGTGCCTGTAAATTAAGTGACTGAATAATTGGTTGTTATATTTCACTTTCATGCAAATGATTTATTTTATGATAAAGAAATGATGCAGTAACTATACAATATCCTGTAATTACTGATGAACTCACTCAGTAAAGTAAGATGTCATATCCACACTCACACACATACACATTTTTATAGACAATAGGCTACGATTTCTATTTGCCATAGTATTGTCATGCCCAAAGACCTGGCCCAATATGTTTAAGATCCTCAATCTTCATTTAAAACACAGCAAATGGGCCACATTTGGGATGATCCATAATCAGTGAACTGTTATGACCTTTCGTTTTTCACCGGGACCACCATATATCACCAAGTACCCAAAGTGCTTTATATGGGAAATCAATAAATGCAGCGCTTAGATGATAAACGTTTACAATTTTGTCCTTTGTTGCTACAATGCTATAATGAAAAACAGCACCTTAGAATGAATAGCAGGGTTACACTTAAGGAATTGAAAGCTGATGCCCATTCTTAAGGTCAGGAGAAGGACCACAATAGATATATCTCCTTGTGTTAAAACCTGAGAACACTCTCCTGTTTGAAAGGAATCCACTTCCCTGAAAATAAATTAAAGCTTTCATGTAAACTTGAGCCACTTTTCACACTGCTGGAAAGATGCTAATATGTGCATAAAGTGGGGGGGGGAGAGAGAGAGTTGCTATTGCTCTCATGGATGTCTGATTTATGGATCCAACTGAGCCAAGTAGTAACTGTGAATGAATACAGTTGAGTTGCTATCAGTTCTCCTGTCACAAATCACACGTGCACACACACACACGCACAGAGTTTTCCAGGTGATGAAATATTTCAAGAACTAAATTACCTGGTGTCACCAATATTTTTTATGAAATGGCAATGAAGATTTTCATATCTCATCTGAAAGGCAGGACAATACCATGCACATTTACAATGTGACAAGGAATTCTCCTGTCTTATGTGTCGAACGTATTTTAACCTCCCCAGTTATTTTATGCAGACTAGCATAAGAATGGGAAAATGTTACACTAAAAAATGAATGAAGGGAAGTAATGAAAAATAACTTCACAATCTGCCTGGTACAATCACAGCAGCTTCAGACAGCTTACACATGCTATTTTTTTTTAAAATTCATTTGAGATTTTGCAAATCAAAGGGAGCTTCTAAGGATGAAATGGTATATTACTGAGGGCAATAGCTAATGGTTTCAGTGGGTAAAGAAGATTGCACCCTGACAAAGCACAGATAATAGTATAGCCTAATGCATGGATAATTCACACAGGAAGTTCTAGGACTAGCTATTAGCACTACATCCCTTTACTCTGACTGGTGTATTCATACATTCATTGGCGATCACTCATGGCCGAGTAAGATTGTCTTCCAACATAAGACTCTTCTCAGTAGCTAATACACTCCCCTTTCATGTTGATTGGCTCCTAGAGACATTTGTTGTTGTAACAGAAGGTGCATGTGGGAAGGACTGAGGAGTGTAGAGATGATGAGGAAGAGCAAGCAAGCAAGGGAAAGTGGAAAAGGAGGTGAGAAAAGGAAGAACTTGGGCTGAGGGGGGGTCTCCTGCATGGCCTCCAGTTTGTTTGATTGTTTGTTAACCAGGATCTTATTCTCAACCCAGCAGGAAAAAAGGGGGGAGGGGGAATATGTGTGGTTTTGTTCCAGTTCAAAGCCAGGAGTAGTAGGCCAATGCCAGAAGTTAAGATCTGGAATTTCCATGCTTAAATTTCTTCTTAAAATTCATAAGCTCTGCCCAAATGCAGTTACTCTGCGTCTTAGCATGGCAACTAAGAAGGAAAATTCAGCAAAGGAAACCCCTTACCTTACAGCGACTTAGTACATTTGCCCATGAATGGGCACAAAAAATAGTGACCTACCTGAAAGGCAACACATGGAGATCTGCATTGATCATTGTAGTGCATCATTGAGGGAAAGTTCTCCAGACAGAATTTGAGACTGAAAGCTCATTTTATTGTAGAATTTTGGAAGGTTGTATAATCTTAGAAGAAGGCTGGTCTGTGAGGGAACATAGCTGTGAGGGGCCTTGGTGTGACTATCATGAAGGGACCCTGGACTTCTGAATTTGCTACATTATTGAACCTGCCAAGCATCTGGTGGGCGGTGGGATAGATCACAGGACTGCAGAAGTCAGGCAGGTTAATATGGGAGGAGGCAGATCATGTCAATTGTGGATGGGATCAGAGTTAAGGTGGGGGGAGCAGTTAATGTGACTCTTACCTTTGTATATTAGTCAGCCATACAAAGGTCAGAGAGTTGTACATGCACATACTTCCTATTCTGGAAAGCAAGATCATTATCACACTTCAAGGACACATTCCAGTCAGGCAAAAGCAGTCAGGGTGTGGAGGGGACTGTGGCCTGGGAAAAACTCAAAGGGCCAGATAGAGAGGCCTGGAGGACCACACGTGAGGTTCTCCACTTCTGTGTTAAGGTAATCATGCATCCTCTGCTTCAGTTCCTGACTTTATACTGACATCCCCATGAAGCACTCTTAGAATCTGACTCTGATTCACCATGCGAAATTGGCCAGTTCTGAAGAAAGATTCAATTCTCCTTCTTGTCACACCGACTGACATTTGTAGTAGCTCATCAAACTGATGATATTTTTCATGAAATAAGTGAAATATCTGCCAATCTTGAGAAATTACATACAGGAAGTTTAGCAAAGACTCCATTGATTGAGTTTATTACTTTATTACTATCTATACATATATTTTTGTAAGCTGTCATGCTGTCACACAGCATGATGGCAGCATTCCATGGGGCCGGGGGGAGGCTGTGAGCATGAGACAAGTGTAGCGAGGGCATGAGGCAAGCTAGGAGGTGGGGTGGGCAGGCGGCAGCCAAGCAAGCAAGGAGGGAGAATGAGGCAGCTTGGGCAAGCCACGGAGGAACAGTCCGGACAGCTTTTGCTGTTGCTGCCAACCCACACCTCACCGACAGCCTCAGCAATGGAAGGCAAGGAGAAGAGAACTTGCAGAAGAGCAGGATGATTGTTGAGGCAGTCCCCCGGCCATTCCCCACTGTTCTTGTGTCTGTTGCTTGCCGCAGCTGGCCACCTCCCTCATCCTCTCAGTAGGAGTTATAAAGGGAAGGAATGGAGGAAACTTGTCAACAATGGTAGGGGGAGAGAAGAGGATGCTTGGCGACTCATGGAGGGTGACTCATGGGGGGTGACCTGTGTGTGATGGGGAAACCCAGGAGGAAATCCCAGGGGGAAGTCCCTGGGGGCTGGAAGTGTGTATGTGTGTTTGGGAGTCCTGGGGGATTGGAAATCTCTTTTTGTGTGTGTTTGAGAGTCCTTGTGTGGGTGTTTGAGTGGCTCACAAACAGTGCTGGGGCAAAGTCTCTAGTTATCTAATATTTATATAGCGCCATCAGTGTGCATGATGCTTTATAGGATACAAAAAGGAGTTTACAAACTAAAATGTGAAACAGGAAAACCAACAGAGAAGGAACCCACAGCCCCTCAGTTGTTTTTAGACTATAGTTCATATCATATTTGACCATTGGCCATGCTGGCTGGGGTTGATGAAGTCCAACAGCATCTGGAGGGTCGCAGGTTCTTCATCCCCGCAATAGAGGATGGGGAAAGGAGTTGAAGCAGGGGTGAACACAGAAGCAATATTATTTTAGCTACATGTGCTTGGGGCTTAGTTACAAGCAGGCATGGGAACATCTTTAAGTAAGGCATGTTCAGTTTTGGAAAGTTTGTTTTAAAAAAGGAACCAGTTCAAGTCCAACATGTTCCAAAAGGTACTAATTCTAATTCACGCTCACCCCTTGACAAAATGAGGTAGTTTGGTTTATGCTGAGATCACATTTCAATTCAAGTTCATTCATATTATCGCTAGCAAACATTCAGAATGTTATAAACTGCTGTGGTGAAGTATAAATAAAGAAGACTCAGAAAGCATCACATCACATACACAGTGGAACGTGAACTGTTCTGTTTATTTGTCTCAACAATTATGATCTTTAAGCTTAAAGGCCCAAGAATCTAAAGAGTAAAAAACACATGTAAGAGTATAACTTGAAGATTAACCAGAAATCATTCAAAGTTCTACCCCAAAATGAACCTAATCCACGTTCAGTTCACCTGTCACTTATAGGAACTACTTTTAAGTGTAGTTCAGAGATTTTTGAACTAATTCAGTGAACTTCGTTGAACTAGTTCATTCCAATCACTGGGCAGGCTTCATAGTTATTACTGGTTTGCAAGGAATCCAGGGAACTGTAGTTCTGTGAGGAGAGCTCAGGATTAGTAGCAGTATTTTCAGCCAACTACAGTTCCCAGGACCTTGTGAAGGAAACCATGGTGGTCAAACTGATATAAAATTGACTAAGGTTTAGAGTCCAATTTTGCTCTGTCCATCCATTAATTCAACAGCATACTTTCCTAGTTAAGCAGCATTTTACATAAGTCTTTTAACTCCTCACAAGATATTTTCTTAATTTTTTAAAAAAAAAATGCTCGTGAAGCTTCATCCTTGCGGGATGAAAGTCTTGTAATAATCATCTAATAACAAAATAGGCACTTATCTGTAACTTAAACTGTATCCATTCCATTGCACTCTGTCTTTGAAAAGATATGGGGAGTGTATCAGGGGATAAGTGTGACAGAAAAGGACCAAAGAATTTGGGAGGGTGTAATAATTGAGGCAGATAATGAAAAGCGATGGATGCAGAAAGGACAACTATGTATGTCTCGATGGATGGCTTTCTTTGGATTTCCTCAACATGTTATGACTATGCTAATTGCACCCTTTTGTACATCTTTAGTGGAATTAGCAATTCATATATGATTGTTCTGCCCCCAGAAAATTGTGCTGGCTCCTTTCCTTCCTATTATATTAAATCACCCCCTGAACACATTTTCCCCCTGTATGATTAACAATATGTAAAATACTCCAAAACTGCTTCAGTCTAGACTTGTGAAATCCTGGGCTTATCTTTGGATAAATGCTTTCACAACAGAAAATACTGTCCAATGTCAGTTAAGCTTCAAATTGCTTGCTTTAAATTTTGCCAGAGGGAAGCAGGGGGAAAACATGGTTTCCTTTATCGCTTTTTTAATCATTGGTAAATCCTCCTAAGCATCAGAGCTTTGCAGACAATCCCTGCTCTGAAAGGAAGAAAATGTTCCTTTGGTGGGGGAGGAGGGAATACGTACAAGGGACATACAATTTAACCTTGGTAATGCTATTCAATCCACCTTCTTCTCCTCTCTGCTTTCATCTAAAAGAGTAAGTCTGGTCCTACCATTAGGCAGAGTGAGACACCTGCCTCAGGTGGCAGATGCTAGGATGGGGGACACTGACAGCAACACCCAGATCATGGCCACATTCACACCATACATGTTTCCACTAATATTCAACTTTAAACAGCCATGGCTTCCCCCCAAAGACTCCTGGGAAGTGTAGTTTGTGAAAGGTGTTGAGAGTTGTTAGGAGACCCCTATTCCCCTCATAGAACTGCAATTACCAGAGTTCTCTGGGAAGAGGGATTGATTGTTAAACCACTCTGAGAACTGTGACTCTGTGAGGTTAACAACTCTCAGCACCCTTCACAAACTACCCTTGCCAGAATTCTTTGGGGGAAGCCATGACTATTTAAAATGGAATAATAGTGGAATAAATGTATGGTGTGAATGTGGACCATGAGAGCCCCCCTTCACCTTTCCCCTGTGTTTGCCACCCACCCTGAGCTCTGTGCACCCCCTAAGCTAGCCTGCTATCCTCAAAGGATGATGGCGGAGGATGCTGTTCCATTGCTAAAAGTATTTTTTTTTTCAATAATTTTATTCAAATTTTCATAAAACATACAAGACAAAATCATAAAACATTGCTAAAAGTATTGATGCACGCTTCAACTACCAATCTGATCAATTTCTTCATATGGAATGGAGAGGCACCATGTTGTCCCTCACTCCACACAGCAAAATGTCTTGGGCTGGCCTTGTAAAAGAAAGATATCAACCTTACAAACATGTCATCTGTATGATCAAGGAGTTCATATGGATTCCCCCCAACTCATGTTCCATTATCTGCAAGGTAGAAGGGAAGAGAAGCATTGCTCCTGAATCACATGAAGACCCCAATTAATATATAAACCAAATATATAGACCCTCATATATTTAGCAGATGACACCTAATGTGGTCCTATTTATTCCCTTCTGTGAGGTTCCCTGCACTAGTCATAGAAAAATCCTTTCTTAGCTTGTTGTGTGTGCCCCTTTAAGAAAGGGCCAGGGGTGGAGCCAGGAGTTGCTATCTTGGAAGGACTTCTTCTTCTTCAGAATTATGAAAGTAACACAAACAAGCAACAGCAAGATGCTTGCTTCACTAGAGACACTAAAGGAAAATTCTGGTCCATTGAGGCAGAACCACAATAACAGGATCAAAGCAGAAATGTTGCTTCCACTTAGTGGGAGGGGGACAGAAAGAGGTGAGGCAGCAGCAAGGTCAGGGCTGTGCTAGGGCACCAGTAGAGGCAATTCAGCATTCCCACCAGTGCACCTACAGAGCCCTGACCTCACTGCCGCTGCCAGGAGACAATTGTTGTGATTCCGCTCCACCAGGCAAGCCATTTCTGGTTTCTTATAAGATAAGAAAATGCACAGCAGTGCCTTCTAGAGTAGGAAAAGAAGGAGAAGATTGTGAGGCTTGAATTCCCAGAGCACATGGCTGCCTTGGTGTTCATTATGAAGTAGGAGCGGTGCTTGTTCCCTGTGCTGCTTCTGTCATGAAACTCCCACCAGTCTCCTGTTTGTGTTCCAGTTGCTGTCTCACTCCTTTTCATGAGAGGAGAGGGTCTTTTATTAGGGATGGGCCAGGGGTTTCCCTTTTCAACTCCACCCCCACTTTTGGTCTCTGTTAGAGATGTTGCCAGCTGCCACCTCTTCTGTTTTACTGAGCAGGGAGCTTCCTCTCCTCTGCCTGACTCAGCTGGTTTCAAACAGCTTCTTTGGCCTCTGCTAGACTCCTGAGTAGGGATAGAATGATCTGTTAATTTTGGTTTTCCCCGTTTCTCATTTTCCTAATCTTAAATTTGGTTCTCCACATTTCCACAGCAATCTGTGATTTTTTTTTAATCTTCATGAAAATTAGCAGTTTAGTGTGAATTTGAATGAATGAATGAATCTTTATTTTTACCCCGCCCTTTTTCCAAAACTGGAACTCAGGGTGGCTTACAAATAAAAACTACACATAGGTAAAAAAAACATACAAAAATATACAATTAAAATAGAATTAAACTATTTGCGACATTAAAACCATGAAACATACCCTTAAAATACTAAGACAATTTAAAACATTAAGAATAGGGCCATAGAACAATACAACAGACCTTTTGAGGCCCTATCTTAAACATCTTCTAGTCCAAAAGCCTGTCGGAATAAAAAAAGTCTTTGCCTGCCAATGGAAGGATAGCAAGGAAGGGGCCATTCATGCTTCCCTAGGAAGAGAGTTCCAGAACCTGGGGGCAGCCACCGAGAAGGCCCTATCTCGCGTCCCCACCAATCGTGCTTGCGAAGGTGTTGGGACTGAGAGAAGCGCTTCTCCTGAGAATCTCAATGCCTGGGCAGGTTCATATAGGGAAATATGGTCTGACAAATGAATTTCTCCTAAATAAATAGATTTTGTATACAGTTTTGACTAATTACACATTTTTGCAAGCAAATTATCCAAACGTAATGCATTTTTATATGTTGTTTTCACCTATATATTCATATTGTGCACACTTTCCCCTAACATATGCATTTTTGTAAACATTGGTTAATAGGAGAAGTGCATTGCAAAATTCAGACAAGTGCAAATTTTGAAGGATGGCTGTGTTTTGGTTCTCACATTGTTTTGGAAAGTGCAGATTTGATAAATTCGGTTTTAAATGCATACTGAATTGAAGATCTCCCCCATCCGTACTCCTGAGTTAGCCTGGGAGCAGCACACTTACATCCCTTTAAAAGAACATAATTGTTTGATGCTGTTAGAAAGGATTCATTGGAAATCCCTGTGCTGTCTGGTCTTGCTGCCTCTGCAAGCCTTCTCAGCATAAGGAGAGGCACTGACTTTTGCATGACAAATGCCAGAGAGATTTCTGTTTGCATCACACATCCATCTGCCATATTCAAATACAGGATGAAAGCTCCCATTTTTTAAAAGCATTTACAAAATTCAGTGAGTATACTACCAAACTCAGGAGCATCTGAAAGGACAAGCTGACATTGTGCATCAACTGGGATGCTGCCAGGAAGCCAGCAATAAAATATTTGTTTTACAAGGTCTAGAATTTACTCAACTTTAAATTCAGTACTTTGTTTTAATGTTATTTTAAAGTTATTTTTCTCCACTCCAAGGAAAGTATTCACAAGCTATGGTTGCCTCAGACAAATAGATCTAAAACTAATAACGCCTAAAACTAATAATGGGCACTTTAGGGACATCTGATTATTTATTTATTTATTTAAATTTATATCCCACCCTTCCTCCTAGAAGGAGCCAAAATCTTCTCAAATAAATTTTCTCATTGTACAGAAAACATGTCTTCATGCAATGCATAATAAATGTATGGAATTTACTGCCTTTACTGTTCACCTTTAAAACATTTCTTTAAAAAAAAACTATGGAAGATAAGTTGAACAATTGCTATTAGCCCTGATGGATATATGGAACCGCCAAGTTCATAGGCTTTCTGCTACTGAATACAGCAGGAGACGGATTGTGGACTTCTTGGGGACATGTGGTTGGCCATTATGGGAAGCAGAATAGACTGCATGGACAAGATTCTTGGTCTCTCTCAGAGGTATCCAGGACTGAGCAGACCCCAGGCACAGTGCCCTTTGATGGTCCATCTCCTGCATCAGCAAGTCCTTACTAACAATGATAGGTGGTGGCCGTGACAGTGGCAGAGACCAGGAAAGGCAGGAGTCCTCCAATGAGAGGAGCATTTGGTTGGGGCTGGTGTAGCATCATTCTGGGACATTGTGGGAATTAAAATGGTGGTTTTCCCAGATCTAGCAAGGTGTACATTGCATCATAGTACTGGAAACTTTTTAAGGGGCAGAAAACAATATTAAAACATGGTCCATTGCAGGCAGAAATCAGCTATTGGCCCTGGTGGGACACCAAGGCCCCAGAATGCCAGTGTTGATACCGGGCCTGCTTAGTCTGATCCAGAAGGACTCTTCTTATGTCATATAATCCAATTTGATGTTTTACAGAATGTAAACATGTCCCCTTTTTGCACTCATTTTACTTGTCTAAATAATTCCAGCTTTCAGTTTTTTTAAAAAAAATATTTATTATTTATTTGGATTAGAAAATACCTAACCTACTCTTCAAGCAACAGGGTGACTAATAAAGACTAGAATGACCAGCCGACCACATAGGAGTGGCTAATATAAGCAAATGCAAAATGGTGCGCACTGGGGCAAAAAAACCCTCTTAACGTCACATATACACTTACAGGTTCTGAACTTGTGGTAGCTGACCCAGAAAACACTATTGAAGCCATGGTGGATATTCAATGAAAATAATCATCCAGTGTGCAGCAGCTGTGAAAGGGGTTATTTCTATGTTAGGGATCATTAGGAAAGAGATGGAAAATAAAATTGCCATATCATAATACAAGTATACAAATTTTTGGTGAGACCTCACTTGGAATACAGTATTCAGTTCTGGACTCTGCACCTCAAATAAAATATGGTAGAACTGGAAAAGTTTCAGAAAATGTTCATGGGACTCAAACAACTCCTATATGAGAAAAAGTTGCAACATTTTGGACTTTTTAATTTAGAAAAATGTGAGTAAGAGAAGACATGAAAGAGGCTCATAGAATTATACATCACGTGAAGAAACTAGAAAGATTTTTCCCACTCTCTCACAATGCTAGAATCTGGGACCATCCAATGAAGCTGAATGTTGGAAGATTCAGGTCACACAAAGGGAAGTACTTCTTCACACAGCACACAGTCACACTATGCATTTTGCTACCACAAGAGGTACTGTACAGATGGCCACCAACTTGAATGGCTTTAAAAGAGGATTAGATAAATTCATGGAAAATAAGGCTATCAGTGGCTACTAGCCATAATGACTCTGATCTGTGTCCATTGTCAGAGACAGTATACCTCTGAATACAATTTGCTTGGAATGACAAGGGGGAAGCATGCAGTTGCATCCAGGTCCTGCTCATGGGCTTCCCATAGGCATCTGGTTAGCCACTGTGAAAACAGGATTCTGTACTCGATAGGTCTATGGTCTGATTCACCAAGGCTCTTCTGAAGACTGTGAGCAGGTGACCTGAGGGGCTGCTTAGTCTGCTATCCAGATGCTGACTTTTGCTAGGGAACTTCAAAGCCCTGCTCTCTCTTCTAATGATTCTTTATTTTTAACTTTGACTTGCACTGATAGCCCTCCAAATAGAGGACTATCCTCTTTGAAATATGACCAGTAGTGTACTGGCAAATTCAGAAGTGCAGGGCACCTTCATGTTTGTTACATCCATGCCCCCCCTTTTTTGCTGCTGGGTTGAGAATGTGATCCTTGTTAATGCCTTCTCCTACAACAACAGCTGTCCCTAGAAGCCAATCAGCATGAAAGAGGAGAGTGTTAGCTACTGAGAACAGTCTTCTCAGTGGCTGACTCCCTTCCCTTCACTCTGATTGGCTCCAATAACCACAAAAGGACAAGGAGGCATGTTAGAACACTCTTCTCAGTGGCTAACATGCTGATTGCCTCACAGCATGCTGTAAACTTAGGGACCCTGCTGGTATCTTGCTCCCAAAAAGGTCAGGGGTTTAAGACCTCCTGAGGCCCTGGACAACTACAGTCCTGGTTCTGACTCACAGAGCTGAACCAAGAGAGCTCCACATAAACATTAACTCCTATTTATCTCAAGGTTCTTTTATTCAGTGGTATGCTTTAGGTTGTGGGGGAGGGCATTTTTGATTTTGCTATTCTTAGTTGAGAATCAGAAATCCTTGGTGCTAATCAACAAACCACCTCAAGATCTACCATTGGACCAGATCTCTCTCTCTCTCTCTCTCTCTCTCTCTCTCTCTCTCTCTCTCTCTCTCGCTCGCTCGCTCGCTCGCACGCACGCACGCACGCACGCACGCACGCACACACGCACACCTTACTTTAGTCTTTTTGACGTTCAGCTGTAGTCCTGCTTTTGTGCTTTCCTCTTTAACTTTCATCAGCATTCGTTTCAAATCATTACTGGTTTCTCCTAGTAGAATGATCATCTGCATATCTTAAATTATTGATATTTCTCCATCCAGTTTTCACACCTCCTTCATCTTGTTCCAATCCTGCTTTGCATACGATATGTTCTGCATATAGATTAAACAAATAGGGTGATAAAATACACCCCTGTCTCACACCCTTCCTGATGGGGAACCAAGTGGTTTCTCCATATTCTGACCTTACAGTAGCCTCTTGTCCAGAGTATAGGTTGCTCATCAGGACAATCAGATGCTGTGACACCCCCATTTCTTTTAAAGCATTCCATAGTTTTTCATGATCTACACAGTCAAAAGTTTTGCTGTAATCTGTAAAACACAGGGTGATTTTCTTCTGAAATTCCTTGGTCCGTTCCATTATCCAACGTATGTTTGCAATATGAACTCTGGTACCTCTTCCCTTTCTGAATCAAGCTTGGACGTCTGGCATTTCTCGCTCCATATATGGTAAGAACCTTTGTTGTAGAATCTTGAGCATTACTTTACTTGAATGGGATATTAAGGCAATAGTTCGATAATTACTGCATTCCCTGGCATCCCCTTTCTTTGGAATTGGGATGTATATTGAACACTTCCAGTATGTGAACCATTGTTTAGTTTTCCATATTTGTTGACAAATGTTTGTCAAAATTTGGAAAGATTCAGTCTCAGTAACTTGTAGCAACTCTATTGGTATGCCATTTGTTCCTGGTGATTTGTTTCTTCCAAGTATTTTAAGAGCAGCTTTCACCTCTTATTCTAAAATTTCTGGTTCTTCATCATACGATTCTTCCATGAGTGAATCTGTCATCCTGGTATCTCTTATATAGAGTTCTTCAGTTTATTGCTTGCATCTTCCTTTTATTTCATCTTGGTTAGTCAGTGTGTTCCCCAGTTGATTATTCAACATCCCTACTCATGGTTTAAATTTCCCTTTCATTTCTCTAATCTTTTGGAATAGGGCCCTTGTTCTTCCCTTTTTGTTGTCCTCTTCTGTTTCTGTACAATAACTATTGTAAAAGTTCTCTTTGTCCCTATGTACTAGTCACTGTATTGTTGCATTTAGGGTTCTCATCGTGTTTCTATCTCCTCTTGCTTTTGTTTTCCTTCTCTCTTTAACCATTTTAAGAGTTTCTTCAGTCATCCATTGAGGTCTTTCTCTCTTTTTAACTGGAGGTATTGTCTTTTTGCATTCTTCCCTTATCATGTTTCTGATTTCACCCCATAGCTCTTCTGGTTCATACGGAAAGCAGGATTGGACCAAGATGAAGGAGGTGTGAAAATTGGAGGGAGAAACATCAATAATTTAAGATATGCGGACGATACCATACTCTTAGCAGAAACCAATAGTGATTTGAAACGAATGCTGATGAAAGTTAAAGAGGAAAGCACAAAAGCAGGACTACAGCTGAACGTCAAAAAGACTAAAGTAATGACAACAGAAGATTTATGTAACTTTAAAGTTGACAATGAGGACTTTGAACTTGTCAAGGATTATCAATACCTCGGCACAGTCATTAACCAAAATGAAGACAATAGTCAAGAAATCAGAAGAAGGCTAGGACTGGGGAGGGAAGCTACGAGAGAACTAGAAAATGTCCTCAAATACAGAGCTGTATCACTGAACACCAAAGTCAGGATCATCCAGACCATGGTATTCCCCATCTGTATGTATGGATGTGAAAGTTGGACAGTGAAAAAGGTGGATAAGAGAAAAATCAACTCATTTGAAATGTGGTTTGGAGGAGAACTTTGTGTATACCATGGACTGTGAAAAAGACAAATAACTGGGTGTTAGAACAAACTAAACCAGAACTGTCACTAGAAGCTAAAATGATGAAACTGAGGTTATCATACTTTGGACACATCATGAGAAGACATGACTCACTAGAAAAGACAATAATGCTGGGAAAAACAGTAGGGAGTAGAAAAAGAGGAAGGCAAAACAAGAGATGAATTGATTCCATAAAGGAAGCCACAAACCTGAACTTACAAGATCTGAACAGGTGGTTCATGACAGATGCTCTTGGAGATCTCTGATTCATAGGGTCACCATAAGTCATAATCGACTTGAAGGCACATAACAACAATAACAACAGGGTACACAAAAAACTTGCCAACAAACGAAGGCTGGCGAGCTAAATATTTCTACCCAGCCCCGAGGTGACCAGTTATGCCTGTACTGCCCTGAAGGGAGGGCGGGTGGGTGTTGCATGAGACCAAAAATAGGCCGAGGGGAGATGGAGCAGGACTTAAATAGCCACTCTGCTCTGCCCCCTATGCAACAGGTGCACATGGCCATGTTACACCAAAGGTAATGGGGTTTTTGAAGCCATGCCCAGTCTTCCCTGGCATGGCTGCAAAGGCCAACCATTGCCAGAGCCCTTGGGTCCAATCACCTTAAAGGGTGCCTAAGGGTGGTCACCAAACCCTACCTTGTGAAATTCCACACATATCCTCCACAGAGGAGGACAAGCCTCAGCTTAGTCCCTCTTCCCCCACCTGTGATAAATTATTTCACGCATGGCACTCTGCAGATCGGAAAGAAACAGATCATTACCCAGGTCAGACATATGGACACAGTGTGACCAGTAAAGATCAGCCCTGCCACACTTCACCTCCAGGTGATGTATTACCTCGCCCTACTTCACAGCAAAGACAAGCCGGACTTCCCTATTTACCTTCCGGCTAGCCTTATTCAGGCCTCTGGGATCATTCCCACCCCTTCAAATCCTCCTCTGGAGGATATCGGACCAAATAATCATGGTCCCAGGCCACCTCCTGCATATGGCCTCAAAGTCCTGGCAAGGCTGAATGACAAGGGCTTTCCCCTTCAGCATTCCCAGGCCATTGCCACCCAAATGTATAACCAAAACCTGTGGAGGGTGCTGCACCAATGAAGCATCAAACAGTGTTGGCAGGAAGCATTCCCACAGCATGCCACATCTACCCAGCCACTGGACCGAAGCGCAATGGCTGAGCCCCAACTGGGTTCCATGCCTGGTCTGTGACACCCTCCTCTTGTCCCAGAACACCATGCTGTGGCCACAAATGAGTACCTTGACTCTCTCCAGCACCCTCCAACCTGTTAAAACAGAAACAACAATTAACAATATGCTCATTAGCACAACAATCAATGTGGACCCTTGATTGCCTTAACATACGCACAGAAAGCACCTGATCTCCAGCGCCCCACTGCTTGAATCGCTGTGCTTCCAAATCCCAAAGTAGCTGCTGTGGAAGCCACACCTATCCTAAAAGTATTCCCTTTCACTGATGTCAATGAAGTGTTGATTGTAACTCATAGACAGAAAACAGCAGGGGGGAATGAGGTGTTGATTATAAGCCACATGGGGGACTGACTTGATTATCTGCCTTATCTGTCTGCAGTGCACTTGAAAAGGAATGTAAATACGCAATCATTACAGTGTTCAAAATACATATCAATACCAGTGGAGACTTGTGAATAAATAGTGATTATAATTACTATAAATAGTGAATTATAGTGATCAATAATTTACTGCAAAACAAAAATATGGAGGAAATTGGAAAAATGAAAAGATAGAGGAAAAAGGAATCAGATCATTAATGACCACCAGGGGGCCACAATTTAAAATGAAAATCAACAAAGGAGAGGATTCCAACCCTAGGTCAGGAGCAGTGGCAGCCTCCACCAGACACTTCCTGCACAGCAAGAAGGGCTAGGCCAGGCTGAAGGAAAGGGACCCCCTGCAACCCCCCCAAAAAACACACAAATGGGATGGACTTCCCCCACATCCAGGACCAATATACCACTGAATAGAACACATGACTGCTCTAGTTTTCCACCATCACCATTCTTCAGCCAAAATATGCCATATGAAGGCTTACAGGATGAGCGAAACTGGCTATGTGGTTTCAAATTTAGTTGTTATTACAAGTTGCCCATTCTAGCTCATGGTGTTCTTTTTGTACCATTTTAGCTCTGCCTATACTCTAGGCTGTTACTGAAGATAAATTCTTTGATGGATGTAATAAACCAATGGCTGTCATAGACAGATATAACTTTTCTGCTTACAGTGTAATGGCTAACTTCCTTACTGTTGAGTAAGCAAAAAGAAGAGGAAGAAGAAAAAAAGAGTGGCCCAGGCTTTTTAGGAAATCCCATTAGTTTCTTTTCTTTCTTGCATGTAGAGTAAAGAGGTCAGCCTTTGTAGTCTGAACAGGGAATATTTGTCAGAGAACAACTTTTCAATGATAAAAGCTACTGTACTTTTCTAGGTTACATGATCAATGCAGCCTAAGTAAAAAATATATATCTGATAATTCGTACTGTCCAAGTAGTGTTCAAATACTTCTAGCTTCGCTAGGTTGGCATATCAGGTGTCGTTTGACTGTTTTGTGTCTATATTCAAAAGTGAGTTCAGGCAAAACAACAACAATGTGTTGCAGGTTTGTCTCATCTGCTGTAATTGGACCTCAGGCAAGCCAGATCTATGGTTAATCAGATAATAAAGGATATATTGTGCAAGCATTATATGTATCAGGAAGTGAGCTGTGTACCCACAGTTACTGGGCCTGACTTGATCTGCCTCTAATAAACATATAGCATATATAAATTTTCTTACTATATTTAAGACTAGTTTTGTTGGCCTGTTTTCCTGTTTTATGATCCTAGATAGCAGATTTTCCGAAGTTCCTATCCTTGTAACATTATAGTTCCAAAGGTGCTGTCCTTGCAACCAGAGACTGAAACAGTCTCTCGTGTTTTTCCATGGCAGATTCTATCAAGAGAGTGCATAGCTTCTCCTCTTACGAGTTTTTCTGGTCGATCCCTTGTGAGTGTCTTCCTTGAGGGGACGAATAAATCTATTACATCACAGGTGGCAAAATATCTGAATATTGTCATATCTCAGATCAGCCATGATTGATAGTCCCTAGCTTGTTAGTGTTAATAAGTGGTTCTACTGAAGCTGTTATTTTGCATTTTATATTTTGTGGAAAGCATATAATAATATGCAAAGTAACATGCAAAAATGCATTTTGGTAGAGGAAAATAGCTTTGCAAAAATGCATATGTTTTTAAAATTTAAAATGTTAAAATAAAATGTTTTTAAGGTTGTTTTGTTTTAATGTATTTTAATGTCTGTTTTTATGATGTTTTAAAGTGTTTTTAGTGCCTTTGTTTGCCGCCCTGGGCTCCTGCTGGGAGGAAAGGTGGGGTATAAATCAAATAATAAAATAAATAAATATGATAGGCAAAACTGTGTATAAGAATGTATATATTGGGATAAAAGTACATGAAAAGGCATATAAATTTTCATGCCAACATATGCAAAAATGGATCAAACCAAACTTAAGGTTGGAAAAATGATAAACTGAGAAAACCAAAATGACAGATTTATCCATCTCTAGAGGCCTATAAATCCTACCATCATTATCATCATAGACAATGGCCTACACATCCTGTAACTTTTGTACCTGATAGTTCATTCTGAATTCATCCATCTGAAAGCTGCCTATTCCTCAGAGACCTTTAAACCAGCTAATCCTATCACAAATTGCAAAGAAATGCTTAAATAAATAAATACCTCCCAGAGTTATCAGCCACGTTAAGGTGGGGAAGGTAGGACCAGAGACCTCCTTTTTTAAAAAAACCACAATCATTGTTATTAGTTAAATCCTATACTTATTCTAGCAGAAACTGCAGATGAAGCCATAGGTATGGAGATCCTCAAAACTACATTCCCATTTATGTGAAATTGCCTTAAAATCCCATGCAAGTAAAGTAATGCTCAAGATTCTACAACAAAGACTCTTACCATATATGGCGTGAGAAATGCCAGTTGTCCAAGCTGGATTTAGAAAGGGAAGAGGCACCAGAGATCATATTGTACGTTGGATAATAGAATGGATCAAGGAATTTGAGAAGGAAATCACCATGTGATTTATAGATTACAGCAAAGCGTTTGACTGTGCAGATCAGCCTTTCCCAACCAGTGTGCCTCCAGATGTTGTTGGACCACAACTCCCATCAGCCTCAGCCAGCGTTGCCAATGATCAGGAAAGATGGGAATTGTGGTCCAACAACATCTGGAGGCACACTGGTTGGGAAAGGCTGGTGCAGATCATGAAAAACTATGGAATGCTTTAAAAGAAATAGGGGTGCCACAGCATCTGATTGTCCTGATGTGCAACCTATACTCTGGACAACAGGCTACTGTAAAGACAGATTATGGAGAAATCAATTGGTTTCCCATCGGAAAGAGTGTGAGACAGGGGTGTATTTTATCACCCTATTTGTTTAATCTATTTTATGTAACGTTAAAGTTGACAACGAGGACATTGAACTTGTCAAGGATTATCAATACCTTGGTACAGTCATTAATCAAAATGGAGACAATAGTCATGAAAATCAGAAGAAGGCTAGGACTGGGGAGGGAAGCTATGAGAGAACTAGAAAAGGTCCTCAAATGCAAAGATTTATCACTAAACACTAAAGTCAGGATCATTCAGACCATGGTATTCCCCATCTCTATGTATGGATGTGAAAGTTGGACAGTGAAAAAAGTGGATAAGAGAAAAATCAACTCATTTGAAATGTGGTGCTGGAGGAGAGCTTTGCGCATACTATGGACTGCAGAAAAGACGAATTGGCTGTTAGAACCAATTAAACCAGAACTGTCACTAGAAGCTAAAATGATGAAACTGAGGTTATCATACTTTGGACACATCATGAGAAGACATGATTCACTAGAAAAGACAATGATGCTGGGGAAAACAGAAGGGAGTAGAAAAAGAGGAAGGCCAAACAAGAGATGGATTGATTCCATAAAGGAAGCCACAGACCTGAATTTACAAGATCTGAACAGGTGGTTCATGACAGATGCTGTTGGAGGTCACTGATTCATAGGGTCACCGTAAGTCATAATCAATGTGAAGGCACATAACAACAACAAAATCCCCATTGAACTCAGAAGAATTAACATACAGTGGCAGTTTTACTGGTGGAGACAGATGCATCCTCCCAACAGCGGAGTAAGTGCTGCTTACCTGGACAGGACAGCAACAAGGTCAGGGCCACATATTTGCATTGGTGGGACAACCACCAATCCAGCACTTCCACTGCTGCAACCACACATCTCCAACTCGCTGCTGTCCAACCCCATCTAGATAAGCACTATAGACGCTGATGTCATAAGTGTGGCTCCACGCCACACGTGCCACTTTTTCTTACATGTATGGGATTGTATTGATAAGCACTAACTCATAAGACTGCTGTGTGCACCATTTCATATCCATTTTCCGTCATCACTGGAACTTTTGATGTTTTTAGGGAAACTATTCACTCCATTATGATTATGGGGAGGGAATGGATTAAAAATGTTAATGGCACTTATAATACAAATCATGTCTGTTTACACAGAGTTCCACAAAACAAAAAGGATGCAAAATGCAAATCCCACAAAAAAAAATCCTACTCAGCCCCTGAACAGCAACTGGCAAAGCCCATATTGAAAGAGTAGGAGGGCAGGTGCAGCCAAAAGATGCAAAGAGGGAGAGAGGGGGCGGAGATGGCTCTTAAACCCAGCTCCTGTCATGAACCAAGCAGGGAGAGGTTGGGTAGATGAGGGTGACACAAAGGATGAGGACTTGGACTGGGAACTTGGGGAGGGGGCAGATACCATGATGGACTCACAGGGTGCCCCAACCCTCATCTTTGACAGCTCAGCCCCCTCAGCTCCTGACCCCTCTGTGGAAGCACTGCTGTCGCCGCCACCACCACTGCCAGACATTCAACCTTGCACATCAGACGTTTCCCAGGTGAGCACTGCCCAGCTTCCCCCTCCCAAACTGTCAGCCAGCAACCCCCCTCTGTTGGAGATGGAAACTGAGATCAAACCACCTTCGCCCCATACTCAGAGGCATTTGAGGCAGGAAGTTTGACTGAATAAGCTGAGGAGGAGCCTGCGTGTGTGTGCAAGATCCAAGCCTAATTAAGGGGACTCAGCAGAGAAACCCAGTTGCTGAATCAACATCTTAGAGTTGAGAGGTCATGCTTAGAGTAGTGCAAAGTTCCTAGAAAGAGTAGTTATATTAGTGAGGCAAACTGCTTTGGATGTATCTACTACATTAATGAAAAGAGAAAAAGCCACAGCCAAGTCTCAGCCTGGTTTCCTTGACTTTGGGCAGGACAGCTCCCTGCCCCCACCTGATTAGCCAATGTGGCCATGTGACCTTCACCCTTCCATGTGGGCCAAAATACCTTTATCTCCCTTCTGAAGAAAGGGGGGTGGAGGCAAATGTTCCCCCACATGAAATGGGAACAATATTAGCCCAACAATAAACCAAAAGACCTTTACAAATAATTATGGGGTATAATCACTAATGGTGAAATCTACATTACGGACTCAAACTTAGTTTAATAGTTTAATTCCCTCTTCTCAAAGAACCCTGGGAACTGGAGTCTTGTGAGAGGGTAGAGGACCAAACTATAGAGTCCAGAATGCTACAGGAGAATGCCAAAGTATTTGGCATAGATAGAATTGATTTCTTTGCAGAATGCTAAAGTAGAGTGTGCAGTGGCCATTGAGATTCCTAAAGCAGGATACCAAATTTATGAGAAAAATTTAGTATTAAATTTGCTTCTACATTTATTATTATTATTAATTATTATTAATCATCATCATCATCATCATCTACACATTTTCGGAACCCCATCCAGATTTAGAATTCACTGCAAAATATAAACAAATCCCTCCCTTTTTTGTTTTCATGAGAAGTAGCCATCCACACCCCATCCCAGCCTTCTCTCTTGGGTTATGGGTTTTCAATTTCCCTCTTTCAAGGATAAACAGGGGACTTCTTAAAGGTCTGCATTAGCAATTAAATACATTCTCCAGATAAACAACTGGAATTCTTAGCTTTTCCAGTTTTGATAAAATGGTTGCCATGGTGATGAGTTCACAGCATTCTGAAAAGGGGCAATTCAACCTGATGGATTGGATGACAAGTAAATTTGGGTGCTATCACATTGACCTTTGAGGAGAAAATGCTACCATTGGGCGAATACTCAGATTTAATTCTACAATTAAGGCCCTGAATATATTGGCTGCACACATCTTCTGTGCTTGTTGCACTCCACCACTGCCGTAAAACAAAAGATAATGTATTCTGTCAAGAGAATGAAATAATGCTGCTAGGTAATAGAGTCTGAAATGTTTACAAACCTACAAATGAAAACTGCTACATTAATATGAATGAATTTAATCAAATTCCTACATGATAATTGCTACATGTATAATATTGCACAACATACCTGTTTTTAGTACACTTTGCTGTGGGTTTTATGGGCTACAAAAAGCCATTGTTTGTAGGTATTAATTGCTGGGGTGCAGAGGGATGTGCTTTCACATCATTTTCATTAAGAGTTCAGCATCCCATTTTGCAAACATTTACTGGGGGTTAGTCTCATTTTTTAACAAGTTGTCAGTGAATTAAGAGCAAGTAACAATGTAACTCTATGGTGCAACACATACCTGATAGTGATCTGGCCAATTCAAGAATAGTAACTGTCATTCAGCAGTTGTAAGATCATAACAGAGATGGGATGCACACACAGGATGTGTAAATCTGCTCATTTACACAAATTAAGAATGTGAGAAGTTGTGCAAGTATCCACAGGGAAGTTTGTTTTCATGCGCCTCATTGACATGAAAGGAAGCTACTAGCAAGATGGTATAAATAGTTTTGCTAGAGAAAACCTTATGTACAGATGGAGATATAGAGGGAGACTTGCCTATGATTCCCAGCAGAGCTTGGAAAAGTTACTTTTTTGAACTACAACTCCCATCAGTCCCAGACAGCATGGCCACTGGATTGGGCTGATGGGAGTTGTAGTTCAAAAAAGTAACTTTTCCAAGCTCTGATTCCCAGTTCCTTGACTATCATGCAGACATGATAGTCCTGTTGTTCTGTGTGATGCAGTGAACCCAGTTGGCACAAGAGATTGCTAAGAATATCCCGGTTAAAGGATTTCAGGTCCGGTAGAGATTCAGACGCGTTAAAAGGTTTAAGAGTCTTTATTCTAAAAGACATTCAGTTACAAGAATCACAAGCTCCAATACAACCCCCACACTTTGCTTTCGGTTTGCCCAGCGCTTATATCTCATTCCATGCCCTTGCTCAGCAACATCTGCAGTTTGGCCTTGGCACGAACACATTGCTGGCTTAACCCCACAATTGCCTGTTTTACTGTCCTTGTGGAAATACATTGCTTCTGAGCACACAACAGCCCCCACCTCCACAAGACAGTGGACAATTTTACATTACATTGTTTTCCATCCCATTTCAGTACATTTAAATTTCATCAGTTTACACACGCTCAGTTTCTTTATTCACATGAATTTAGGTTCCATACATGTCATGCATAACATATCATCATTTGTTAATGGTCCTGTTTGAGAACCTTGACCCGTGACTTTGCTCACTGTAAATCACACTGGAGGCTTTCCTATATTAGCCCTTTCAGATCGCCTCACTGGTGGTTTGGACTCCTCTTCCTCTGTATTTTCACCATTTGAACTAGTGCCATTTGAACCAGACAGATCATCCTCTTTGTCTTTAACCTGTTCATATACTTGTGAACCATTCAAAATAACACTTGTGTTTTGTTCCCACTCTTGTTCTGGAACCTTTACACTTCTACTCAGCACAACTTGTTTTAGTTCTGGAACCCATACTCTGAAATATGTATGCTCAAATCCAAGCACATGTCCTTTATGTGCTCTCGGGGCTAACTTTCCATGTCGTTTCCCTTTATCTATGTGCACCCAGCACTTTGCCCCAAATTGTTTAATGTGAGCCACCCTTGGCTTCTTCCCTGTTAGCTTCTCATATGGAGATACACCAAGGGCTCTATGTATCAATTTGTTCTGGATGTAAGCAGCATATATTATGCATTCTCCCCAGAATGCGTTCGTCAGTTCAGAATCCCCCAGCATGGCTCTCGTGGCCTCCTGAAGAGACCTGTTTTTTCTCTCCGCCACCCCATTTTGAGACGGAGAAAATGGGACAGTAAAGTTTTGCTCTATTCCTTTACTTTCTAGGTATTCTTTTAATGCTTTTCCAGTGAACTCACCCCCCTGATCAGAGCGTATCCTCTGAATGGTGACACCATGTTGCACTTTCACTTTCTCAATGAACAAACGCAGCTTCTTCTCTGCCTCGTCTTTGCTCTTAAGCAAATAAGAAGTAGAAGAGTAGTAAGAGTAGAAGAGCAAGTAAGAGTAGAAGAGAAAATGGCGGCTTAGGCAGAGTAGCTTGTGTTTGAAGCTCCTGCCGTTTGTCTTTTTAACATCTTTTTAACAGCTTTTAACTGGAACTAGAACTAGAACTAGAAAGGTTAGTTCTGAGTTACCGCCTACCACCTACCACATACCTGTGCTGTTGTCGTCGCTGTGGTTTGTTTCCTCTTGTCTCCTCTTCTGTCGTTTTGTTTTGCAGCTTGGGCTCGTCGTCTCGGCCTTCATGCTGCCCTGGCCGTGCTGCCACCGCCGTTGTGTGTGTGTGTGAGTTGTTGCGGACCATTTGGGCCCTGCTGCCGGCGGTGTGTGTCGTTCTGTTGCTTGCCCACCTGTCCGTTTGCGTTGCCGCCCGGGCGCTGTGCCGTCGTCGCTGTCGTTGCTGGCCCGCTTGCGTGCGGGCATTGTTGTCACTGCCGGGAGGCGCACCGCCGCTGGGGACTCCGTTGCCATGGCCCGCGCCGCCATTGCCGCCGTCTGCCTGCTTGCAGGCGGGCGCTGTTGCTGCTGCTGGGGGCGTGCCGCTGTTGGGGACTCTGTCGTCGCGGCCCGCGCCGCCGCCGCCGTCGCTGCTGGCCCGCTTGCATGCGGGCGTTGTCGTTGCTGCTGGGGGGCGTGTCGCTGCTGGAGACTCCGTTGCTGTGGTCCATGCTGCCGCCATTGCTGCTGCCTGCCTGCTTACGCGCGGGGCATTGTCATCTTCACCGAGGTGCCGCGTTGCTGCCGGTGGACTTCGCTGTTGCGGACCGTGTTGCTGCCATCGCCGCCGCTGGTTGCGGGTGTCTTCATCATCGCTGAGGGCCATGCCATTGCCCAGGACACTATCACTGCGGCGTACATCTTTGCCACCTCGCCACTTTCTTGCTCGCGTGTGGCGCTTCTGTTGCTGCTTGGGGCTGTGCTGCTGTCCTGGTGTCGTTGCTGTGGCTTGCCTTCGGATGGGACTTGAGACTGCCATCGCTGCTTGACGAGGATTAACTCATTTTAATGTTTTGTTTGGGTGTGTGTGGGGGCTAATGTGGGGTGAATGATTGGTATGTTTGCTTGTCTGTGTGGTTTTGTGTATTTTTAACATGTGCCTGGGAGATAAGATTCCATCCTTCGTGGGGGGGCTCTCGGGGGCCCCAATTAACGTAGTGACGGGTAATGGGAGGTATGGCGTTAGGAGGAGAACAGGCCAGGTAAGGGGAACTCGTCCCAGACAAATTGTGTCTGTGCCTTGTTCCAGTTCTCCTCATATCCACAGGAATGTTGGTTGTCCTGTCAGCCAGCTCTCGGATCTCCAAGTGCTGCTTTTGAATGCCAGGTCGGTACATAATAAAACCTCACTTGTCCATGATTTAATTCTGGAGGAGGGTGCTGACCTGGCATGTATAACCGAGACCTGGGTGGCTGATCAGGGAGGAGTTGCTCTTTCCCAGCTTTGCCCACCCGGGTATTTGGTTCAGCACTGTGGTAGATCTGAGGGCCGGGGAGGGGGGGTCGCTGTGGTCTATAGGAGTTCTTTTCCTCTCACCAAGCACCCTGTCCAGACGGCGACTGGTTTGGAATGTCTCCACCTTGTGTTGGGCCAGGGAGACAGACTAGGAATACTGTTGGTGTACCGTCCACCTTGCTGCCCAACAGCTTCCTTAGCTGAGCTGACAGAGATAGTCTCGGAGGTCCTTTTGAGGTCCCCTAGACTTTTGGTACTGGGGGATTTCAACGTCCATGCCGAGGCTGTCTTATCTGGCGCAGCTCAGGACTTCATTGCCTCCATGACAACAATGGGGCTGTCTCAATTTTCTACTGGCCCAACACATGTGTCGGGACATACTCTCGATTTGTGTCGATGTGTCGGGACATACTCTCCACTGGACATGGAGATGGTGATCTGATGGTGGGGTGTTTTTCATCTACCCCATTGTCATGGACAGATCACCGCTTGCTGAGATTTAGACTTACAGCGGCTCTTTCCCTCTGCAAAGGTGGAGGATCTATTAAGTTGATCCGCTCCCGGAGCCGGATGGATCCCGTAGGTTTTCAGAGGGCTCTGGGAGATTTTCCGGCTGATAGGACTGGTGCTCCTGTCGAGGCCCTGGTCGCACTGTGGAATACAGAAATGACCCGGGCTATTGACACGATCGCTCCCGCGCGCCCCCTTCGCTGTAGAGCTCATACAGCTCCGTGGTATACCCTGGAGCTGAGAGCGATGAAACATGAGAGGAGGAGGCTGGAGTGCAGATGGAGGAAAACTCCCAGTGGATACAATCATGCCTTGGTAAGTACCACCAATAAGTTGTATACAAAAGCGGTAAGGACAGCAAAGATGCTCTATTTTGCTGCCTCTATTAGATCATCTTTAAGCCGCCCAGCGGAGCTTTTTAAAGTCGTGCGAGGGCTCTTACACTCTGGCCCCCACGATACTATGGAAACATCTGAGACCCGCTGTAATGAAATTGCTGGACACTTTCAAGATAAGATTGCATGTATCCGCAGGGACCTTGACTCTGATGTTGTGACAGATGAATCCATTGAAGTGTCCAGAGCACGGCCTTGTCTTTCTTTATTGGATGAGTTTCAGTTGGTGCAGCTCGAGGAAGTGGACAAGGTGCTTGGAATGGTTCGGGCGACCACGTCTGTTCTGGATCCTTGCCCATCTTGGCTAGTGAAAGCTGGCAGGGCTGGAACCACCGGTTGGGCCAAGGAGGTGGTTAATGCCTCCTTGAGGGAGGGAGTGGTCCCTGGTAGCCTCAAGGAGGCAGTAGTGAGACCTCTTTTAAAGAAACCCTCCTTGGACCCAGATAATTTAAACAACTATAGACCGGTGGCGAATGTCCCTTTTTTGGGCAAGGTTTTGGAGCGGGTGGTTGCCAGCCAACTCCAGGCGCTCTTGGATGAAACCGATTATCTAGATCCATTTCAATCCGGTTTCAGGCCCGGTTTTGGCACTGAAACAGCCTTGGTTGCCCTGTATGATGACCTGTGTCGGGAGAGGGACAGGGGGAGTGTGACTCTGTTGATTCTCCTTGATCTCTCAACGGCGTTTGATACCATCGACCATGGTATCCTTCTGAGGAGAGTCGCGGAGTTGGGTGTCGGGGGCACTGCTTGGCAGTGGTTCCGCTCCTACTTCGCGGATCGTCACCAGAAGGTAGTGCTTGGGGAACATCACTCGACACCATGGACTCTCCATTGTGGAGTCCCTCAGGGGTCGGTTTTGTCCCCCATGCTTTTCAACATCTACATGCAGCCGCTGGGTGCGGTCATCAGGAGTTTTCGAGTGCGTTGCCATCAGTATGCTGATGACACACAGCTCTATTTCTCCTTTTCATCTTCTTCAGGTGAGTCTGTTGATGTGCTGAACCGTTGCCTGACCGCGATAATGGACTGGATGAGAGCTAATAAACTGAGACTCAATCCAGACAAGACCGAGACATTGTTGGTGAATGCCTTCCCTGCTCAGATGGTGGATGTTAACCCTGTTCTGGATGGGGTTACACTCCCCCTGAAGGAACAGGTACGTAGTTTGGGGGTTCTTCTCGACTCTTCCCTGTCTCTCGAGGCCCAAGTGGCCTCTGTGGCACGGAATGCGTTTTACCATCTTCGTCTGGTAGCCCAACTACGCCCCTATCTGGACAGGGACGACCTCGCCTCCGTTGTTCACGCTCTGGTAACTTCAAGATTGGATTACTGTAATGCGCTCTACGTAGGGCTGCCCTTGAAGACAATTCGGAAGCTTCAGCTGGTGCAGAACGCAGCTGCCAGACTACTGACGAGGACCAGTCGGTCTTTGCATACAACACCTGTCTTGGCGCGTCTGCACTGGCTTCCTAT
Source organism: Rhineura floridana (assembly GCF_030035675.1). Classification (NCBI taxonomy): domain Eukaryota; kingdom Metazoa; phylum Chordata; class Lepidosauria; order Squamata; family Rhineuridae; genus Rhineura; species Rhineura floridana. The sequence goes on from NC_084480.1 coordinate 234,902,022, forward strand.
TTGCTTCCGGGCGAGATTCAAGGTGCTGGTTCTTACCTATAAAGCCTTACACGGCGTGGGACCTCAATACCTTGTGGAACGCCTCTCTCGATACGAACCTATCCGTTCACTTCGTTCAGAATCTAAGGCCCTCCTCCGGGTACCAACCCATCGGGAAGCCCAGAGGGTGGTTACTAGATCTAGGGCCTTTTCTGTGGTGGCCCCTGAGTTGTGGAACAGCCTCCCCGAAGAGGTACGCCTGGCGCCTACACTTCTATCTTTTCGGTGCCAGGTAAAGACCTTTTTATGCTCCCAGGCATTTTAATTTTCTTAACCATTTTAATCTTTTAATCCGTATTTTTTAATTTTTGTCGTATTGTGTTTTTGTAGTTTTTTTTGTTGTTTGTTTGTATATGTTTTTATGATTTTTATTATGATATATTGTATTTTATCTTGTTTGTTCACCGCCCTGAGAGCTATTCTGCTAAGGGTGGTATATAAATTGAAATTATAAATAAATAAATAAATAAATAAATAAATATTGCAATACCTCGTAAAGTCATCAACAATCACCATAAAGTATTTCGCACCTCCTTTTGAACTTTGAAATGGTCCTGACAAGTCTACATGTATTAATTGGTATGGTGCGTCAGTGCTACACTCAGCTTCTTTGTTCTTCGGTGTTTTAGTGTCTTTAGCTCTATGACATGCCTCGCAATCCACAAATTGCCCACACTCCTTTATTTTCAAATCTTCACTATGTTCTGGAGTTTTCATAATGGTTTCATAATTAGCATGCCCTAGATTCCTGTGCCATGTGTGCAAGCAACTCTCATGTGTTTGCCTGTTTGCTTTTAGTGCTGCACACCCTGCATGTTTGGTTTGAATCACATATTGAGCGTCTTTAAGGCACCCCTCCCTACAGACCTCATTGTTCTTAATCACTTTACATTTCCCTTTGTCAAATAATACAGAATAACCCTTTTCATTCAGTTTCTTGACAGATAGTATATTACAATCCAATTGCGGAACACACAATACATCTGTTATTATCGTTTGCAGCTTACTTAATTTCAATGTTCCTCTAGCCAAAACCTCTCTTCTTGATCCATCCGCCAATACCACAGTCTCTGACACGGATCTCGATGTATGATACAATTCTGGATCATTTATCAAACAGTGAGAAGCTCCCGAATCACAAATCCACTCACAAGGTTCTGATTTATGAGCTCTTTCACTCACCAGTTTCACGCTCGATTGCTGCCAGCCTCGTCTGCCACGCTTGGCTGCACAGTCTCACTGTAAGTGCATTGTAGCTCCACAGGAATAACATGCTTTCTGCCCATTCACTGTGTCTTTGAAGTTCTGCTTCTTGCTTCTTTCTTGCTCCATCTTTGCTAATTCTTCTCTTCTCTGCCATTCCTGAAGAAGTTCAGACGTAATATATTCCTCATTAAGACCGGCTTCAGGCATCGCTTCGATCGACGTCACAAGAGAATCCCAGGATTTATCAAGAGAGGACAATATTATAAACACCCTTTGAAGCCTAGAATGTGTCACGTTTCTCTCCTCTAATTCCGCGAACAGCCGTCTGAATTCCATTAGATGCTCAGACATGGAACAGCCTTCTTCCAGTCTCATCTGATATAACTTCCGGGCCAGAAATATTTTATATCCCGCTGTCTGCCTCACATGGATCCCATTTAATACAGACCACATTCACTTAGCAGTCGGCTCATGCTGCACATATAGCAATTGAGAGTCTGACAATGACAGTATTATAAACGCTCTTGCCTTATCATCTTTGCGTAGCCATTCATTCTGCAGAGCCGCCAGTGGGGCTGCAACAATCACCTCCCAGAGGTCTTCTTTAGTCAAGAATGCTTTCATCTGTAATTTCCAGCTACTGTAATTCTTCTCTGTAAGCCGCTCCAGAGGTAACCCTGCTGACATTGCCACAGCCATACTTCAGCAGCATGCTTCTGTTCACCTCTCCAACACTCAGCCACAGTCTTTACACGTCTTCTCAAACCTGCAACCTCTGCGTTATGCTGGGTAGGCTGGGCCCATAACCCCTGTTGTTCTGTGTGATGCAGCGAACCCAGTTGGCACAAGAGATTGCTAAGAATATCCCGGTTAAAGGATTTCAGGTCTGGTAGAGATTCAGACATGTTAAAAGGTTTAAGAGTCTTTATTCCAAAAGACATTCAGTTACAAGAATCACAAGCTCCAATACAACCCTCACACTATGCTTTCGGTTTGCCCAGCGCTTATATCTCATTCCATGCCCTTGCTCAGCAACATCTGCAGTTTGGCCTTGGCACGAACACATTGCTGGCTTAACCCCACAATTGCCTGTTTTACTGTCCTTGTGGAAATACATTGCTTCTGAGCACACAACAAGTATCACCTCAAAACTGAACAATACCTGATTAATGCTATCATCCAATACCCACTTTCCTGGGAATACTTCTGAATTTTAAGTTCTAATATAAGCAGGGTGCAGTTGTCCGGGGTTGCAAGGGGGTTGTAGACCAGGTACTTTTCTGGGAGCAGGGTCCCAGCCAGGTACCTATGTATGAGCCAGTCATCATCAAAAGGGAGTGTGTTAGCCACTGAGAAGAGTCCTGGGCCTTTTGTGCTCATTGGAGCCAACAAGAATGAAAGGAGGCGAGTCAGCCACTGAGAATACTCTTCTCAGTAGCTAACGCAAAGCCTCCCTTTTCATGATGACTGGCTCATAGGGATGTCTGTTGTAATGGAGTGTGGACTCGCAAGATGACAGGGAGAGCAAGGGAGACCATGGAAAGTGGGAAAGGGGGCATGGCTGTGAAGGGGTGTGGCATGACTATCATGAGGGGACCCTGCACTTCTGAATTTGCCACTACACTACTGAATATATCTATACAAGTTACAGTGTGGAAATCCCTTAAACAATGCATCACTATACTTTTGGTAATTTAAGTTCTTCAGATGACAAACTCACAAAAACTTACAGATAATAAAAAGAGATTTATTATTAGCCTACTTATTAAGATCACATTTGGAGACAGTACCGCATCTTCTGTGAGGTGTCTGGCAAAAAGGGGAAAAAAAGAGCCTTCTCAATTGTGGCAAATGGAAAATGGTTCTGCCCATTTGGGCAGAGGTGTCCTACCTCCACCCAGCCCCACCAGCCCTTGCTGGCCTCCATATGTGGACTGACAGGGAGCTCTTCCTCACACCTGATAAACATACAGGCAGGTGGAAACTAGTGGAAAGCCAGAAATGGGCAGCAAGAAGCTGAGGAAGTCCAGAATTCATTGAATGAGCTGGCCCCACTGCCATCATGTGATGGTATCAGGCCTGACTGAGGCCTGATCACTGTGCTAGGTTGGGGGCAGCAGAGCAAACTGACTCCCCACCACTACCTTCCACCCCAGCTGGCACCCTTGGCAGGGGTGTGGATGTGGCAATGATTCTGCCACACCATGAAGCCTTGCTGGGTAGCAGCCAGGATTCAGATTGCACCATTAATGTGTTTGGTTGTATTTAAGGCTTTTGTTTATGCTGCTGCTACTACTCTTCCTATTGTATGTTGCTACTGCTGTTCTTTCCATTTACATTTTTTTCTTCAGCTTTTCTTGTTGTGTTGTACAGACTTTAAATTGCATGGTAAACTGCCTCAAAAATTTAGGTTGAGATGTATGACATATTTTCATAAGCAGTAATAACTGGCATTTCTGTTATGGTTAAACACTTCTCATATTATAAATGTCTTATAAAAGATCCCCCTCTCGAGGTGAATTTGGATGGCCAGGGTTTGTTTTTTTTCCACCATTGTGTGATCCATTTTTGCAGCCATAATTTATTTATTTTATTACATTTATATCTCACTTTCCTTCCATCTTGGAACCCAAGATAGTGTACATATGACTCCCAAGCAGTCAGCCATCGAGGCACTGACCAAACTAGACCTGCTCAGCTTCAGAAACGTGGGAAGATTTATGTGGCATCAGACCATATCCTAGGACAACATGGTAGGATTACCCCAGGACTAGATTGCAGACAGGGCATGAGATACCAATGTAACACTACATAAGATGAATGAAGACAATAGAGCTTACATTTAATGTGATAATCATGGATTGCATTGAGGGAACAGCTGCATTGGTTGTCAGTTCATTTCTGATCCCAGTTTAAGGTGCTCACCTTAGTGTTTAAAGCCCTAAATAACCTAGACCTCAAATATCTGAAAGACCACCTCACTCCCTACAGACTCTCTTGGGGGTTAAGATCAGCAGAGGGGCCCTCATGGTAATTCTGCCACCCTCAGAAGCCCAGGGGGGTGGCCTAGGAAAGGAAATTTTCTGTGACAGCCCTTAACTTGTGGAACTCCCTCCGTACAGAGGTGGATCTTGGCAGCTTCACTTATATATTCACCTGGCATGCGATGTATCTTTTTAGGACCCATCCTATTTTGTGCTGTGTGTGTTTATAAGTTGTTTAAATGGTTTTTAAGGAAGTATTTTAAGCTATTGACACCCACCCTGGGATCTCAGCGTAAAAGTACATATTATTATTATTATTATTATTATTAATAATAATAATAATAATAATAACAATAATAATAATAATAAATTTCAGACAACATTACAGAGATATTGAGACAACCAGTTTTGCACAAACAACAGAGATATTACAATTATATCTCTGTTGTACATGCATACTGATGGTCTACATTCACCTTCAGGATGCCTAGGTGACCATTTGAATTTGAAGTAAAACATAGCCTGTATGTGGCATTATTATTGTGCAAAATCATTGTTCAAGCTTAAGTTTTTTACAACTTTAAGTGAAGTTTCTTTTATATAAAAAAAAGTCTGTAAATGATCAAATAAAATGTTTATCTTCGGCTTCATAAACCCAGACTTCTGAAACTAATTTGCTAAAAAATATGTTATTTTCAGTCTAAAATGTTATAGGAGCAAACAGATTTTTCCCCGCATTTTAATTCATTTGGATAAATTGCATAGCATATTACAAAACTGAACCTATATCTATTTTTGGGAAGTGCCAGATTGTCCATACATGATACACTTCCAAAAGTTGTATGTAATGCATTTAATGAATGTTCATTTCATCCTAACTTAGGAAGACAAGACAGCAGTTCAGATACTATAGTAACTTGCCCAAAAATCATGCAGCAGACACTGCTTATTATAGATAGAGCCCTTAATCTTAATTTTGTATCGAACACACTTTCAAGGCCTCTAATGGGGGAAGGCTTAGCATGCAAAAGGCCCCAAATTCAATCCCTTTTATTTCCAGAAGGACTTGGGAAAATATGTGTCTGAATCCCTGGAGAACTGCTTCCAGTTAGTGTAGACAATGCTGAGTTAGGTTAGGGTGCAATCCGAAACCTGGCTGCTGCCCAGCAGGGCTTAACAGAGTGGCAGGGTTGTTGTCACCTGATGCTATCATGTGGGGTCAGCTTGGGATTCAACTGTTCTGGCTCATCCCCTCCCCTGTACTGGAGCTTTCCACTGACTTCTACCCACCCACAAGATCAGCAGGCAGAAGGAGTAGCTTGGCCCTGGCAGAATGATACTGGCATCACTCCAGAAGCAGAGGCCAACAAAAAATGGCAGGGCTGGGCAGAGGGACAACCCTGCCCAATCTACACACACCCATCCCAATACAAAGGGAGGTCGGATGGCACCCTTAGATGATCCAATGATCTGATGTAGCATAAACTAGCTTCCTATGCTGTGAATGTGCTTCAGGGATTGTACCCTTCCTCCTCCTCTATGAGAAAAGTAAAATGCAAGTCATTCTTCAGTAGTTATAATGGTAAACCCTGCGAATCAATGTTCATATAATTATTGCTTTGTCTGGTCAGTTTCTGCCATCTACAGAGTTGGAAGGTTTGCTTGAGGGAATGTTGGCAGCCCCTTCAGGATCATCTATTTGTATGTAGTGGGAGCCACCTGGAAGAAACAGGATTTGCAAACAAATAAAGGGATCTGATCTGTCCTAAGGCTATATAACAATGTACATACTCATTGAAGTACACTCATTTGTAATACATTTAATAACTTTCTTTCTAGGATCGTAATTGTAATGGGGGACACTCTCTTGTTTGAGAAGAAGCCATATTTGCACAACAGTGATTGGCTGGATCTTCTGTATGTAATTTCTCTCTTTTCAGAGCAAGGTTGTGCACCATGTTGATGGTCTGGCCCTTGTGTCAGTCAGGAAGCTATATCTCCCACTGCCTGTTCAGGCTTTACAAGTGGTTTAATCTGTAAAGATTATCAAAATGATTCCTTTCCAATAAATGAGAACTTTTGCTATGCTAATTTAAAGTAAGATTGCTACTTCCCTTCTGATTCTGAGGGCCACACTAGACACAGCATTTATCACATAGTTTGGTCTTGCATAGCTGGGATTTTATGGGGGTGGGGGGGAGGTGGGGTGATTAAAAACTAGTGCAGGGGAAGGGACAAGCCAGAACACACTAACTACTGGAGACTGAAAGAAGCAACAGGATAAATTTTCCAAGACAAAAACCAATAAGATGAGTAGGACTTATTCTCAAGCCTCAAAAAGAAGATATAAATTCAGACCTTGGCTGAGAATTTTGGAGAAGATAAAGTAATTATGTTTAATGCTTCTGTTCCTTTTGCATTGCTTTGTTTTAGAAACATTATATTGATGTATACTATAGGAGCACATGGAACTGTTTATACAATTATGCATTCAATGTTGCTAGTAGAAATGCAGACTTTTCAGTAGGCTACTCACATTGATTGATTGATTTCCCCATGCAAACAAAATCTGAATAGCTAACTGAAATTGTCTGCTACAGTATGTATAGTAATAAACATCAATACACACAAGCAAAGCATGCACAGCTGTGTGTGCCTATATGGGGGTTAGAACTGCCCTCACCCCTTGCCGTTCTCAGTCTTCACGTGTTGAAGGTTTCATTCAAGCCTAAAGCCCAATGTGCATAAGGTTACAAGGCTCTTAATGTATAAACTGTGTCCATGAAAATTAAAAATATGGATTCTGCCTTCAAATCTTATCGAGATGTATATACAGACATTCTTGCATGGACTTAACCTCCAATTCACGGAGATTGAATGCAGCAAGGGGTTCGGCCAGAAGTCATAATACATAGACACATGCACAGTGTTTTGTGACTGTCTGCATGGGGCTTCTGTTCTAGAAAGTATTGTGCATTATTTTTCTTTTTAAAGAAAAAGTTGGCTTTTCTCATTTCGTTGTATTTGTTCATACCATGGCATTACCTTGCAAAGAAGCAATCAGTTGTGTTTCACGGCTATGATTTCCCTTCTATGCGGAAATAGCTTGCTCTCTAAAGCAAATATTAATTTCCATTTCAACAGATGCAAGTGAACTCAAAATTGCCTGTCTTCTTGGTAGCAAATGCCTGTGAAGAACAGGGGAAAGATTGCTTTCTTAATCAACTTAAATCCAGGCCTAGGCAAATGACTGTGATCAGTGTCTCTGTGTGTTCTCTGCACAGATACATTACAATCTTAATTCTTCTTAGTGGAACTTGGCCACCCTGGGTGGGAGTTGCAGAGAGGAATATGTGTTGCTCCTACCTTAATAGTGCCCCCAAGTACGGCACTATACTTTTCCCCATGTAAATGGACAGCTGCTGCTCCTAGGAGAGAAAGGAAAGCAATGTACTGTGGAAAACCTCTGCAGAGAGCTAAAGCTGCTCTGACAAACCAGGAGAAGCAGATGAACAGGCTAAATCTCTCCTGCACAGTTATGATTGCAGCTGATATACTTTGTCCTTTGGAAGGACTGTAGCTCAGAGGCAGAGCATCCACTTCACATACCGAAGGTCTCTGGTTAAAACTCTGGCATCCGCAAGTTGGGCTAGGAATGTCCCCTCTCTGAAATCCTGGAGAGCCACTTCCAGTCAGTGTACATTTGGAGGTAGATGGACTATTGGTCTGACTTGGTATAAGGCAGCTTCCTATGTCCCTATGGGATCCATTGAAAACTGATTTCCCATGAAACAGAATGTTCTAGTCCCACTGATCTGTCACTCAGTGGTACAGCATTAGCATTCCATGCAGACGGTCCCAGGTGTAATTCCCAACATCTCCAGGTAGGCCTGGGAAAGTGGAAAGAGAGTCTGGGAAGACTCCCTATCTGAAACCTTGGAAAGTTGCTGCCAGTCATTGTGGACAATAAATGCTGAGCTAGACGGATCAATGGCTCAATATTAGACTGCTCCTATGCACCAGTGTATATTGTTGCGTCCTTGGTCTTCACAGTATTGCACTGGATTACATTCAGTGATCCAACCAGAGATGTAAAAGGGAAAAAGTCATACATGTACAAAGAAAGTACAAATTTCAAGATTTTTGTACTCCCATTCACAAATCTATGAGAATTCAGAGTTGCTCAGGGTTGTAACTTGAATAGCATGTTAAAATCTAGTGTTGGTAGCAATGAGGGATAAGCAAATCTGTCAATTTCTGTTTCTCATTTTGAGTCTTAAGTTCAGTTCTGCATCAGTTTGTGAAGTTTTTTTAAATCCTCACAAAACGTCATCAGCATTTTAGCACACTTTCCCCCTAATATACAACTTTCTGCATGCAATTTCCCCTAATATAATGCATTTTGGTATGTTATTTTCACTAATATATGCATTTTGTACACATTACTTGGTTGGAGCACTGCACTACAAAATTCAGAAAAGTGCAAATTTTGAACCTTGCCTGTGTGTCAGTTTGTGTTTCAGAAAGTGTGAATTAGGTAGATTCACCTGGATTGACTCTTTCCCCCATCCCTAGCATCAGCTGTCAAATGAGAAAATGAGTGGGAGGGTGGGCTGTGTGGATCAAGAGAAGGTGGGCAGGGTCTTCTGAGAGCCAGGAGACTATCAGACTAGGACCTGGGAGCCCAGGGTTCAACTCCCTACTCAGCCATGAACCTTGCTGGGTGACCTTGGACCAGCCATAGTCTCTCAACCTAACCTACCTCACAGGGTTGTTGTAAAATGGAGAGGGAAGAGAACCATGTACATCACTTTGAGTTCCTTGGAGGAAAGGTGAGATAAAAATGTAACAAGTGAGTTGCCTGCCTGCCTGCCTTCCTGTCCAGAGGGAGCATGTCAGCTGGTGCATATCTGTCTGTCTGTCTATCTATCTATCATGTCTCCCTAAATATGTTTTGAATAAAAATAAATAATTAAACTTATTACAGAAAATTGTTTTCTGGGCTCCCTACTCTACCCCCCCCCCGAACATTTAGGCTGGCTACATGTCTGATTTCACCTCCCCAACCTCAGAGCTGTAGGATTTCTTATTCCCCCCAAATGGCACTAAGGCAGTCTCACTCTTACTACTGAGCATGACCTTAAGACACATGCTAACATCTGACTATTATAGGGAGAAATGTTACTTATGGGGGGCTGAGGCCTAAGTCAAGGCACCTACTAAATGCATAGCTGAACTCAACCCATAATTTCATCATTGTCTAGGAATGGGGTGAATATATCAGTTTCAGTATCTCTCAGTTTATCGTCTTTCCAATCTTAACTTCAGTTCTCCACATTTCAACATGAGACTGCCATTAAAAAAAACTTCTTAAGAAAATTCATTAGCATTTTTGTACAAACTTTGGCTGCTACACACATTTTCATGCAATTTCCCCTAACATACACATTTTTTCAAATCAATTTTCCATGACGTAATGCATTTTGTACGTAATTTTCACTAATATATGCATTTATGTGCACACTTTAGTCTATGCATTTTTCTACACATTAAACTGCATTGCAGAAGTCGAAGAACTGCAAATTTCAGCTGTTTTCTTTTGCATGCAAATTAGATAAGTTCACCTTTAAATGCAAAGTGAATTAAATTTCTGCTCCATCCCTACCATTGTCCTACACCAGCTCTTCCATCTTCCCTCCTGCCACCTTGCCCAGGGGTTCTAGTCCCAAAGCAACCTGAGATCTGATTCTGGGTTATTAAAATGGGTTATATAATAATAATAATAATAAATTTTATTTGTTAGTCGCCCATTTGTCCGAGTTAACGGACACTCTGGGCGATGTACAACAATGTAAAATACAAGCCATAATAAAAACATATAAAATCAACAATCACAGTATTAAGATCACATTATCTAAGACCATCCCTTCAATAATACAATATAAAAACCTAACCCACCCCAGAAATCCCATAGGCCTGCCTGAATAGCCAGGTCTTTAAGGCTCGGTGAAAAACCATCAGGGAGGAGGCATGTCGGAGGTCAAATGGAAGTAAATTCCAGAGGGTGGGGGCCACGATCAAAAAAGCCCTCTCTCTGGTCCGCACCAACCTAGCTGTTTTCATCGGTGGGACCGAGAGGTCTTGTGAAGCAGATCTTGTTTGGTGGCATATTTAGTGATACTGGAGGCACTCCATCAGATAGACTGGGCCGAGACCGTATAGGGTTTTAAAGGTAAGTACCAACACCTTGAATTGGGCCCGGTACACAACTGGCAGCCAGTGTAATTCCATCAACACTGGGGTGACATGGTCCCGGCGACAGCTCTGCTTTATCAAGCGAGCTGTCGCGTTCTGTTATAAATGAGCTCTTACTTGTTGTGTGTTCAGTGTTGCTAATGTAGTGATGACACTTTCCTCTCTATAAAATAACTACTTCCTATCCTACTTTAAGTTTAGAAGGAACAGTCTATTTAAGAAAAACAAAACATCTTCACAGAATATACATGGTGTTAAATGCTTGCGATCTTTCAAACTGATAAATGACAAAAACAGTCAAAGTTTACCAAAAGGGAGGGGGGGAGGAGAATAAGCTCACTAATTCATTTCAGAGAGGAATCCACCAGGATTGTGTCCAACATTGCTCACAAAGGACCAAGAAGAAAGTAATCATTCATATTGTGGAAGAAAACAGAGCTTCACATTGTGTTGAATCAACAAGACATGCTAGAGACTCTTTTTATTAAAAGAAAGCAAAACAAAACCAAGCAAAGCAAAGCAAATGGCCATTTGGAGAGAACTTCAGACAAGCAAGTCCAAAGCTCTCTCCCATAGACAATTGTGCACTCACTCTTATAGCAAAATGTCTAAGGAGTGCCTAAAGCAGATTTCTATCATCACATAAACATCCTTCCACTACTTGGACATGGAACACCCATGCTATGCACATAAGCTTATCTTCTTGTGGCCTTCAAGGAGGCTGAATGTCAGCAATTTATCTCGGAACACTGACACATTCTGTACGTGTTCTCTGCAACATTTCTCAGTGTCACTCTCCCCATCACCCCCCTTCATACTTGCAAAGCCTTGGCCGAAGTTGGGGCCTACAAATCATTATTCCACAATGTTGTTTAATCATAAGAGCAATAGAATTAGAAGGGACCGTTAAGAATGGCCACTGCCACTGGCTGGAATGTCTGGATCAGGCCTCTCTCCTATCAACTTGTGCAATCCAAACCACAACAAGGTTCCAGGTAGGTGACTACATAACACAAAGTTCCATGTGACTCAAGAAAGTGATCCAAGCTACATACTGCATGAGGAGAAAGCAATCCCTTGAAATCATATTGTCATCCTTTACATGCTACATTAAGAAATGTGGTTATTAAAGTGAAATGCACAGAATAATGATGACAGGAAAAAGGCAAACAATCTGGACAATCAGTGGACCATAATTTAAGACACTTCTGCTGCAATGCTTAGTTTAAGTTCTATTGAAAAACAATGACGTGCTTCCAAATAAGTGCTATTGGATTTTATGTTCATTTTCTGAAAGGTTTCTCTGATACACCTATTGAACACTGCATTTTGCAGGGACTGGACTAACCAAAAAGTCTTCTTTGTACTGTCTATGATCATGCCAACCAGTGACCAAGTCACATTGCCTCTGACAGCCTGTTGGTTGCTCTGATGTTATTTTTTTGTGCAGCTGAATGATGACATGAGTCCACAGCAACCAAATGTATATAGGCTAGCAGAGGACATAGCACAAAGCATGATTTGGCCAAAGTTAAGTCATTTTATGACCAATTGATTGTAGTGAGAGCTTAACCACAGCTTATGCACAGTTACCTAGAAAAAGTTCTACTGAACTCAACAAGACTTAACGTCTGAGTAAACATGCATAGGATGGATGTTTCCAAAGTTAGTGGAACTTAAATGACTCACCCTGGGCTCCTTTTTGGAGGAAAGATGGGATATAACTATATTAATGGCAACAGCAGCAGCAGCAGCAAGCACAACCACCTCTGGCTGTGTCTCTGTAGTTTCCAACATATGGATGACCCACCATTATTAGGTTTGATTAAAAAGAAAATAAAAAGCTCAACTTCACAGCTGAGATCCTTGTTTTTTACAAAAAGAAGCCAAAATTAAAGTCCCAAATGATGTTTGGATCCAGAAAAAGCACATGGACTTTTGCTTGAACAATGGGGTTTTCCTGGTTCCTCTCCCTACATCCCCCCAAAAGCCACTCCCAAGGGTTAAAGGTCCCTCTGGGATGGCATATGATAGGGTGAAGAAAATCAGGAGTCTTTCTGCTTGCATGAGATATCTCTGTTTTCAAGCCAATGTATTTAGAACAGTGGTGGTTATCTGCAGTCTGAAGATTGTACGTGCACCCACCAGAAGATTCCCACCAAAGACACATTTTATTATTTGTATTTTATTTTTTGAAATTATTATTGTTACTATCTCATCATCCTACCCCAGAACAATGCAAACCTTAGATAACCTTTACTATGGGAAGGACAGTTGGGTACAATAGTTGCATGTTATTTCTGAAAGTTTGAAACTTACCTATCAAACATATCACTAGCACATCAGTTCATCCTAAATGGGTTTGAATTATAGTTTACACTCCTAGTCTTTTATACAATTATAGTCTTAATCACATATGTGCTATGATTAAGAATCACTGTTTACATGTAAAAAGTCCGCCTTATAAAAGATATCAAAATCAATAAATTCTCTAACTTCCCTATCTCCCTTATACTAAAAAGGGTATCATTTTCTTGAAATACTGAGACAACAATAATGTGATTGTTGATAGGGCAAGTGTTCCCTGCAATTACAAAGGAAGATTTGAGCTGACATTTGGACGATGTGCAAGTTATTTGTCATGAGGTAAGTAAAATAGTCACTAAAATCATACAGGAAATAGTCAGCTATTATGGCGAATGGCGTGGGTGAATGTTGCTTTGTCTCGATTATTATTCCAGATATGGCTATTGTTTAAAGTAGTGGTAGCGTTTTGGTAGAGGAAAAGAAGTAAAGGTTTTAAAATAGCTGTTACAGTTCTAAACATGTCATCCATTAATCCATTAGTGCCTAGTTATTATCATTACTGAGAAAAATATAGAGGACACTTTTTAAATTCATGAAAGACAGATGAACTGCTGAAAAAAGAATGGCATTTAGAACATAGAAAAATAAACTTGAAAAGGATATTGGAGGTCTTGGGAAAGTAGGAAATGCTACAGCTACAACAGAGGCAAGTTTGAGAAGCAAGAAAAACACTGGTCCTCTATCATCTTGGCCAAGAACAGGATGTTCTTGTAGCATTTTAAATACACTCAGGACATTAAAAAAAAAACCTAACAGTGCTCTTAAGCATATGTGACTAGAGAGGTTCAGACAACTCAGCACCACTACATGTTGAAAGAACATATGAGATCACATTCTTTCAGTGTGAAGGGGCACCATCTGAACCCCTTACTGACACACACACACACACTGCATGCTTGCCTCCTGTGCTGGCATGAAATCCTGTTAACCTTATAATAATTTGCTTAACTTCCCTCCCATAGATGTCCCCCACCCCGCAGATCTCATCAGATTTACTCAAAGCAAAATTCAGTGCAACTTGAAACGTATGGAGTGTTGACGCCTCAGAAACTGGTATATTCCAGCTTTAACGAGTTTTGCTTTGGGCATATGTCTGTGTTAGAACTGAGTGACTTTGAAGGTGCGTATTGGTGCCTGGGTCTTGGCAAAAAGAGCTGCCTTTCCCATCATGGGGGAAGTGACAGAAGCCACAATCCAAAAAAAGTTCATGTGCTACAGAACTGCATAGGCACACAACAGTCTCCATTAGGTCTGTGCACAGATCCCTGACACGCCCCAGAGCCCTGATGTGCCCTCCTCCATTGGGCCGACCCATCCTGGGCTGACCCAAAGACCACCTGTCCTGCCCTGGATCCATCCCCAAGCAATCCAGGGGCAGAGCTAATGCTTAATTAGGGTTTGTAAAACCCAAATTAAACATACAGTTGGAAGGGAACCAGGGAAGGAGGTGCATTTTTTCCTTATCCTCCTCCTAATGGAAAGTGGGGCATGGTGTTGATCCAGTGGAGTTCTGCTTTACAAGGGCCACATCCTGCAAGATTGACATGCACACCCCACTCTTGGTCGGGGGAGGAGGAGGGAGTGTCTGCACTTTCAGCCCATGGAAGCTTTGATACCTGATTAATCATGTGACCAGGAGGGGGTGGGAGGAGAGGCTGCCATTTCTTCTTCCCTCACCCTCTCCCAATCACATGTTTAATCAGGGGTTAAATCCCTGATTAAATGTATAACTGGGAGAGGGAGGGAGAAGGAGATGCTGCCATTCTTCTTTCTCCTCCTGAACATTTGTTTAATCAAGGTTGAAAACCCTGACGAAAGAAGCAGTTGCGAGGGGGATGGAAAGGCTGCTATTCCTCCTTCCCCTGCCCTTCCCAATTCCATGTTTAATCAGGTTTTAAAGGAAGAGACTTGTGATGGAACATCAGTCTTCTCACATAACGCCCTACCTCCGACAGCCTCAGATTACTCCAGGCAACCCAACCTGATCCAGGGATGTCTCAACTCAACGTGGTGGAAGGCTGGATCTCCCTAAACACAATTTGGCTTGGGCTTCATGCTTTGGCCACATACGGTGCACAGCCCTAGTCTCCACCTCCAAATCACATCCTTCCACCTACAAGTCATGTGGCATCATGCCACTTTTGCAATTCAGCAATCGTAGCTTTCCATTCTCTGAAGTTAAATTCCTCCTAGGCAAACAGGAGTGTGGCTGAGTGTGTCCCCTATGAATAAGCTAGGCTTATCACTGGACTAAGGCAGAAACGTCTTGTTAGAAGTGGTGTCCTGGATGCCATTAATGGGAGTGACCTGCTTTCTCCCAAACTCTCAGCTATGGAAAAGTACATTAGAATCCAGGGGAGGGGCTGTAGCTCAGTGGTATAGCATCTACTTTGCATGCCAAAGCTCCCAGGTTCTATTCCCAGCATCTCCAGTTAGGCCAGGGAAAGACTCCCTGCCTGAAGTCCTGGAGAGTCACTGCCAGTCAGTGCAGACAATACTGAGCTAGATGGATTAACAGTCTGACTCAGTATAAGCCAGCCTATGCCCCCTCTCTGTTTACATAATTGCTTCTAATTTAAAAGAGGGTGAGACTAATTCATGGAGAATATAGTTTTCAGTGGCTGCTAGCTATGATGACCATGTTCCTCCTCCATTGTCAGAAGCCGTATTCCTCTGAATACCAGTTGCTGGGAATCACAGGTGGGGCAGAGTATGGTTGTAGGCTTCCCATAGGCATCTGGTTGGTCACTGTGAGAACAAAATGCTGGAGATGATTGGCCACTGGCCTGATCCAGCAGGCTTTTCTTATGTTCTTGTGTAAACAGGACAACTTTTCAATAAACATATATTGATATAACTAGCATGGTCTCTGAAGGGAGCAAATGGACCTTCAACCAACTGTGCATGCAATGTCAGGATTAATGTCATTTTCTTTCATCATTTCCCCCTTTCTGTTTTAGCTGTTAGTCATATGATCCTACACAATATTGTGATTTTAAAGCTCTCCAGAACAAGGGAGGTTGGGAAAGAGAAATGTCTTGAAGTGCTTTTGAGCATCTTTTTGTTGTTCTGCCACAACTGATTTTTACAGTGAGAGTACTTCATTTTCAAAAAGAAACATGTGAAGACCAATGTTTGGATGGAAAAACATCCGGTCCCTTCTTCCTTCCTCACTGCCGCAGAGGAGAGGCCTGGCACGGCTGAGCTCCTGGCTTCTCTGCCTCCAAATTGTACACACTGCCTTAACAACAGCCCTGGCAGCAGGAAGACAGTCTTGCTTGAAGTGTGCAGCCACCAATTCACCAATTTCTCTCTGACATTCGGGTGTGACTATCTTTGATAGTCCTAACCATCTTGTTTGATCTCTTGCTTGCATTACATTAGTCCCAGGTGCTGACAGCTATCCTGGATCAATAGTAATGCCCCAGATGGTTCACTAGCTTGGTTCTCCAAAAGTGAGTACGGTGCACAGGAATTCATCTGACTTTTATTGAATCTGGCCATATTTTCCCACTATCAGTATTCCATCCATCTTTTTTTCCTGCTGGGCCGACACCACCTGTTAATCCATCTGCGCTGTTTCTGTGCTGGAGCCTGCATCTCACACTTAACTTCCTCTTGCATCCACTGACTCTTTCCCTGTAAATGAAGCTGGCTACCCCCAAAACCAAGTATCCGACTTGAAACATTGAAATCCATATAGTTTTCCACTCTTGATAGACTGACTGTAAACCTTGAAATATAACATGCTGACACATCCAGTCTCTCCTCCAACTACTAACAAAAGGCTCAAGCTCCTTAATAGATTAATAAATGGGGCAGCCATAACACCGGAGTGACATCCTTTGACTGTAAGTGCCACATTTTACAAGTAGTGCTTGTTAAAAAGTCCATGATTTTCAAAGTTTGCAATTATGCTCTCATCTCTATTCCTCCTAAGACAATGAAAATAATTCCCTAAGAATCCTACCTAAAAGAACCTGTAAGCTTCATCACTTGTAAAAGTGCATTCTGTCGTCCAAAATGATTATTTCATTGTAACCTCTCTCTCTCTCTCTCTCTCTCTCTCTCTCTCTCTCTCTCTCTCTCTCTCTCTCTCTCTCTGCATGATATACGAATACTGTAGCAATTTAATTAAAAGATCATTTGGGATCTAATGATTGCCAACTTTATTCTCCTGGCAAGTGGTTCACAAAAAAATAATTTCTTATCTGTTCCACATGGAAACTATTGAGCAACTGATTAACAATGAACAATTTAACACAGTTTTTTCTTTTACCTTTTCAATTTCCAGACAGTGAAATGCAGTATCATTTGTCTATTCTCTTCCAAAATACACACAGTTCCTATTTCTCATGCCAGCCATCTTACAGCAATGCAGAAAAGGGGAAATTCCCTTTGTTACTTATCATCACAAGTCTGGTGCATACCACCAAGATCTTCCACCCAGTGTGCCCCATCTGTCCTGGAAATGCATTTTTAAGGGGGACTGAATGACCCTTACAATACAGAGGTAACTACCCAGAAATCAATCTCATGGTCATGGTGGAACACTGTAGCCAGGTTTACTGAAATTGCTGCTAGAATGCTTGGTTGTTTGTTTTTAAAACTGTGGTAGGGCATCTCTTCCGGGAAGGGTGACTTAGCCTGTGCCTGCTTTTGAGACGGGCTCCTGCCTCAAAAGAAGCTTATTCAGATATATCAGTCAGTTTTTTCTTTTTTTTTTGACTGATTAAACTTCTCCCGGGTAGGGAGAAACGAAGAGATTAACCTCAAAGCCTATTTTTGTTGGGACGACCAGATCTCATTAATTTATGGGACGAGGTCCAGCCGACGAAGGTGGGACGGATTTTCAACAGCAAGCTCTATCTGTTAAAGCGAACGTTCATCTTATCTTCTAAGAGAGAACGCATTAACAGGCAAGCACCCTTCTTTCTATATTTTTCTTTTACTTGACTTAAATTGTTGCTGTTTAAAAGAGATTTGCCAGATTGATCGGTTTTTGACATCTCACTGGGGAGCCGTAACTTCTCTCTGCTACGCACTAATTAATAGCTTATCTCTGTTTTTGTTGCAAAAAGCTGTCCTGGATTTGCATTCTAAAGATACACACAGAAGAGGGATTTCTATTCCAGATTTTTATTTTGAAAAATATTATACTGTTTTGAGACTACTCTCTTTTTGGTCTATTTTATTTTGACGAATCTGTTTCTTGACGATTGCCATTAATTGTTTCGATCCTGGGAACTGCATTTTGTTTACTTAACTATTGGAGAGATAAGGCTGCCTGCTCTGTTTATACTGTGATGTCACCAAGTTTGGAGTATTAACCCAATTGTTGCTGAAATAAGAAGTGGTTTTCCTATATTTTTCTTTTAAAATGGCAATTAAGAAAGTGGCTGAGAATCTGGAAATAACTATGTTTCAGAAAATAATGGATGAGATTGAGATAACGAAAATTGAATTGAGTAAAATGAAGCAGGAGATTAAAGATTTAAGGGTCCCTGTGAGAGAGGTGACCCTGGAAGGGGTCCCTGTGAGAGAGGAGACCCCGGAGATTGGAACAGGGGTCCCTGTGAGAGAGGAGACCCTGGAGACTGGAATAGGGGTCCCTGTGAGAGAGGAGATCCCGGAGATTGGAACAAACGTGGAACAGGAACAAGATTTGGAGTCTATGGACTTTAGAAATAAAATCTATTGTTTGGAACTCAATGTTATCTCTGAAGAAATTAATGAAGATTCTAGAGATAAAGTTATCAATGGCATGGATTATCTTCTGGACTGGAATGATGTGATGGAGCCCAATATAGAGAAAATCTATGGAATTAACTGCAGCCATGTGACAATGGAAAAACTTTTAAGAGATGACCCAGTGTATTTTGAAAAAAAGAACAGAGATATGATTTTACAGCAGTATTTCAGCAACCTATTCAGAATGGATGGCAAGAAAATATTTGGGATAGAGGTAATTCCCATCAGACTCTTACTATATGACTATGGTTTTGACAGCAAGATTATTATGGAATACTGATAATGGAAGATTGGATATTGAAATTACTGGACTTAACAAGACTACTGAAGATGGAAGATGGAAAATGGAACTAATAGAGATAATAGAACAATGGCTACTGAAATTACTGAACCTAACAGATTCTGATGTGATGGATTAATTGAAATGTTTATTTTGACTATGGTTATGACAATAAGATTATCATAATTAGTAATGAGATGGATTAATCGATATGCTTATCTGGAAAAAAAAAATTGATAGATATATTTCTTAAAGAATTGAAATCTCTCTTTGACTTTTTGTGGAAAGAATAAAGTAATGTTTATGAGATTTGATGATTAAGTAAGATAACTACTGGAGGAAAGTGATTTTATAATATGACTTAAGAGACAGGATTGCTATATATTATAGACTTATAACTGATTTGATCTTTGACAAATGGGAAGTCAATATTTTACTCTTTATTTTTTATTTTTGTTTTTTTTTTTTCTTTTTTTCTTTTTGTTTGACTATTTTTGATTTTGTTTTTTGTCTTTGAATGTTTTGTGGTTTTGTCTTGTATGTTTTATGAAAATTTGAATAAAAATTATTGAAAAAAAAAAAAAAACTGTGGTAGGGCATCTCAGGCCCAGGGCCAAATGTGGCCCTCCAGGTCTCTTTATCTGGCCCTCAGATCTCTGCCCAGACAACACCCCACTCTCCCATGCTTCACAACCCAGGTGTTTTTGCCTGGCTGTAATGTGTCATATTCTAATGCCTCTTGCTGAGTTGGATAAGAAGGGTATGTGAAGGTGTGGAGAGACTCGGGGGGGGGGATCCTTTTTACCAGGACTTCTGCTCCTGATCTCTCCATATCATCTCTAAGTATAAGGAGAACCGGCTTCCATGTATCACTGCCAATTCACCAAGTGTGTGGAGGAGTTACTATTTTACTCCCACCATTGGACATATATTTCAAATCCTTCTTACTGTTGCCACCATATATTTATAGAATGCTGTTTGCTAAAGCCTTAATCTATAACAAAACCATCCAGATTAATACTAAAAAGAAACAAAAGTAACAAGTTTTTCTTTATTTATTATTAACAGTCAAGGTAGGGTTGCCAGGTTCATGGCCTGAGACTGATTCTGTATCTTTAGGAGAAGAGAAGGTCAGCCAAGTGCAGGTGTTCTTGCAATTCTGTAATGGGAAAAACCACAAGGTGGAATTCTCCCTCCCCCCTCCCCAACTTTTAAAGATACAGAAGACCTCTTGGAGGGCAGGCCTGACAACCAAAAGGTCTTTTATATCTTTAAAAGGTTTTTATTGTGTGCGATGGATCTGCAGGTTCTATGTGGAACCAATAAAGTCATAATACTTGGATTTAAAGTGGATGGCATACCACTTTGCATCTGACTGCTTTAACCTAATTGTGTTGTGTATCAGACAGGCTGCTGTAATGTTTAAAATCTCCTTGTGCTTTTGTAGCTTTCAGCTGATCAAGCACAAAATCTGAAATTAGTCATATTTTAAAGACAAGGGAAAAACTTGAAAATTGCTGGAAGAACTAATGAGCTAGATTTCAGGATATTTCCAGTATATAAAAATTGCAGCAGATAATGTAATTTATTATTACGGTTTTGCACTGATAGTCATTTATCCACAACTAACATGCTAAAGCATCATTAGAAATCTGTTCTTATTCTTGAGACTCTGTAAAAAAAATTAATTGCAATTAGAGAAGCAGAAACAGTGTGTGTGAGAGAGAGAACACATGCACCTACATTTATTAATACTGACAGTTACTAACCAAATTGATTGTGTCATCATCGTTGTGCTCACATCATCCCCCTTTTCAAAAGATACTAGTTAACCATCTGCCAGGAGATGATGTCTCATAATTGTCTAGTAAGTGTGACTCTTATGTATTTGTTAAGGAAATCCACCAGTGGAATTTTGCCTCTGAACATGTCTGTAAATTCCAATCCATAACCAGTAAGTGGAACACCTCTAACTGGAGCAACATACAAATAGGAACACAGGAAATCACCCTATACTGAGTCAAACCATTGGTCCATCTACCTCAGTGTTGTCAACACTGACTGGCAGTGGTTCTATAGAGTTTCAGGCAGGAGTTTTTCCCAGACCCACTTGAAAATGCCAGAATTGTTCATAGGACATTTTGCATGTAAAGCAGATGTTTTACCACTAACTGAGCTGTAGTTCTTTGAAATTCTCCACCCTATTTGTGAACAGAGAAATCATGGGGACTGTTACACCCAATTTCTCCAGGTGGAGAAGACACTCTCCATTAGCAGGAACTGGAGCATAGCTTTTTCCTTGTTTCCTATGGGTTGTTGTTTTGCATTTTGCATCCTCCACAAAGCCCTAGAACTAACATAATTCCAGGCATTTTGGGGGAAATGGAGATCACAACCACCACCACCCACACCAACACATGTACAGAGGTGGAGAATATTGGGAGAAAATTCTGCAACATGGCCTTTTTTCTAGAAAAATCTTAGGAACTTCATCAAAGAAATGAATGAGGATTTCCAAGCAATGTGTACTATGGTGAGATTATAGCATACATGCTCTAATGAGAATCACAGATATATGCAACTAGGGATGGGTGAATCAGTCTATTTCTGGTTCATGCCACTTTCTCATATGTTCTTCCATAAGTCTGTTCCATCCTATTTTGGCATCAATCTGCATTTTTTTAAAAAAAGGTGGGGGTTTTTTTTTGTATAAACGTTGACATTTAAACATTCCTGTCAGAAGTCCCAAAGAACTGCTGCCAGCCAACAGAGATACATAGTTATGAGGTAGATGGTCCAATGGTCTGACTCAGTAGCAGTTTCTTGTGTTCCTGTTTTGATAGAATTTCTTGAGCCTGCAACTCTGTCACAATATTTTGGAAGTGGGAACCCTGATGGATAACTTGGTCAGATCCATGCATTAGTTCAGGAGGTGGAGATCAGGTTAGTTCATATTGGAATTCCCACAGATCAAATTCCTCTGGCATCCCTATGGACTATCCCTTTTCTCTCCCATTCTAAGAAATTTCTGGAAATAATAATAATAATTGTACAGATTTTTTACCTAAACAGGCACAACCAAAGCCACTGGAACTTAATAAAATTTTGTGGGAAAGACATTGTATTAATCTTATTGGGATTCATTTAAATCCCCTCAAAATTCTTTACCAATCTTCTACCTAATTAGAGATCCTAAAATTGACATAAAATTTCTCTACTTAGGCAAGGTTTGGTGGTACGTCTGCTTGACATATGACAAATACTGCTTGAAAATCAACAGATGTAGATGGTATGATAAGGCTTTCCTAAACTGCCTGAAAGACACCACTTTTCCAAGGGACATGTTTTAAGAACCATTCAGCAAGCACAGAATTCTTCTGAAAAGTAGTTTATTACCAAGACTGAAGCGATTGATTAGACAAGGAAGAAACACTTGTAATGAATTATAATGAATCCACACTTAAGATTTTCTTCAAATGTTACAACAGCCAAATGCAAATAGTAATACTACACCACATCAGAGACTTGTTAAATAAATGAAGAACTCAGTGGGCTTGGATTAAGTGTGTTAGCATATTACTTAGTGTTTTGAAAATCAAAATGAAGAGCAACAGTTATCTCTGAAGCAAGCCGATTAGTTAGCCAGCCTTGTAAATCACAATTACTTTTGTTTCTTAGAGCAAACATTCTTAAAATTAACAAGATTACAGTTAGATCTGCTATGGATTGTGTGCTGCTTGTACAAGCTCGGGGACACTGTGTGATAAGCCAAAGGTAATTCTATTATTTGGAAGCATCCTATTGTTGAGCTAGAAAGGGTTCAGATTTGGAGGGCAAGAAGCTTGACCACAGGTGCTCCTTGTAAAAATGATTGTTTCCAGGGCCATCTTATATATTACATCTATTATTATTATTATTATTATTATTATTATTATTATTATATACCACCTTTCATTTCAAGATGAAAAACCAAGAAGAAAAAATATCATGAAGAAATCATGTGTTACAGACGTCCAATTAATTGGAGAGGACTTCTGGAACCCTTAAACTCTTCCAGTTTCATAATGAAGCAAGCTGGGCACCAATTCACACAAATCTAGGCCACATTCACACCATCCATTTAAAATGCTGTTATTCCATTTTAAACAGTCATCGCTTTGCCCCAACAGTCCTGGGAGGTGTAGCTTGTGAAGAGTGCTGAGAATTGGTAGGAGACCCCCTTTTTTTCCCCTCACAGAGCTACAATTCCCAGGATTCTCTAGGAAGAGGGACTGACTGTTAAGCCACTTGGGGAGCTGAAGCTCCATGAGGCGAATAGGGGCCTCCTAACAACTCTCAGCACCCTTCACAAACTGCACTTCCCAGGATTCTTTGTCTAAAGTGACATAATAGTGGAATCATAGAATAGTAGAGTTGGAAGGGGCCTATAAGGCCATCAAGTCCAACCCCCTGCTCAATGCAGGAAGGGGACTGTCAAACCCCCTGCTCAATGCATGAATCCAAATCAAAGCATTCCTGACAGATGGCTGTCCAGCTGCCTCTTGAATGCCTCCAGTGTCAGAGAGCTCACTACCTCTCTAGGTAATTGGTTCCATTGTTGTATGGCTCTAACTCTTAGGAAGTTTTTCCTGATGTCCAGTTGAAATCTGGCTTCCTGCAACTTGAGCCCATTATTCCATGTCCTGCACTGTGGGACGATCGAGAAGAGATCCCGGCCCTCCTCTGTGTGACAACCTTTCATGTACTTGAAGAGTGCTATCATATCTCCCCTCAGTCTTCCCTTCTCTAGCTAAACATGCCCAGTTTTTTCAGTCTCTCCTCATAGGGCTTTGTTTCCAGTCCCCTGATTATCCTTGTTGCCCTCCTCTGAACCTGTTCCAGTTTGTCTGCATCCTTCTTGAAGTTCGGAGAACAGAACTGGATGCAGTATTCAAGATGAGGCCTAACCAATGCTGAATAGAGGGGAACTAATACTTCACACGATTTGGAAACATTCCAGACCCTAAGGGTGCCCAGAAGTACCCCCAAGCCTCTGGCTATGGGTGATGACTCAAGAGTGCCAACACTGCCTCAAGGTGGCTATCAAAAAAGGTCTTAATTTTCCTTATCTGCCTGCAGTGAATGCCAAACAAACCAAAATAACAGCTGATACCCTTCGTTGGGAAGTAGGTGAAGAGGAGTCTCAAGTGACAATCATGGGCTCCCTCCCCCAAAAATTCATATTCAATCCTAAAAAAGGCAACTAGCATAAGCCCACACTGTAGATGGGGGGAGGGAAGAAGGGTCCTGCAATGCAAAGAAGGGAGTGGAGGGGAGCAGCTGGATCATCCCCTCCCATTGGACATTCCTGACCATGTGGTCTGGAGACCCCCTCCCTTGGGAAAGACCATTTTGAGTCTTCTCCCAAGGAAAGGGGGAGAGGCAAATTTGCCCCCACTTAAAGCATAAATGTCATTCTAGCAAGTTTTAGTTATATCCAGCTGGGCTAGGGAGGGACTGGATACCTACAAGGGTCATGTGATATATTTTATAATGGCGAACATCACAGACATTTTTCTGATGTTTAATGACACATTCCTATGGCTGTTAAAGAAAAAGTGCCTCTGTGTTCCATTGCAAAATTTAGGTTAAGTATGTTTAGAATTTCACAAAAGTTTGTGCCATAATAAATTTGTTTATCTTAAGATGTCACAAGACTCTAAGGCAGCCTTTCCCAACCAGTGTGCCTCCAGATGTTGTTGGACCACAACTCCCATCTTTCCTGACCATTGGCAATGCTGGCTGAGGCTGATAGGAGTTGTGGTCCAACAACATCTGGAGGCACACTGGTTGAAAAAGGTTGCTCTAAGGACACCTCTGGACTGGTGTTTTATTGCAGGTGTATTCTGCAACAATGTTCTTGACACAGTAATAGTGCAATAGTGGTGGGTTTCGTTTGTTCTGTCTTGCTTCCCCAATGCTACCATATTACTGCTGTCCACAGGAGCTATAGCACAACGAAAGTGGGATAAAAATACACCAGAACATTTGTGGCATAAAAAGTTACAGGATTTTAGCAGAAAGTTATGGGATATGCATTGACTGGAAATAAAGGAGTGTGACCACCCCAAAACCCTTGCAAGCTCAGACAGTAATAAAAGTGGGATTTCATGTGACCTTCCCGATAGCAGTGTGAGCACACATCATAATGAATGTGTAAGAAAAAGGATGTCTGGAGGGGTCCTTCAAATACTTCTAGATAGGGACTTAATTTACAAACAGGTTTTTAAGGTATCAAAAATGGGTGGCTGAAAGCAGCAGGACTGGCTGATGAGGAGTTGGAGTGTCCGATGAGCACATCACACCATGCGAACCTCCCCATCACTTCACCCGTCTCCTTCCTGGTAAGTGCAGTGTCACTGCTGACATGAGGCCAGGTGCGCAGTGCCCCCCCATCAGCTGCTCCTGGGAGGCAAGCCTTTTTTCTCCTTGTTGCATTTTCCCCAGAAAGGCTAAATCTGGATTAAATGGTGAGGGGAAATACTGCTGGCATTTTCATGTCAACAATGTAATGCAGATGCTGTATAAACCTGCATACATGAGAACCACCGATTCCGCAATAAACACCTGTCTAGAAGCACCCTTAGTTATTTTTGCTACCCATCAGGGCGGGAAGCCTTAGATTTTTTATTATTTATTAGTTCTTGTACATTTACACTGTTATTATGTCTCTGCTTTCTTTTTATTATGTGGGTTGTTAAGCTGCCCTCATCTGTATCTATAAGAATATTGGCATAAATATATGAAGAAACAGATAAAAGAATGGGTGGCAGAGGCTTATATGTACATAGAGCCCATAAAGAGCCACTGAATTAAGGTGATGATACCTTGGATGAATCAAACAACCTTTATCCAGTATTTTGTTTTATTAGCCAATGAACTACCTCTGCAAGCAAAGAAACTGAATTTGATTTTTCTCCCAGAAGAGGCCAATTTCAAGGTAAAAATTGACTCATTGCTTGACTGTGATGGAAGCATTATCATATGAACGGCATATGTTTTGAAAAAAGTAATATAGTGTGACAATAGTTGTGTTAAGTCAGCATAAAATATAATTCTTCCAGCATGGGCAATGAGATGCGAAACTAACAAAGTGTTCAGGAATTCATGGATTTTGTTGCTGTTACTTAACAAATGCATCTGTTTGTATCTAGGATGTAACACTTTTTGGTGATATCTTTATTCATGTGTATTTCTGAGAAAGAGATTTGCTTATTTTTGATCACTAGCTCATGTTCTGTTACATTGCAATGTAATCCAAGTTGAATTTACATTTGCCAGTGCTGCAGAGGGAATAAATATTCCCCTTTATGACATGTTATTTCCTAGCAAAGTCTCTCTCTCCTTCTCATTTTTGTTATATGCTAACAAAGCTTTCTCTGCCAAACAGCTAATCCAAATAATAGTAATCTCTTTATAACATTGACAAAAGTGTGTCTATATCAGCATGTTTAAAGGATGGATGAGATCCACAATTCAAAAGAAGAGAAAATAGTAATCAAATTTAACAAGGAAAAAAAACTCTATTGTGGCTCGTGTAATTATATCTGAAGGACATTTTATTCAAAGCATTTTCAAAGTTCCCTTTATAAACACAACATCACTCATTACATGTACACAAATACCTTCAGCACTTAATATTTCCTCTAACACCTGTCTGCTCCTTTTGAAAAACAAGCAAGATAGCCATATATACATTCTTGATGTAAATCCAGGATACACAACTACCCAGGGCAGGAGCCAAAAGAGAGGATGCAAATGTGGGAGAGTGTCATATTTGTTTCATAAAGCCATGTAAAACAAGTAGTTAGCTCTGCTTAGACCAACCTGGAAACTTATCATCTTAGACCTTACCATGTGATCTGATTTGGTCTGCTGATGACCAAGACTTTTCTTGACTGCTCAAATCTGTTGCCCTATAATTTCCTCTTTTGGGCAAAGCTTGGTGGTGGAACACAGGCTTAATCTCTTTCCATATAATATCTGTTGGGGTTCCCAAATGGGCTTGACTCCTAATACAAAATGCCAGTTGAATGATAAGGGCCTCTTAATTTCCTTCTGGATAAATTACTGTCACTTCTGGCTCAATACCTGGTGATCATCTTACTTTATATGTATTAAAACAGACATGGCTATAAAAGACCCTGCTGGGTCAGATCCTATCTAGCCCAGCCTCCAGCAGTAAGCAGTGGGGCAACAGTGCTTAGCTGGCCTCCCATTTCTGTGGCATATCAGGAGGGAGAGGGGGACAGGCAAGGCAGTGGCAAGGTTAGTGCAGAGCAAATGCACCAATGGAACCAATCTGATGCTTCCACTGGGGCAACTGCACCATGCTGGCCTCGCTGCGGCCTCGCTGCTCCCCCTATCAGTGAGGCATGGCAACACACATGGCAGGAGACCAAGTAGGTGCTGCCCAATGCTGCCAACCTTCTGTTTCCTGCAGTGGCCAACTAGATGCCCATGGAAAGCCCATAGGCAGGACATGAGTGCAACAGCCCTCTTTCCGCACTGTTCCCAAGTGACTGATCTTCAGAGGCATGTTGCTTCCAATCCTCCAAGGAATACAGTCATCATACCTAGTAGCCACTGATGGTATTATCCTCCATGAATATCTCTAATCCCATCTTAAAACCATTTGAGCTGGTGGCCATCACCCAACCATATCACTCTATGAAGACATGCTTCCTCTTGTCTCTCCTGAATTCCTTGGGATTTTTAGAAGGGGCGGAAGAAGAAAGCAGAATTCAGAAAGTGAAGAGCCTGGCAAACTTTACTGAGTTGTACAAAGATAGGCTGAACAAACTTGTACCAGTAAGTCTGTTTTAAAGAACAGTATGCAAGCAGAGTCCTCTGGTTAAGCAGTCAGACAACAGGCTTCTGACAGAATAAAACTGCTACTTCAGCTAGAACATACTGAACATGTTAACCTCTTCATACACAGAAACTCAGACTGAAGGAAATTTATTCAGCTCACCTGCTTAATTAAACAAAAATGAAACAAAACCCTTGTGAGTTCACCTTACAACCAGGGCTATTCAGATGCACCCAGTGCTTTAAAACTCTAAGAACAACTTAACCTTTAGCTTGCACTTTTAGGTGCAATCTCCTGCCATTGCAATTCCAACATGGATGGTCTCTGGTTCTAATATTATGGTGGAGGTTAAAACAAAACCTTCTCTCTACTCCCTTTTTTCACACCATGCATAATTGTACAGATCATTTTTACGTCGCTCTCACTCACCCTTTTTCTGTACTAAAAAAGTCTCTAATGTTGTTATATTTCCTTCCCTATGAAAACTTTGAATAGGGGTATTCCAAACTGCAACATTTTTGTTGCTACTCCCAATAATAATCCTGATTTGTGTTATCTTCTTTTCCCTTCTTTTTCAAGAGGAAAGAATTTAAATCAGGCCACAGTGTTAAGCAAATCTTTTAGAAAAGTAAATGCAAAAGAAAGTAAAAGTAAACATGATATGGTAAAACAAACAAATATCCAGTAGCTCCTGTTCCTCCCAATGGCCCTTTTTTATACAGAATACCAACAGAAAAAAGATTTTCATGGTATTTTAAAAGTGCTAGGTAGTATGGTTTTACAAACAACAACTTTATTTTTACTTGTTCTCTAATAATCTACATACTATGTCATGTGCTGGATAGGCAATATATAGTTTTTGATCCGTTTGCTATGCACTTTTCTTTTGGTTATCAAAGCCAGAGAAATTACAAAGCAACATAAAACAACCAGCCACTTTATGTCAAATTGGCAAGAACGTAGAAAGCAATATTTTCATTGTGTCACTGAAGATTCACTCACTAAATCATGAAACTTGTGTTGGCAAACAACTTCCAAAGTCAACATCTAACAGGGTGTAATATTTCAACCTTGACTCAGCAAGATATTTGCTGTAATTATGGCTGAGGTGTGAACCACATCAAGCCTGAAATGGTGGAGCATGTACCCTACACTTCCAGATCCCAGTTTCCTCCTTGGATTTACTTGTGCATCTCCCATTGAAATCAACAGAAATTGTGTGATCATGAGCAAATACAGAAATGCACTCTTGGGATTGTTTTGGCAACTCAGCAAATACAGCACAATAATGTACTGTGCAGGGAAATTTCGTGATGCTGTCTGATAATATCAGGGAACTCAATGCCTCTTATTTCCCTACTTTTTCATGAAAAATCTATGATAATTTTGAAATTTGCTCTTTGTTTTTGTGGATCTTACAGTGTCCATTTTTAGTAAAATGTTTTATTGAGGATCAATTTAAAATAAGAGTATTCTGGTGAGACGGGGACCAACTAATCTATGTTATTTTGTTGTTCAGAAGGGCATCCCAAGGTCATTGCTCCAAATATTAGAGGTTCAAAGAGCACCATGGATCTTGCGAAAGCCCTTTGCAAGGAGGCCCCACTCTGCTCCTTAAGCCTTCAGAAAGCAAGGATTTAAGCAGCAGCTTGGGGCTGTTTACAAGGCCTTTTCCTAACAGCCCCAGGCTGCTTCTTAAACCTCCTAAACATGGAGGTTTTATAGAGAAGCATAGGGCTGTTTAGAACAGGGTTTTCAGACAGTTCCACATTTAGGGTTACCAACCATACATGTACTCTTTTTGACATAGCGCAACAGCATACTCTTACTTTTCACTTATCGAAGCCAAATGTACTCTTTTTAAAATGACAAAATGATGGTAACCCTATGACCACATTGCTCTTTGAAACTCAGGCTTTGGGAAGTTCAAACAGCAGCACCAGAAGGGAAAAGCAGTTTCCATTCAGTGGAAAACACTTCTTCCTCTTTGAGCAAGGTGCTCTCCCACTGAAGAATGAGAGCACACCTTGCTCCAGCAAAGGACCAATCAGGACCTCATTTTAAGCTCCTGTAGTTCCTTTGATGCCTTACTCTTACCTGCTGCAAACCTGATGTATGATATCTGATGAAGGGTGAGGGGCTGTGACTTCCCCCCAATGGACTGGTGGGTTTTTCCTTTTGAGTTGTGAGATATTTACCTCCTTTTGCTAGCACTGTTACTTTCAAAAAGGCATTGATTGAAGACAATTAGACCAGTATTTCTTTAACTGGCTGGTAGGCAAATGGTAGAGGCAGAGAAGGATTTAAGTTATTTTCCTGTTTGAAAACCTTCTTATCTAGCCATTCCTTGATCGTCCAATCAAACTTCATTCCTGAATAATTAAGTAGGATGTTTTATGCAGGCTGTTGTGTCTGCAGAGGCTCAAACCCTGGATTTTAGAAGTCTAGAATAGCCAACATGTATATTTGCCAGCCAATTACCACCCTGCATGGTGAGTTCTGACTGCCCTGCTACTTTAACAGCTCATTGCAGAGCTAATGAGGCTGAATTTGAGAGAGCGGATTCATGCAGTTGGCAAGAGGATGACCTCTTCATCAATGAATGCCTAAATATTTCTTCATACCAAGCGCCTCTATTAAACTTCAGACGTGAAATCCCTCTTGAGCTTTTACCATCTTTTATCATCAGCTTATCATCTGGAGGAGCCAATTGCTTTGGAGGTAGGAGAGTCAACATAATTGAAAACAGCATCTCTTGATGCGCCAAAAATATGTCATTCACATTTCTGATGTTTTTTTTTTGTGGGCCATGTTAGGCATGCCTCAGCCATTTCAGATGCTCAAACTGCTTAGAAAAGTATCAGAAACTGAATAGCAGCATCATTATAATGTTGCTTCCCTAGGCATTGAGAAAGGCTATTAAAGAATTCAAGCCACACTTCGGAAGCTATTCTGCAGCCTAATAGATTTCCCTGTTAGGACATATTTCCTCATTTTCTTTGTTCTGACATTCTAAATCAATATTCCAATTAAATCAATGGAACACCAGGGAGAAGCAAATACTAATGCCAAGATTGGGAATGTTCCTCAGCAGCAGCATAGTCATAACCAAAGCAGTTGAGTTAAAACCATTTGCTAAAAAAAAAATTATACCTACAGCACAATCTTTAATAACTTAATACATCAGCACATTACAACCACTTACATTTTCTGATGAATGATATAAAAAATATAGCACACCAAGAACAGGGGAAGCAAAATCTAATGATATCTTTGATCTTGGAAAAATGATTTTATAGCTGAAGCTCAGAAGTCAGTAAATCCTATTTCCATTTAAAGCAATATGGCAGATTCAGTTTGCAGTTGGCAGTCTTCCATTTCATTGTCATGAGGGTGAATTGGGGTAGCCAATTTACTGCACCTCCCCCAGTTTGGAACTCCAACTCTCATCAGCCTTAGCCAGCATAGCCATTGATAAGGGATGATGAGAATTACAGTGTTGTAGCCAATTAAGTTTTAGTCAGACCCATTGAAATAAGTTTGTTCATTTTATTTATTTATTAAATTTATATCCCGCCCTTCCTCCCAGTAGACAGTCCCAGGGTGACAGTCATGTTTATTAATTTCAGTGGGTTTACTCTGAGTAGGACTCATGTTGGATGCATATAACCCATAGTCCACAATGTCTGGAGGGCACCATGTTGGTTATCCCTGGCATAAAGCATTGGATAAAGCTAGTGTGAGTTAGTGGCTAAACATATTGCTTGTGAATTAGATAAATTCTCCTTGGTAACCTTGGCCAAATCAGTTAATATTCCATCTGAGAAATGGGCATAACAGTGACTTTGCTGAAACAAAATCAGCAAATGCAACATAGCTTGCATACTTCAAAGACATGCAACCATCAGTTTTGACAGTAAACACATAAGAAAAGGATTTTATACTGAAATAAATCCAGTGAGTTTTGAAGCAATTGTTCTTCTTCAGATGATTTGTTCCAAACAAAATACAAATGA
The DNA here is from genome assembly GCF_030035675.1 of Rhineura floridana. Lineage (NCBI taxonomy): Eukaryota > Metazoa > Chordata > Lepidosauria > Squamata > Rhineuridae > Rhineura > Rhineura floridana. The sequence continues at coordinate 234,933,771 of NC_084480.1, forward strand.
AGCCATTACACTATGCTGTGGTACACTTTACCTACAGAGGTTCCTGTTTCAGTTTTTCATATTAAGACAGGAACAACTCTGTTCTGAAATACTGTAGTCCATTTTCTCTCCCCCCCCCAAAAAAAATCTGATTTGCAATATAACATGGCCCCAGTCATCTGATTTAAGTAATAACAGTTTGTGTGTGTCTGCTTGTCTTTTTGGCTCTAGATATAATTTGCTGTAAAGCATGAAGCCAAAGACATTTGGATTAAATGGTTCTTGTTTTGCTACTGGGTGCAATGCCCTCAGTATTTACAAGATGGCCTTCTTACTTCTGTTTATTTCTGTTATCTGTTGTGATGGTGGAGAACCTATATTAAAAGGTCCTGGTTATAACTGTATTCTCTAAATGGAATTGTCTGGGCCTCCAATCCTCTGGCATAGCTAGAATGACCAAAGGCTTTCCCTAAACTATATTAGTGCTCACTAATACAAAATCCAAATGCCCAGTGCTACTGCAGATTACATCACTGCCTGCTGCTCTGATGTTTTAGCTCAATCCTCCTGGATATTTTTCCTGGTCTGAAAGAAAGCTAAATGTACTTTTCATGGGCTCTGAATTAGGGGCTGATGGGAGTTGGAGTCCAAAAACACCTGGAGGGCCCCATCCTTGGAGTACTGCAAACTGTTGTGAAGATGGGGAATGTCACTCAATTGTCAAGGCAACACAAGAACATTCTTATCTTCCAGAGCTGTGCACGAATGCAAAGGTTTTGCCCCGGCAATGCAGGGATACTCATACCTTCCAGCACTGTACATGGCTTCCAGCAAAATACAGGAAGATCAAAAGAGCTATCCAAATGTGTAGGCCAATACATGAATTATACGTAGCTGAATTATATGCCCTGTTGTGTGTCAGACCGTTCAGGGTGGTTGAGGGTAGGGAGATGAAAAGGACAAGTGAAAGCTTGCTTTATCTTCAGGTATAGGGTGGTGAAGTAATTTTCAGTGGGTTGTCTTTCACATCATATGTTTTTCTGCCTCTATAAGTGGCAGCAGAACTGTCCTTCAGTCCTACAATATTCAAATAGGAGCAATGCTACATTGTTATGTTTGTAGGGTGTCATCATGACATAGCATCTCTCAAGGGAAAACATGGTCCCACAAAGGTGGGGGAGACAGTATTTTTTGCAGGCTAACTCCCTGAACCAGGGGTGTAGTCTTCCAGGGTCTCAGGGAGTCTTAGACCCTTTACTTTTAGGGGAGCAGGGTCCCTATGTCTCCAGTGTCCTATAAGGCAATTAGCATGAAAGGGGAAGAGTTTTCTAACTTGCTTCCTTGTCCTTTCAGGCAGTTTGGAGCCAATCCAATTGTAGAAGACTCTTTTCAGTAGCCAACACTCTCCCCTTCATGCTGATTGGCTTCTAGGGATCTATGTTGTTGTGGGAGAAGGCATTAACAAGGACCTCATTCTCAATCCAGCAGCAAAAGAAAAAGGAGGAGATGGGATGCCACTACATTACTGCCCTGGACCTGCTGTTTGCCATCCTTGAGAACCTTCCATTTTAATTTTTGTTTAAAATATCAAACCATTTGCTATTTTGCATGCCAATTTAAGTCCTATAGACCTTGAATTTTGTACCATGACATCTTTTCCCATCATCTGGGGTGAGATTCAAAATCTCCTACATTTCCATTTGTAGTGTTCTTTACATTTGCAGGTTTACCTCTCATAAGCTTGCTATAGTAGCTTCAGTTTTTATTTTAACCTGTCAAAGTACCTTTCTTACCTTCTTCTAGGAAAAACAAATGCTCCCTTTAGACAGGAACATAAGAAAAGCCTGTTGGATCAGGCCAATGGTCCATCTAGTTCAGTATCCTGTTCTCACAGCAGCCAACCAGATGTCTATGGGAAGGCCTCAAGTAGGATCTGAGCACAGTAGTTCTTGGTAGTACCACAAGGAGATTTCCTACCCCAAAGATACTTAAGAGTTCTATTGCTCTGTTAATTCCATAGGTAGCAGCTGCTATTAATCTGTTTGGATATTTTAGGGCAGGTTTAATCCCTATGGTAAACCTAAGGCAATCCAAAACCCATTTAAATTGACTCGCCAATGTACCTCTACTTGGAGTGACAGGTTAAGAAGACGGGTAAGCACACTCTGAGGGATGCTAAGGTACATCACACTAGTATTTTTAAGGATCTGCTATTTACTGAGCTGGAGTAAAGGATCACTAGAATAAAATATGTGTTTAGCAAGCTAATTTTAGTTTGACACTTGCAGTGGCTCCAGGGCATGTTTCCTCAGAAGCAACTTTCACTGAGTTCAATGGGGCTGACTCCTGTGTACCCAAGATTCAGTTTCACTGCCAGTGATGATGAAACAATCACTATTATAATACAGTTTAACTGAGTATCAAATTATTATTTCTTCTCGGTTACAATATTTTCTTTAAAATATGGATTTCTTCTACTTCTGCATGATAACTTTGGGGTCAGTGTATTGTTTCCAAGCCAAAATAATACAATCTTCCTTTGTTTACTATAATGTTGATTGTTCTATTTTAAGTGTGTGTGTGTGTTACCAACTGCCAAAACCTCATATATATTGGGTGCCATAAGGTGTGGCAGCTTGCAGTACCATCACTAATATTGGATATATTTTTAATTATTGTTTGAATAAGGCAAATACATTTACTTTTTAATTTCATAAGCATACTAAACAGAACAATTCTGTGTGCTATGCTATACCCAAAGTAAGTAGGGCTTGATAAACTAAGAATTGGATTGGATCCACATTTCCATGGGGAGATCACTTCCTTCCATCCACAGAAGGCTCCTACACACACACACTGATCTTGCTCTGGAACAGTATAGGTGGTGGTGGCGGTGACTACAAAGGGAGGGACTCAGCAAAAGTTATCTTCCCCTCCACCAATGAGAGTGTATCCTGAGTGGATCTCCATTCAGGGGGTGCTTCTATTCATGGGTATAAAGTCTAGATCCAACTAGGGTTGCCAGGTTCAAGGCCTGAGACTGATCCTGTATCTTTTGGAGAAGAGAAAGTCAACCAACTGCAGGTGTTCTTGCAACTCTGTAATGGGAAAAATCACAAGGTGGAATTCTCCCTTCCCCCTCCACAACTTTTAAAGATACAGAAGACCTCTTGGACACTGGGCCAAGCCAAGAGGTCTTTTATATCTTTAAAAGTTGTGGAGGGGGAAGGGAGAATTCCATCTTGTGGTTTTTCCCATTACAGGGTTGCAAGAACACCTGCACTTGGCTGACTTTCTCTTCTTCTAAAGATACAGGATCAGTCTCAGGCCTTGAACCTGGCAACCCTAGATCCAACTCATTGAATATATTGCCATTTTTCTGATTTCAACATTTCTGGAAGTGTTGAGTTGCGTGAAATGTTCTGATGACTGCAATGCTCTTCTCCTGGGGAGCCCATGTGCTGTGTGGTGGGCTATGGTGCTGACAGTCTGCTGTGTGATGTTAGTTCTCCCTTTACCTTGTGGTTCTGATGTTTTCTCTGGAAAGACAGTGTTGGCTAGCAGGCTGATTTTTATACTTGATGATTAAAACCCCTTTCCGGCCTTGTATCTGCAAGCCGATGATGATGCTATAGTGTTTACTGTACTGTAGGAGGTATTGTGAATTCTTTCTAGCAGCATGTGTGTTCTCTGTGAATGGGAATGGACATGGAAATGGTTTAAAGTATGCCATCAAGTCATTCTTGCATCATTAAATGTTGATTGGTAGTTTCCAAACATGGTTAATATGAGAAATTATCAGGAGCAATGCTGTGAATGATGAGTAAGAATTTTTATTCAGTTCACATTTCAGGCAGAATTTTTCAAATTTGTACTTTCCAAAACAATAGGAGAGCCAAAACAAAGCTACCCTTTGAAATACACATTTATTAGAAATGTAAACAACATTTACAAAAAAGCATATATATTAGGGGGAAGTGTGCATTAAAATGAATACATGAGTGAAAATAACATGCAAAAAGGCATGATGTGATGAGAAATGGTTTGCAAAAATGTGTACCTTTATCAAAACTGCCTACAAACGTGTTTATTTGGAGAAATTAACACTCAAATGGTGAGGAATCTTTATGAGGATTTTTTTTAAAAAAAATAGCAGATCGCTGTAAAAATGCAGAGAACTGAATTTAACATAGGAAAAATGTGAAATGGAGAGAACTGAAACTGACAGAGCTTTATTTATTTATTTATTGTATTTATATACCGCCCCATAGCCGAAGCTCTCTGGGAGGTTTACAGTAACTAAAAACATTAAAAACAAATATACAAATTTAAAACACATCTTTTAAAAACAATTTAAAACACAATTTAAAATTTTTAAAACAATTTAAATTTCCATCCATTATGATGAGAGCTGATGGTGTAACAAGCAACTCTGTGAGTTGCTGTCATTGTTGCTATTGGGAACGAAGGTTTCTGTTGCTTTTATTGTGATCGTTATGTTCCTGCTGGAACAGCATATAATTATACAGCCACGAGAGTGGCTATATACTATAGTCAGCATGGATTTTTTGCATTCCGCAATGTTAAATTGAAAATACCCCCATGATATCCTGATGCTTCCCATAAACTCATTTCAAAACAAAACCTTATAAAACTTGTAGTCCTGAACTCAGAAACAATTGCTTAACAACTCTCCCTCTACATTTTCAGGGCGATACACAAAACAGAGAGAATTGAGAGTTCAAGTGGAAAAAGAGAGAGAGAAAAACAGACCACTTTTGGACTTTTTTCTGTCTCATAATCTGTTGAAATTCATTAAAAAAAACAGCCATGTTCACAGAGTAACTGTAATCCTATTACTGACCTTGCCTCATACTCTGACCTTCATCTTCTGCAGTTTAAAAGTATGCCTGGCTGATTTTTAATTAGTTTAAGAAATTTTGGCTTGAACTCAGTGATAATGTCAGGCATGCTCAGTAAGAACCAACTGTCAGTGTTCTAAAAGCCAGACTCACAGTTGCTGGGCTTGCCCAATCAGGGGGCCACACCCAAACCAGACCTTTATTTCACTTGAGACAGTCATGGCTTCCCCCAAAGAATCCTGGGAAGTGTAGTTTGTGAAGGGTGCTGAGAGGATATTCCTATTCTCCTGACAGAGCTCCAGTGGCCAGAGTGGTTTAACAATCAGCCACTCTGATTGAAGCTCTGTAAGGGGAACAGGGCATCTCCTAGCAACTCTCATGTTACCAAATTCTTCCAAGCTACACAGGAAGTGGATTGGACTGTGAAAGACCAACCCAAATAGTGTTTGCATTTTGACAAATTTGTAGAGCAGTACAATATCTCAGAGAGGAGGTCAGGTCTCCTGCTCCCCTGGTGTATTCACTATAGCTGTCCAGTTTCCCTGCTTTTTAAAGTTTGATAGAAATATCTGTTGGCTATAGGTACTTCTTAAACCGCAAGGTTTTTTGCCTATTAGTGAATATCGACTAATGCCACCAGTATAATCTGGATCATAGATAAAGTGGAGGACAATTTTAATTACCATCAACGTACATAAGGGATGGGGGGAGGGTAAAGGAGCCGAACTTACTTCTCAAGGGAAGTGAGAAGCTACTGCCATGCATTGAATGAAGTCTGGGTTCTGCTGTTTACCCCTGCTGTTTACATTTAACCATACTGAGTGTGGTTTGGAACAGCATGAAAAAATGGAAGTAGCAGCTTCTCAGGAATACTTTGTTATGGACTTGCACAGCTTGGAGTAATTGCAGGGTGGCTTTGTACCCCTGAGATTGCCACAGGCTGAGTGGTCATGAAAATTGATCCTGACACTTCGTGCTCAATAGCACTGAGCTAGATCTATTCCAGGAAACAGACAGCTAAAATATAGGCTCTACAGTTATGATATAGTGTAATAATTAGCCCCATGATTTGTGACAGGTTCCTTTGCCTTCCCCCAAAAGAGAGATGATGATGGTACTGGCATAACTTTTCACCCTATCTCTTCCTTAAAATTGCACTGACTTTGAGGCTTTCTTTAGGATTAAATCATTAGGAGTTCAGTTCTTCCCATTTTTGAAAGCAAAATATGATTTTACTTTCCTAGAAAAACATTTTTAAACATTTTTAAACAGTCCTTCACCAGCTTGTAGGTTTTCCTGTTTACTTTTTTGTAGATCTATTAGAGGTGATGAAATATTTTAATTAACATTGTGAAAATATATTCATATGCCACTGATGAATACCAGATCAACTAGAGTAGAGTAGATTTTCTTTAAAAATACTATTGCTGAAATAGAGAGATTAAAAATAAATTCTGAATATCTTTTGATAAGTAGGTTTCCCAAGACTTTATATGACATTTCAAAATAAATGTCATTAAAGATATAGGATCCATTTATCCTAAATATAGCATAAATTAAAACCTCAAAACTTCCTGTAAGGTGAAGGAGCCTTTACTATTGGTAGAGAATCTCTCTTCTGCCCCCACATTGGGGCTATCAGCATGTCTACACATCAACCCTATTTGGATGTTCTCTTTGTATGTGTTATAATAATGGCGCAGAAAAGTGTGGGAGCATGCTGCCAAGCCACAACCACTCTGACACATCATCATCATCTTCTTCATTTCAGCCATAGCCCCACCCACGATTCTGTCAGTATATGATGGGAAACTTATGCACATACAGTCCACTCGCTCAAGAGATACCCACCACAGCCCAGTCACCCTGGACTCATTAACTGAAAAACAAATGGGCAAATCCATATTTCAAATCTGGCAACTATTCAAGCCTTTAATAGCTGTTTTTGAGAATGTAATGCCCAGAACTCCTGAGTCATTGAAAATCTTTAGGGAAGGTGTGTGCTATACAAACAGGTCTTTCAAAACCAAGAACTGGCTGTGTTTGTGGCATAGACTAACAAGCCACAAAGTTGTTTACTTTGTGTCTACTTTTATTTTAAAAAATTGCTTTCTAATACCATGGCAATAGTTGTCTGATGAGGAGGCACAGCCAGGAGATCAGCTGATATATATAGACACTACATCATTGGAAGGATTTTTTTTTATGATGATGATGATAGAGAAATGGGAATGTAATAGTCAAGGCATGTAGAAAGTGTTTTGCAGTCAGTTTAACCTCATAGCAATTCATAGTTATATTCTTAGCAGAATGACTCATTCTGCCACCTTCATGGTATCTTCTTTAACAAATGACCTGTACGTCATAAAATAGCACTTCTGTTTTAGTGGACAATATCTGGTTATATTTCTCTTTTTAGTAGCCAGCTTGTTCTAAGGTTTAACGTCATAAAAATGTCATATATTATTCTCAGGCAACTTTGTCAAAATAATGGGAAGGATTTATGTACCACAATGTTGGACTTCAAGAATATCCCACCTGGAATTTTAGACATTTCCTGTGGCTCTGCTGGCCATTTTGTAAGTTTATCTAAAGGAAGAATAATATCATAATCTAACTCACAGAGTCTTGAAGAGGATAAGGGAAGCAAGAATGTGTATTTCTACTTAATAAGATTCACCAAACTGATAGAATATTGTTAAAGTTATTCTAATTGGGCTGGGTGAACTTTCTCTGATCAGGCTCAGAAATAGGCTTTAAAAAATTAATTATTTCCTTCAAACTCAGAAAATAGCTTAGTTCTTTCACATCCATAAGCAAGCATGTTACAGATCCTGTCATGCCCCCCATGATGTCACAACAGGATCTGATCTCCCTACCCACCTGTCTTCCTACCATGGTGCATCTATTCTCTGCACATACCTTTGATGCTGCTCTGGCAGCAACTGAGAAACGAGTAGGCTTTCTCCCCCCCCCCCAATATAATGTCTGGTATGCTGCTATGGTTGTGTGGCAGATTGAAGGATTGCTGAGTAATATAGTTTTCCTAGTGTTACAAACATGAGTCAGTAGTGCTGGAAAAACTACATTTGCCTGCCTCTGCCACACAGCCATAACTCCAGGCCATAAACTAATGGGAGGCACAAAGATCCTTCCTTCATCCCTTGGCGGGATAGCAAGCAAGCAAGAAAAAGGGAAGGGGTAGGAAGGGGTTTGGGGGAGGTGTTTGTGTGTATGAACAGGAAATGTGAAATGCAGGGTCAGAAGTAAGGTGTATGCTTCTTTCTGGCTCAGATTTTGATCCAAGCCAGAGAAGAACTTTCGGGGTTGGGATTAGAGTTACCAGGTCTCCGGTTTTCTGCCAGAGTCTCTGGTTTTTGGAGGGCCCCTCTGGCTCTCCAGCTAGCACCCCTTAATCTCCAGACTCTCAGCTTCAATTTTAAAAAAATAAGTTTCTAGGTGGTCTGGTTCCCAAGATATACACCAAAACGTCAGCCGCACCCCGCAACTGTTTATTCTATTTAACTGATACGACGCTGAAGTTGGTTCCTAGTTCCCAGTTCCTTATTTGCTTCAAAGTTCAAAACACTAAAAAAAGCAGGGTTAACAACTACAGCAAATTCAAACCAAATTTAACATGTCTCTGAACCCCAAAATATATGTTGGGGTACCCTGTATGATATATCACTGTGATCGGGGGACTCTCCCCATCAGGAATAACAATACATTTATACAATCAAAATCATCAGGCTTCTGATATTATCATAAATACATAATGATGTCATAAAATCATAAAAAATAAGTAACTGGGGGTGCCCACCCCAAACTCTGCTCTGGGACAGGACAAAACATACACCCCATGAAAGGGGAGGGTGTCCTCTACAAGATGCCACTGCGTCCTGCCTGGCCCAGAGCTTCTGCTGGGCGCAGGGCACGGAGGAGGACATCTATGCAAAATCAAAGCAGACCAAAATATACAGGAAAAAATAAGTAACTGGGGGTGCCCACCCCAAAATCTGCTCTGGGCCAGGACAAATCATATACCCCAGGAAAGGGGAGGGTGTCCTCTACAAGATGCCACTGTGTCCTGCCTGGCCCAGAACATCTGCTGGGCACAGGGGAAGGATAAGGGCATCTATGCAAAACCAAAGCAGACCAATAATACAGGAAAAATAAGTAACTGGGGGTGCCCACCCCAAAATCTGCTCTGGGCCAGGACAAATCATATACCCCAGGAAAGGGGATGGTGTCCTCTATGAGATGCCACTGTGTCCTGCCTGGCCCAGAACTTCTGCTGGGCGCAGGGCACAGACAAGGGCATCTATGCAAAATCAAAATTGGCAAAAACATGTAGAAAAAAAAGTAACTGGAGGTGCCCACCCCAAAATCTGCTCTAGACCAGGACAAATCATACACCCCATGAAAGGGGAGGGTGTCCTCTACAAGATGCCACTGCATCCCGCCTGGCCCAGAGCTTCTGCTGGGCACAGGGCACGGAGGAGGGCATCTATGCAAAATCAAAGCAGACCAAAACATACAGGAAAAATTAAGTAACTGGGGGTGCCCACCCCAAAATCTGCTCTGGGCCAGGACAAATCATATACCCCAGGAAAGGGGAGGGTGTCCTCTATGAGATGTCACTGTGTTCCACCTGGCCCAGAACATCTGCTGGGCACAGGGGAAGGATGAGGGCATCTATGCAAAATCAAAGCAGACCAAAACATACAGGAAAAAAAAAGTAACTGGGGGTACCCACCCCAAACTCTGCTCTAGGACAGCACAAATCATATACCCCAGGAAAGGGGAGGGTGTCCTCTACAAGATGCCACTGCGTCCCACCTGGCCCACCTGTGCGCAGAGCACAGAAGAGGGCATCTATACAAAATCAAAGCAGAAAAAGACATACAGGAAGAATAAGTAATTGGGGGTGCCCACCCCAAAATCTGCTCTGGGCCAGGACAAATCATACACCCCATGAAAGGGGGGTGTCCTCTATGAGATGCCACTGCTTCCTGCCTGGCCCAGAGCTTCTGCTGAGCGCAGGGGAAGGATGAGGGCATCTTTGCAGACAGAAAGGGTAGAGAGTCTTCTTACTCTTATTCATTTCTCAGACCTCTTTCTGAAGTGAAGGGTCAAATCTGTAAAGAAGTTTGGAGCAGCCACATTAAAAGATAAGGTCAGGGCATTCCAGGCACGGGGTTGCCAACCCTGCTTGGATATGGATGTCTTTACAGAGGATCCCTAGTCAAGCTTTACCAACAGCACAATCCAAACTATATCTACTCACAAGTAAGTCCTGTTGAGCTCTATGGGGCTTAGTCCCTTAGTAAGTGTGTTTAGAATTGCAGCCTTCAGGGGCATCCATCTTTACTCCTGAATGTTCCCATCTAACATCTACACAACACTAGGCTCCTTTCTTACTACAGTGGCCTTTTGGTGACTGGCCTGGCCTGAGGGCACTTAAACCCTCCTTGCCGAAAGCAAGTAGGCAAGATTAAATGTTCCCTCCCCATGCTCCATCTTTTAGCTAAGATGTCTAGCTTAATTTCCAGTCAGATTTTTTTTTATTGTACGCTCCAAGCAACTGTGATTGATGCTTAATGACATCACTTGGGCCTGCCCCGTGACATCACTCGGGCCAGCCCCATGACATCACTTGGGCCCGCCCCTAAAATCTCAGGTTTTGGGATGTTTCTGACCTGGCAACCCTAGTTGGGATATATGGTCTTCATTGAGGTGTCCATTATAAACCTGCCTGGTTTTTCTTCTAAACTGTGCTTGGATAAGGTCTGGAACCATCTCTTATCAGGAGTAAGCTTCTTTTTTAAAAGAGGTACTTAAGACAGGCCTGTTTCTTTAAAACAGTTGATTAAAACAGATAACTGGGGGATGTACAGCTCCAACCAATCTTCGACTGCTGTTGTGTAATGCCAGGTCTGTGGTACAGAAAACATCTCTCATCCATGACATGATCATGGATGAGAACGCAGACCTGATATGCATTACGGAGACATGGCTGGATGAGGCCTCAGCTCCTGTGCTTGGGGCCATGTGTCCAGCCGGTTTCCAGTACGCGCAGCAGCCGAGGATTGGTAGGCGGGGAGGGGGAGTGGCAGTTATCTACCGGGAATCATTGTGTTTCGCCAGACCCCCTCTCCACGAGACCAAGTTTGTTGATTACATGTACTGGAGGTTGGGCCCTAAGGGCAGTTTAGGGATTCTTCTTGTGTACCGCCCACCCCGCTGCACAGCTGACTCCCTGACCGAGGTGCTGGAGGTTATCTCGGCTGTGCGGGTTCTCTCCCCCAACCTTTTGGTTCTGGGGGATTTTAACCTGCATGCCGAGATGGATCTCATAGGAGCCCCTCGGGATTTCATGGAAACCATGACTTCCTGGGAACTGCACCTTAGTAATTGTGGGCCCACCCATGTAGCTGGTCATGCTCTCGACCTTGTATTTGTCTCTGGAGGGGGTGGTAGTGCTCTGAAAATGGGAGCTATTTCTTCGAACCCTGTGTCATGGTCAGATCACTATCTGGTGAAAATGGACCTCTTATTGCCACACACCCTCCGCAGGGGACAGGGACCGATTCGGATGGTCCGCCCCAGATGCCTGATGGAGCCAATTGGATTCCTGAATGCGCTGGGAGATTTGGAGCTGTCTGAAGGCCGCCCGGTCGAAACCTTGGTGACAGAGTGGAATAGGGAGCTCACCGGGGCAATAGACCGGGTGGCTCCGAAACGTCCTCTCCCCCTGAATAGAACTCAGACCGCACCATGGTATACACCATGGTTGCGGGGTTTGAGGCAGGAGGTGAGATGGCTAGAACGCCGGTGGCGGAAGTCTTGCTCTGAGGATGATCGGACACTGGTTAGAGCAGCAATAGCAGCCTACCAAGTGGCAACAAAGGCAGTAAAGAAGGGCTTCTTTGCTGCCTCTATTGCATCCACAGAATGTTGTCCCAGGAGGTTGTTCCAAGTGGTCCGAAGCCTGGTCAGTCCAGCTGCCCAGGAACCCATGGAGCACTCTAAAGCCTCCTGTGACGCATTTGCAAAACATTTTGCTGATAAAATCGATCGCCTGAAGAGCGTAATTCCGCACGCCGTGGACACAGGAAGCGGGCCAGAGGCGATCAGTTGCGATCCGGTCCAGTGGGATCGGTTTCAGCCTCTTTCCTCTGAGGAAGTGAACAAGGTGCTCTCTACTGTGAGACCGACCACTTGTTTGTTTGACCCTTGCCCCACGTGGCTCATTGTGGGCTGCAAAGAGAGACTGAGCGAAGGGATCATGGCGGTGGTAAATGCTTCCTTGGAAGAGGGTGCATTGCCATCCACCCTCAAGGAGGCGGTAATAAAGCCCATCTTGAAAAAACCGTCCTTGGATTCCCAAGATTTAAACAACTTTCGCCCAGTCTCCAATTTACCATTCTTGGGCAAGGTGATCAAACGTGGTGGCCAAACAGCTACAGACACACTTGGAGGAAACAGATTACTTAGATCCATTCCAATCGGGCTTCAGGACTGGATATGGAACTGAAACAGCCTTGGTCGCTCTGGTGGATGATTTAAGGAGGGCGTTGGATAGGGGAGAACACTCCTTCCGTGTCCTCCTGGATCTCTCAGCGGCTTTTGATACCGTTGACCACGGTATCCTCCTGGATCGCCTGGAGGGAATGGGAATTGGGGGCACTGTTTTACGGTGGTTCTGTTCCTATCTCTCTGACAGGCACCAGAGGGTGGCATTGGGAGAGGAGGTTTCAGACCCTTGGCCTCTCAATTGTGGTGTGCCACAGGGTTCTATCCTCTCTCCCATGCTGTTTAACATCTATGTAAAGCCGCTGGGAGCTATCATCAGGAGATTTGGGTTGCAGTGTCACCAATATGCGGATGACACTCAGCTCTATCTCTCATTTAAGTTCTCACCGGAGTTGGCTGTGGAGACTATTTACAAGTGCCTGGAGTCTGTAAGTGAATGGATGGGAGGAAACAGGCTGAAGCTGAACCCCGACAAGACCGAGGTACTGCTTGTGGGAGATAAGAGAAGGATAGGAGATATTGACCTGATGCTGAATGGGGTTAGATTGCCCCTGAAGGACCAGGTTCGCAGCCCATTCTTGACTCCCAGCTGTCCATGGAGGCTCAGGTGTCAGCGGTGAGCCGGGCAGCTTGATACAGAGGCTGCGACCCTACCTTCCGGTCCATCTGCTCCCACGGGTGGTGCATGCCCTGGTCTCCTCTCGCTTAGACTACTGTAATGCGCTCTACGTGGGGCTACCGTTGAAGACGGTCCGGAAATTACAACTGGTACAGAATGCGGCGGCACGGTTGATTAAAAACAGCCGCCGCCGGGATCATATCACCCCAGTGCTGGAAGATCTGCACTGGCTACCAGTTGTGTACCGAGCCCAATTCAAGGTGTTGGTGTTAACCTTTAAAGCCCTATACGGTGTCGGTCCAGTTTATCTAAAGGAGCACCTCCAGCATCACCAAATATGCCGCCTGACAAGATCTGCCTCACAAGACCTTCTCTCGGTCCCACCAGTTAAGACAGCTAGGCTGGTGCGGACCAGAGAGAGGGCATTCTCAGTTGTGGCCCCCACCCTCTGGAACTCTCTGCCATACGACCTTCGCCATGCCTCCTCCCTGGTAGGTTTCCGCCAAGGATTGAAAACTTGGTTGTTTCAGCGGGCATACAAGTCTCCTAGATAATTTTAGTTTACAGTGTATAGATGTAGGTTGGTGGATTATAATTGTTTTGTATGTTAAAACTGTGTTATATGTTGTATTTTTAATTATTTACGCCGCCTAGAGTGGCCGTTCATTCGGCCAGATAGGCGGCCTAAAAATAAAATTTTATTATTATTATTATTATTCCAAATTGTGCTTAAGGAACCCTGGGATTCTTTGGAAACGTAGGAATTGCTTGAGATGACTGATAATCGATAAGCTTCCCAAAATCCAATTTGTCAATTCTTGCCAATATTCTCTTGAGAAGTGTCACAACAGCAGAGGAGTGTTTCACACCATTTAGGAAGCACTCTCAGTTTACCTGGAGTAATACGTCCAGTAGGCCTAACTGGATCGCTGCCTTAACTGGAAATGATGGAGAATTTTTTCCTTTTGGGATATTGGACTGGGGGTCCTTGAAGAAACTTGAGGGCACAGTCTTGAAGCAAAAAGGTAGGCCTTTATTTGTTACAAGCATACACAGGGTCAGCCTCCCAGAGTGTCTGGTGAGGACTGTGATGAGACACTGTTTCCAGGCTCTTTTATACAGTACTAAAAACACATGTGACACTAGTTTACCTGAAACATTCTATGTTGCATGTTAACATTGTTCTAGGCAAATACTAACACCCACATCATAATCACCAACAGGAAGTTCTAACATTATCCTCACAAGCAGTCTTGGCACTGTAATAGGTTCCTGTCAAACACTTTACTATGAGCTTTTACAACTTTTACGAAAAACTATTCCCTTCAGATATTTTTGATGGGAGGCTGGAGATCATAGTGGGCTGAGATCAGATATATTCTGATGGAGGGATGTTTATCTATTAATTTATCCCATTTTAGTCTGTATTCATTAAGTACCAAAACATAATTGCAATCCAGCTGTACAGATAAGAAAACAGCTAGCAAAAATGGAGGAATAAAATGAAAATTTCACACAGCAGAGGTAGCGGTACAAACCAATGCACAAATTAGCTGTGCTTGACCCTTGCTCTCTGCTTCCCTTTCTTTGCATTTCAGGATTTATTTTCTTACCATTTTTATTTCCAACCCATGTATTATTTTCTTTTTGTTTCAGTGCAAAGGTTAGGCACATTTTCTTTGTTTTATTTCAGATGTGCAGATAATCGCTGCCTGTTAGGGGAAGGTTCAGCAGTTGAAGCCTCATGCGCTACTGCCCAGTTGTGATGCTACATTCAGTATTAAAATCAAACAGGATGCCTTCTCATTTTGCTTTTTAGGAAACAAAGTTTCATGACTGTACTTTTATAGCACTTCAGCCAGTCTGTCCAGAAAGATCATATCAAAAATGGCTTCCATCTTTGGACTTTTGGTTGGGTTGATATATGTATATAGTTGTGTGTGTGTGTGTGTGTGTGTGTGTGTATTACTTTGTATAAATTGCACAAGCACATTATAGAATTGTGGCTTATAAAACATTCAGAGTAATGGTACATGTTTCTTGGAATGTATTGTTTGAATTGTTGGCTTATTATTATTAATAAGCTCTCTGGGCGGTTTACAACAATTAAAACATTAAAAACAAATATACAAATATACAAATTTAAAAACACATTTTAAAAAAAACAATTTAAAAACACATGCTAAAATGTCTGGGAGAAGAGGAAAGTCTTGACCTGGTGCTGAAAAGATAACAGTGTTGGCGCCAGGTGCACCTCATCAGGGAGATCATTCCATAATTTAGGGGCCACCACTGAGAAGTCCCTCTCCCTTGTTGCCATCCTCCAAGCTTCCCTCAGAGTAGGCACCCGGAGGAGGACCTTTGATATTGAATGTAGTGTACCAGCGTAGTTTTGCACTTACCACATATATTTAGTATTGTGGCCTTGCTCTATCTGTTCATGTGATTTGCATTCTGCCTTAATTTCAAAGCAGCTTCAGGATGACTAACAAAATACAGTTGCAATAAAGTAGGTTCTCTTGTTTAGGGGTAATGAGGGCTGAATAGATAATGTGCATAACAACTAACCATTGTGTATGTGTACCATGCCTCATGGAGAATTTATTTTATTTATTAAATTTATATCCTGCCCTTCCTCCCAGAAGTAGCACAGGGTTCTGCTCATGAAGAAGAAATTGTGCACATTTCCCAGTTAATCTCCATACTCTCCAATAGGTCTTGAGGAATGTGCGTACCTCAGCTGCATTTTTACTTGCTTCAGGCATTTTGCATAACTTTCAACAGCCCTTAGAGGCATGTACATTTCTCATCAAGATTTTGTGCATCCTCCAGACATTATGCATGCTCTCCAGCAAGCCTCAGGTAATGTGCATATATTGACAGGTTTTTGTGCATTCTCTGGGCAGTATGCATAATCTCCAACAGGCCATGGGGAATTTGAATATTTTGACTGTACATTTTCTGTGCAATGTGCACTTTCCTGTCGATATGCATACTCTCCAAGAAATATGTCTTTTGTTTCTATTTCTGTTACAAAGGTAGGCAACTCATTGTCCACAGGCATACATGCCCACTCTATTTTTATGTGCTCCCGGGAACAGACCTCCTAAAAATTAAAACAGCACCACTAAATGTTTATAGGAAAAGCTGACCTGGGCTCCTGCTGGGAGAAGGGCGGGATATAAATCAAACAATAAATTAAATAAATAAATAAAAGATCAGGATTTCTTTCTTTCTTTATACATACACACAGGGCCGGCTCCAGGCATGCCGGGGCCCTTGAGCATCAGCTTGCTGTGGGCCCCAGTGTGTGTGCACAAGCGCGAACACGCGTGGGCCCCCATGCCCCCACCTACCTGTCTCCTGTCTTTTACCATTGCCCTTAATGAAGATGGCAGCCGCAGTTTCCCTGAGGGGATGAAGCCGCCACCATCTTTGTTGATGGCATGTGTGTGTGCTATGCACACGCATCTCTGCCATCAACTAAGATGGCGGCCATGGCTTCAGTACCTTAGGGAAACCGCAGCCGCCATCTTCATTAAGGACAATGGTAAAAGACAGGAGACAGGTAGGTGAGGCAAGGGAATGGCAGGCAGGCAGATGGTGCTGCGGATCGCGGATCGTGGAACGGGATAGCTCCAGGGCCCTCGTGCCAGTGCCCCACCGGGCTGCCCTTTAGAACCAGCCCTGCATACACACATACAAACTGAATAGTAGCTGTTTACGGACTGAGATCATGACAGTGGGGGAGGAGGATTTAACTGTATCTGGTGCACCATGTTCTTGATTAAAATATACCTCACCTGATATTTGCCTTATAGGAGAAAACATATATATGATACCTAGGTTATGTTTTCCCCCAGGGTCAAATAAATGCTTTGGAAGAGAGGAAATTTTAACTGGAGATTGTGTTAGGATGCAAGGTTAAATACCCTTCTTCCCAAGAACCACAACCCTATCCTCCCCTCAGCTACAATTAATTAATTAATTTGTTTTTAAAAAGGGAAATCTGGATCACAGTGCCTCATGGATATAAACTGAATATAAATAAATAGGGTCTCTGCAGTGATGTATCAGATAAAGCCCAGGAAGCTCTAAATATTTAAGAGAAGATTGTAACAACCCAGTTTCTATCACCATCTACCTCACTCTCTCTTGTTTCCCAGCAATCACATGAGCTGTAAATGTAATCTTGTTATCAGTAATAAATCCCAATAATTGTACCCTGTACAAATCCCCACTCAGCCATGGAAGTGACTGGATAACTTTGAGTCTGTCATATGCCCAATCTTAACTCTACCTCACAGGATTGTTGTGAGAATAAAATGGAGTGTATAAAGTATTGCCAGGAGGTAGTAGGCATTTGGATGGAGCAGTAATCAATACATGTGGGTCAGGTAATAGCCATCTAGTAAGCAGTTTTGGCCCAACAGTAATTTAAAAACATTCCTGTTTACCCAGGCATTTGATAGCTGAAAGACACTGTTCCCGACAACCTTGCAATTGTCAGTGAATGTATGTGAATATTTTACGTTTTTAAAATTATTTAGATTTTAAATATGTCTTTATTTTATTATTAATTGTATTGTTTTATCACTTGTGTTTGCCACTGTGTTCCTTTGGAAGGAAGGGTGGGATATTAATTTAATAATAAATAAATAGACCACAGCCAATTGCTTATGCTTAGGATTGGAACACAGGTTTAATTTGCCAATTGATTTTTCCAGCAAAGCTGGATTTAATCAACTTTTGGTAAACCCATTGTTTTACACAGTACATACACATTAACTCGCTCACCATCCAGGAATCCATCAGAAAACTGATTCAGCAGTAGCCATCAACTCAACTTTCACCTAGAAAGGATGTGTTGTGGCTTGTTAAATTCTCATAAACACATAGCCTGTACCTGCCTAGGCAGCAGCTTCAGAGAGTGCAGATTAAAGCAGCTATATCCCAACTCCAGAGTGAGGCAGGTCTTGTGAAAAGCTGCATGTACATAGCCTTAGGAAGTGCCCTGGCAGATCATAGTGCCCTTGCATACAACATCTTTGCCTGTGTGGAAGACATACTGTACTGAGTTGTAACTAAGGATGGTTTTGCCATAATGGAAGGTGCATCTGCTTGTGCAAGGTAGGGCATCTGATTGTCACCAATCTCCTCTACCATGATAGCCTTTTGTGCCATATCCCATGTTGTTCTGAAGAGTCTCCCATCCCTCACCTTTTCTGGTGTATAGGGAGCTGCAACAGATAAGGAGAATTGGCAAAAATCATGTGTCCTGCCTCGTGGAAGCCAGTCTTCATTCTGCTAGTGCAAAGCCAGCATCGTACGTACAAGCCATTGTTGTTTATCTAAGCCCTACTCCCTAATATGCATGGGAAGCTCATGCAGACTGCACACTGGACTTATTTTTTAAGATGATTTAGTTTGAAAATCCTGGCTCTTTGTCTTCTTTAAAATGACCCCAAAGAATATAAATAAAAACCCTGTGAGAGGCTTGCTTGATGTATGTTCTGACTGATTTATCAACTTCAGCCAGACTGTGTCGATCTTAAAAACACTAATCTGGCAAAAGTCAGAGTCACTTCTAGGAGATGCAAAATGGCTGATCATAAATTTACACTGTCACTGAGAATGCTGACTTGTACCAACTGTGGATGACCACATTTCATTCATGATGTGTCCATGACTTCAAAAATGCAGAGCAAAATAGTAATCTATAAGCATTGGTTTCGAAAAGCTATTCTTCCATATTCATGCCTGTTGTTGTTGTTGTTGTTGTTGTTTAGCACTGGTCTAGTCTTGAAGTTTTATTACACAATTGGATAGGATAATATGTGACCATAAGTAAAACTGCATAAAGGATTTGCATTTGTTGCAGTTACCTTATGGGATACAGAGAAAACTGGTAATGTGAAACATATTTTCTGGAATTATAAGGGACACATTGCTACCATGGTAATGTTTTTAAAATTAAACATGCACAGTAGGTGTTTATTACCTCCATATTTCAGTTAATGTACAATAATCCTTCCCACACAAATATAACACTTGACAATGTGGTTATAGTGTATGGCTGCTTCATGCATATCCAGCACATCTAGGCCAAGAGAAGCATTTTACAAGTCAATGCTCAGGAACAGATTGAAAACCACAGAAATAACTGAAATATATTCAGTGCAGGGCACTGACACCAGGTACAATCTGCAGCACAGGCTTAGTCCTTGCCCACACATGTGGGATGCCACAAATACAGCTGGCTTCTTTCCTGATATTGCTGATAAGAACCTAACTAGGTATTGAATGCAAAGATGTGTAATTCACCCTGGTAGCCTTAAAAAAAAGTTTTAAAAAGATTCAAAAGGAGGCAATGTGAAACAGAAGAGCAGTGTGTGGGGCAGACAGTGTTCAATCCTTTCCCTACCCTTCAGTAGTTTTATGCAGGTGTTACAATCTGGGCAATGTAAACAGGTGAGGATACTAGCTCCTCCCTCCCTCACTATTTCAGTCACTGTATTTATTTATTATTTATTTAATTTGTATCCCGCCCTTCCTCCCAGCAGGAGCCCAGGGCAGCAAACAAAGCACTAAAAAACTTTAAAACATCATAAAAACAGATCTTAAAATACATTAAAAACAAAACAGCATTAAAAACATTTTAAAAACAACCTTAAAAAAGGGTTAAAAACATTATGAAAAAACATATTAAACAATTCTGACACAGATGCACTGTACAACTCTAATGTTGTGCTTTAGAGCCTTTTGCATCCACGGAGGCTTTTAAAAAGGCCTTTTGCATTGATGGAGGCACCCCATGCATTTTAGAATTCTGACTCTCACATTACCCTAACTGTAATGCCTGCATAGGCCTACTTCGTGCTCTATCTAAATTGTCCCTCTCCGTCTCAGGCTGTTTTCCCCTGGGAAGGTTCTCAACAGACGTTGCAAAGATACTGAAAGACTAATGTTTTTATTCCTTTGTCCTGGGATCTCTGTAACGTTTGTGGAAGAAAGTAATGTATGATCTAGAAAGCACTTGAAGCAGGTAGGGGTGTGTGTATGTATATGTGTGTGTGTGAAGTAAAGAAGACGGTATAAGAGGAATACAGGAATATGTCAAATGGAGAACTGTGTTGGTTACAAGTAGCCCGGCTGGGTTAGCATTAGATCAGATTTACATCAGATAGTGAGGGGTAAGGAAAAGGTTAAGCACTCTTTCCCTCCCACTGCTTTTTCAGATTGCTCCTGCTTCTCTTCTCCATACAAGTTACTGTGCTCCATTAACTTGCATATGAAACAATGATTCAGTATTCCACAAAGGTGTAATTCACTGATCCTTGCATATCTACAGAGATATTAAGGCCAGGCCTGCAGAAAGGGTAGAAAATAAAGCAATGAACATTTATCACACATGGTGCTGTGCCAAATTCTGGATTCCAGTTTCCTAAACATTTTTTTCCTCTTTTAAAGAGGCTTCCATTTTCCCCCTGCTCTCAGAATAAGAGACCAAGGATGACATAAACATAATAAGTATTAATAATGTAACTTGAAGGCCTGCACCCAATACCTCAACTGACAAATGTGGGCAGTTGTAACCTGTAAAGTGAGGGAAACCCTCCTGCCTGCCACCAAGGGCCAAACTACTCAAAGTGGTAGTGGTGGAAGACTCAGGAATGGGATGAGGGGGCAGGAAAGGTCCATTGCATGAGCAAATTTTACCATGCAGCTATGGATCCAGTCCACCATCTTTAAACACTGCTGTTTCAAACCTGCAAATGTTGCCACCAACAATAGACCATTACCATACAATCTCTCACACCCAGTTTAAACTATGTTACTAGATGGAACCAGTGTGGTGTAGTGGTTAAGGTGTTGGACAATGACCTGGGAGACCAAGGTTCGAATCCCCACACAGCCATGAAGCTCACTGGGTGACCTTGGGCCAGTCACTGCCTCTCAGCCTCAGAGGAAGGCAATGGTAAACCCCCTCTAAATATCGCTTACCATGAAAACCATATTCATAGCGTTGCCATAAGTCGGGATCGACTTGAAGGCAGTCCAACACACTAGACAGAAGGCTTACTATAAATGCAGAAAAATAAGCAGGATTAACAGAAGTAGGTTTTTTAATGTTATAAAGTATTAGAACTGTAAAGAAAATCTGTGGAATTTGCCTGGCATACCATCTGTAGAGAAATGATAAAAACAGAAATAACAATTCTATACCATTTGGTCCTTGAGCCTGCCAGAACACATTTCCTGAAAATACAGTTTAATCTGTCAAACTAGATCTGTTTCAATTAAGGTGGACTCGCAGAACTATGAGGTGAATTTTGTTTGTTTGTTT